>NW_007260371.1:866508-887583 GCF_000164805.1 Carlito syrichta
AGCTGGAACTACAGGCGTGCGCTACCACACCCAGCTAATTTTTTGATTTATTGTGGAGATGAGGTCTCACCAAGTTGCCTATGCGGGTCTCAAACCTGCAGGTTCAGGCAATCCACTCATCTCAGCTTCCCAAAGCGCGGGATTATAGGCTGAGCCACCGAGCCCAGCTACCAGAATGATTTTTATTTGTATAAATGTTTTTGTTATAAGTACAACTAATTTAAAATTGTTGGTTTCAAAAAAAAAAAAAAAAAAAAAACCCAGCTAAACCTTCTGAATTATCAGTAAAATGTTCATGTATTTAACTGTAAGGTTCTTACTTAGGTAACATCTGATGTTCACAGGCTTTAAAAATGATTAGCCACCTTGGTGGCTCAGCCTGTAATCCCAGCACTGAGAGGCTGAGGCGAGTGGATTGCCTGAGCCCACGGGTTCGAGACTAGCCTGGGCAACTTGGTGAGACCTGAGACCTTGTCTCTACAAAAAATAAAAACTTATCCAGGCATGATAGTGGGTGCCTGTAGTTCTGGCTACTTGGAAGACTGAGGCAGAAAGATCACCGGAGCCTAGTAGGTCAACACTGGGGTGGCCATGAGTGTGCCACTGCATTCCAGCTTGGGCGACAGAGTGAGACTCCCAACTCAATAAAAAAAAAAAAACAATGCGCCGGGAGATAACTTAAAATAATAACTGGCCTTGTCTAAGATCTCAGTTTTCATAAGTAATGAAGCAAACTGCTATAAATAAATAAATTAAGTATGAATAAAATAATGCTTATGGATAAGCTCTTCATGTAATTTGAGAAACTATCTTAAAATTGCTTTAAAAGCTCATTAAATGTCTGGTCTATTTCAATAAAGAAAAAGTTTAATATAGAAAAATGTTTCTAACATTATATAAAGGGTCCCATCTATAAATACTAATATCTAACAGACAGTTCAGAGTTTCTTGTTTTCTAGGTTTTCACTAAAATTTTAGGTTATTTTATGTAATCTGGAGATTATTTAAAAGGTTATTTTTTTAAATAAACAAATCAGTAAGTAGGAGAGAGATATACAGAAAGAGTTATGATATAAAAGTGTATTTTTGGTAAGGAAAGTTATAAAGAAAAAAGAATAATTTTGTATATGAAAAAAATGTATGATTAAATTTTGTTCTAAAGTAAAATGTCTGGTTATTTAGGAAAGAGGGAAATATAGGGCAAAACAGAGAGTCGAAGCATGTCATCAATGGTGTATGGAAGTCAGGATAAGGTTCATGAAGGGGAATTTATGAAGAAATCTTGGTATATGATTAAGTTGGTTATAACTTTTTCTCCAGTCCTAACTGCTGTTATGCCTTGAAAGGTTTTTAATTACTTGGGAAACTAAGCTTTAAAAGAATTGAAGTTTTTTTTTTTTTTTACAGCATCATTTTGTATAGAAAAAGGTCTTGTACATTTTTGTCTTATAACAAAATGGCTGATTGCTTTTAAAAAATCATAGGGCAAAAATAAAAGGTTCAAGCATGTTAAAAATGGTATGAATATGTCAAAAATGGCATGTTAAAAGTTTGTGAAAAAAAAGTAACTTGCAATGACCTGTAATCCTGTACTTATAAAAATTTTAATACTTAAACTCTTCAAGTTCTTAATTCAGTCTCTCTAGGGTGGGGTAAAACAAAACAAAACAAAACAAAAAAACAAACTTCAGAAGCCACATCTACCCCATACCCTCTTCCTGAACGGCCTGCAGACCATCCTGGAGACCTGGTATTCAGTCCTGGAAGGAAGATTGACTTAGCTCAGCTGGGAAGTCCCCTATCAAGTACTCCTGACCACTGAGACCACCATACTGACAGCAGAAAAAGGTTGGACTCACTGTACACGTGTTAAGGGACCAACAAAGGACTTAATAGGGGATAGGAAAGAGAAACGGTGGAAGGTGCACAAGGTGCCCAGAAAATCTAACTGTAAAGTTTAATGCTTGTCAACTTTTACATTGTGGAGATCTAAAATTTCAAAGGCAGCTCTCACAGATAGATCAATATGTCTGTCCTGGACATATATCAGATCATCAGGAATGCCCCTGTCCTCATTGGGGGGGAAGTATGTTGGATCACTAGGGGTGGACTGCTGTTACTCAATTTGGAGATCCTAGGGGATGGAATTATTTACAACCCAATATAAAGGGTCACAAACTCTAGAAATTAAAACAGGTTATGGAGACAACAATGCGTGGGTAGAATGGGTCAAATTTTCGGTATTAGCTTTCCACAAGTGCAGGTGGTCCCGTTCCCTTTCAGCTGGGACAAAGACCCCACTGGGATGAGTTGTATGCTTGCCTTATACCAAGACAAGGACACTTGGGGAAGTAAGACTTGTAAGAGCTTGTCTCTGCTCTTTCCTCCACTGCAGAGGTCAGACCCAAGGGCAATCCCCTCCTTTTCCATAGGGATGATGAATCACTCCTCATGTCTCTCTAGACAAGGGGAAGGTTTCACAACTTCTGTGGGACAATTGCTGACTTGTACCCACGTCCTAAATGTCTCTGGTGAATTCAGCAGCAACTTCTCAAGTTTGCATATCCCTCAAGCGAATATATGGTGGTATGGTGGAGGGGAAAGCCTGCGTGATGGTTGCCATCCAACTGGACCGGGATTTGTGCATTGGTTCAATTGGCTATTCCATTTACTCTGGCATTCCATCCCATATCCTAAAGTACTCAGACTCCTCATTGATTTTGACGAACACTACAAGAGTCCTTTGATTCAAATGTGTACATTGTACATAGGGGTCCCCAGGGAAGTCTCTGATGAATTCAAGGCTAAAAACCAGATAGTTGCAGGGTTTGAGTCTGCACTCTTGGAGGCCTACCATTAATAAAAATGTAGATTGGATGAATTACATCTACTATAATCAACAGAGATTTATTCATCATACCAGGAATGCAATTAAAGGAGTAGCTGAGCAATTAAACGCTACCAGTAGAATGGCATGGGAAAATCATGTGGCACTAGACATGATGTTAACTGAAAAGGGGGAAGTATGTGTCATGTTAGGGGGACAATGCTGTATGTTTGTTTACGCCAAAAAATACAATTCCCAATGGAACCATCACCAGAGCATTGCAAGGACTTAAGTGCTCTAGCCAATAAACTAGCTGAAAACTCCGGTTTTAGTGATCCTTTTACAGATTGGTTAGATAATTGGTTTGGAAAATGGAAAGGAACAATAATATCTACCTTAACTTCTCTTGTAACAGTAATAGGGATATTAATTGTCTTGAGTTGCTGTATAATTGCCTGTGTCAGAGGTCTTGTTCAAAAACTTATAAGAGGTGTCCATAACAAAGAAAATGCCCATGAATTACACTTACATTATGAAAACTGAATTGAATTTTGAGGAGCATCAAAAACTACTTGATAAATTTGAAGTTGATCTCATAATTAAATCTGAATCTAAATTAAATGAAAATAAAACAAAATACTTTAAAAAAAGAGGGGGAAGATTGTAAGAAATAGAATCATTTATTTTCAAAATGAACCCTGAGCCATGTCTAAATGCCTTTGCTGAGTCACTTCCTGATTCTTTGTTCTCCTTTTCATGGGCTTTCACTTTGGCAGACATTTAAGTTCAAATTTTGGAGGGAACCAATCAAAATGAAATCCTATAAACCAATCAGCAAATAGGACACGCAAATGAACTAATTCATGACCCAATCAATGTGTGCCATGTAGGCAACATCCGGGAAAGCATTGTAACTCTGGAAGGTACAGCCTAGGGAGAACAGGTGAGGGACTTGTGTTCTAAGTTATAAATATGTTGACTGTAACTGCTACGGTGTGCCTGCCCACCAGATACCTGGTCTTGCGAGATCGCCATTAAAATCTTGCTTCTGCGGCACTTCGTGTCTCTGTGTCCATCTTTTGATTTTGGACAGGTGAGTTCGTTTCTCACAGTGTGGAAGCACGCACCTGTAGTCCCTGCTACATGGAAGGCTGAGGCAGAAGGATCGTCTGAACCCAGCAGGTTGAGACTGCAGTGACCGGGAGGGGAGTGTGCCACTGCACCCTAACCTGGGTGACAGAGTGAGACTCCAACTCAAAAATACATAAATAAATAAACTGATCACTGCAAATGTCCCACTGGCCCTGCTGCCTACTCAAAGGCCAGGGGCTTCACTGCAGCAGTGAAACACCAGCCAGGCACCTGTGGAGCCATGGAGGAGGCTGGGCTCCTGTTTCTTTTGGTTTTCATGCTCAAGAACAGTGATGAACAAGGCAAGCAAGACTGATCCCAGCCCATGCAGACAGTCCATGGTGTATTTGACCTTCTCACCTGGCTGTCTCATGGCCATCTTGGACTTCCTGTCTCCTCAACACAACCCTTGATACCTCTGTCCCCAATTTTCCCCATCCCAGAAATGGACAACACCCTTTGCTCCAACCCCAAACCAAGGAGTCACTTTTTTTTTTTGAGTTGGAGTCTCACTCTGTCACCCAAGCTGGAGTACAGTGGCATGCTCATGGCCACCACAACCTCAACCCGCTGGGTTTAGGTGATCCCTCTGTTTCAGCCTTCCAAGTAGCTGGAACTGCAGGCATGTGCCACCACACTTGGCTAATTTTTTCGATTTATTGTAGAGTTGAGGTCTTGTCAAGTTGCCCAGGCCAGTCTTGAACCTGTGAACTCAGGGAATCCTCTCACCTGGGTCTCCCAAAGTGCTGGGATTATAGGCGTAAGCCACCGTGCCTGACCAGGAGTCACTCTTGATTCCTTTCTTCCCCCTTCTAACTTACATCCAATCCATTCCTAAATCCTATTGATTTCGCCATCCAAACACTTCCCAAGTTCATCCAGGTGTCTCTAAATCCAATGCTGCCTCACCAGAAGCACTATTACACGTGCCAAGTCAAAATCCTATACCAGCCAAAAACATTTTCTACAGAAATAGAGAATTCACCCAAATAAATAAAAAATGTTGGGCATAGTGGCACGCACCTCTACTTCCAGCGACTTGGAAGACTGAGGTGGAAGGAATGCATGAGCCCAGCAGTCAAGACTGTGGTGACTGTGAGTATGCCACTGCACTCCAGCCTGGGCAACAGAGTGAGACTACAACTCAAAAAAAAAAAGACACTATCAACAAAGAGTAATAGAATGAGAGAAAATATTTGCAAGTCATGTATCTAATAAGGGATTAATATTCAGTATTGATAGAGAACTCCTAAAACCCAACAATAAGAACAACCTGATTTTAAAATGGGCAAAGGACTTGAAAAATTTCCCCAAATTAGACATACAAATGGCCAATATGTACCTGAAGAGATGTTCCACATCTCTCATCCTTAGGGAAATGAAAATCAAAAACTACAAAGAGATACTGCCTCACACCCATCAGGATGGCTATTATCAAAGAACCAGGAAGGATGTGAAGAAATTGGAACCCCTGTGCTGCTGGGAGGAACATAACATGGTGCAGCTGTTGTGGAAGACGGTGTAGCTGATACTCAAGAAATTAAACACAGAATTCCTATATGATCCAAAAATTCCATTTGTGGGCATGTGCTCCAAAGAATTGAAAACAGGAGCCAGGCACAGTGGCTCGTGCCTGTAATCCCAGCACTTTTGGAGGCTGAGGCAGGAGGATCACTTGAGCCCAGGAGTTCAAGACTGGCCTGGGCAGCATAGCGAGACCTCAGCTCTATGAAAAATAAAAAAAAATTTACCAGGCATAGTGGCACACGTCTATAGTCCCAACTTTGGGAGGCTGAGGTGGGAGGATCACTTGAGCCTATGACAAGACTGCAGTGAGCCATGATCGTGCCACTGCACTGCAGCCTGGGCAACAGAGCAAGACCCTGTCTCAAAAAAAAAAAAAAAAAAAAAAAAAAAAAGAATATATATATATATATATATATATATATATATATATATATATATATATATCTCCACAAAAATATATACACATTTTAAGTATGACAGTCACTTAAAACATGGCATTAATCAAATGAATTCTAGCATCACCGTGAAACAGGCAGGACAGTAAAAAAAAAAAGGCAGAAGCCGGGCTTGGTGGCTCAGCCTGTAATCCCACGCCTTTGGGAGGCTGAGGTGAGTGGATTGCCTGAGCCCGCGGGTTCGAGGCCCGCCTGGGCAACTTGGCGAGACCTCATCTCTACAGTAAATCAAAAAATCAGCTGGGCGTGCTAGCACGTGCCTGTAGCTCCAGCTCCTTGGAAGGCTGAGGTGGAAGGATTGCCGGAGCCCAGCAGGTTGAGGCCGCGGTGGCTGGGAGCGGCCACTGCACTCAGTCTGGGTGACAGAGTGAGACTCCAACTCAAAACAAACAAACAAACAAACAAACAAAAAGGCAGAAGCACTGTTGAGCGAACTTCATACTACACATTGCTACTGTAATTTAATTCAACTTCGAAAAGTAATACACAGATAACATCGATTAAAATGTGTATATAGGCCGGGCTCAGTGGCTTAGCCTGTAATCTAGGCACTTTAGGAGGCTGAGGCAAGTGGATTGCCTGAGCCTGAGGGTTCGAGGTCAACCCAGGCAACTTGAGCTCGTCTCTACAATAAACCAAAAATTAGCTGGGAGCGGTAGCACACACCTGTAGTTCTGGCTACTTGGAAGGCTGAGGCGGAAGGATCGCCAAAGCTCAGCAGGTCGACACTGGGGTGGCCCTGAGTGTGCCACTGCACTCCAGCCTGGGCAACAGAGTGAGACTCCAACTCAAAAAAAAGTGTATACATTTTTCTGGCATATATGGATATATGCCAGAAAGAGGGACCAAGGGGAGAGGTGGATGGGACCACAAGTGTGTACAGTCTGGCTCCCTTCCACCTCTCCCCTTGGTCCCCAGCTGCCAGGTCCCCCACCCCTTGCATGAAGACTCATGGCAGCCCTGCACGCCGCCTGCATGTTGGCAGCCAACACAACAGTAGGCTCCGACGGCCCCTCTTATCCCCGTATTCAGGCCATTATCTGTAATGACAGCCTGGCATAATTTTATTTTCACAATTTGTATAATTATATTCTATTGAGCTAAATTACCATTATTATCATTATTAAATATTTATTGAGCATTTCTAGCCATGCAAAGCATAAGAAGATGCAGCCTCAGCTCTTAATATCTTCTTTCCTAATTCTACCCCCAAATTCATTCAAGTTAGGTTACTCCTTCATGGAGAAGAAGGCCACTGCTGTGTTTTTTGTCTGGGGCTTTCCATGCAAGAACTCACAGGAGTTTCTTGACAATGCTGGGGTGCAGATGCCGTTGACCTCAGTTTTACAGATAAGGAAACTGAGAATCAAACTGAGGAAGCTACGGGGGGGCAGAGGTGAGATTTCAATGTAGATCTTTCTTCTGCAAAGCCTCTACCACTCAATTCATGCAATATGGTAGCTTGACTTATTAGGATGGGCTACTTCCTTTTTTTTTTTTAATCTTATTTACGGCCTGGCATGTGGCTCACGCCTATAATCCTAGCACTTTAGTAGGCCGAGGTGAGAGGATTGCCTGAGCTCACAGGTTCAAGCCCAGCCTGGGCAACTTGGCAAGACCTCATCTCTACAATAAATCAAAAAATTTGCCGGGCATGATGGCATGTGCCTGTAGTTCCAGCTACTTGGAAGACTGCGGTGGAGGATCACCTGAGTCTAGTAGGTTGAGGCTGTGGTGGCCGGGAGTGTGCCACTGCACTCCAGTCTGGGTGACAGTGTGACTCTGACTTAAAAAAAAAATCTTATTTACACATTATGTGGCAAATACTGTGCTAGCCCAGGTGGGAGAAACACATGATCAAAAATGTCCTACATGATTAAGCAATGTCCTAAGTCCAAGCAGTAATGTAAAGAGGTGAAGCAGACAGGTGAGTGATAGAGAATGGAGAAGTCTGCAACAAATTTGAGGGTACTGACTCCTCTAAGATGACAGCTGGTTTTGACATGAGGCAATGCAAGGTCAGTGTTGTTCCCACTCTTCAGTGTGCATTTTTTTTTTGGAGTTAGAGTCTCACTCTGTCGCCCAGACTGGAATGCAGTGGCTGCTCCCGGCCACCGCAGCCTCAACCTGCTGGGCTCCAGCGATCCTTCCGCCTCAGCCTTCCAAGTAGCTGGAACTACAGGCATGCGCTACCACGCCCGGCTAATTTTTTGATTCATTGTAGAGATGAGGTCTCGCCAGTTTGCCCAGGTGGGTCTCGAACCCGCGGGCTCAGGCAATCCACTCATCTCAGCCTCCCAAAGCACAGGATTGCAGGCTGAGCCACCGAGACCGGCTTCAGTGTGGATCTTTAAGTAAAATCTCCAACATTTTATATGTTGGCAACTTTGGCAGACAACTGGCTATTGTCTAACTATTCCTTGCCTTAAACCTCCCTGCCTACTCTCCTCAGTTTATGTCAGTAGGAATCAGATATCCTTTGATCTCAAGAAGACAGCTCCAGGGGGTGAATCTTTTTTTCTTTTTTTGAGTGGAAGTCTCACTCTGTTGCCCAGGCTAGAGTACAGTGGCACACTCATGGTCACCACAGCCTTGACCTGCTGGGCTCAGGTAATCCTTCCACCTCAGCCCTACAAGCAGCTGGAACTAAAGGCATGTGCCACCATGCTTGGCTCATTGTTTGATTTATTGTAGAGATGAGGTCTTGCCACATTGCCCAGGCTGGTCTCGAACCCGTGGACTTAGGCAATCCTCTCACCTTTGCCTCCCAAAGTGCTGGGATTACAAGCGTGAGCTACCTCGCCCAGCCCAGAGGGTCAATCTTAACTGGTACAAACTAGTCCTAGTCTTCCCTTTGGTCACTGATTAGTCTTAGGGTGATCTAATGACCCAATTCTGACAAACAAAATGTAAGGGGAAGACTGCTAAGAAGCTCTTCCCTTCCTCAGTAAAGAGGCCTAATGAGGAAAGAGCATTTTTGCCTGTTGCCCTTTCCCTTTATTACAGTCTAATGCGGTCATGAAGCCTGGAACAGCAGCAGTCATTTTGGAAGCATGAGGCAATAAGCATGAAGCCTAAAACCAACATGGCAGGAATAACAAAACAGAAATACTGAACAATTCAGGGTTCTTACTGACATCTTTTTTTTTTAATCAATATTTTTTATTATGATTTTGTGGGGTACAGTTAAGGGTTAGGTGTATAATTACGTTTCATTCAGGCACCCTGTTGATAAGAGGTGTTTCCCCATCCCCAGACAGATATTTGCGACTGTTAATCCCATCCCCCTCCCCCTCCCACTTACTGACATCTTTACTGCATTCAGTTCCAGATCTGGCTCCCATAGCTTCAGATGTGGCCTTGGCCACTTTTATACCTAAGCCCAATAGAACAAGCATTGACCTGGTACTTGAGGGTGGCTGCAAAAAGAAACCAGCTAGCATCTACAAATGGGGGCTCCTGCATTTGTTTATTAAAAGCCTCCTGTAGCTGGGCTCGGTGGCTCAGCCTGCAATCCCGCGCCTTCGGGAGGCTGAGGTGAGTGGATTGCCTGAGCCCACGGGTTCGAGACCCGCCTGGGCAACTTGGCGAGATCTCATCTCTACAATAAATCAAAAATTAGTGGGGCGTGGTAGCGCACGCCTGTAGTACCAGCTACTTGGAAGGCTAAGGTGGAAGGATCGCCGGAGCCCAGCAGGTCGAGGCTGCGGTGGCTGGGAGCAGCCACTGCACTCCAGTCTGGGTGACAGTAAGACTCCAACTCAAAAAAAAAAAAAAAAAAAGCCTCCTGTAATGGGTCTTCTTTTGCAGAGATTCGTCCATGTCAGGTCTTTCTGGCATGAATCTTCCTTTTTCCCTCTCTTCTCACCAATAAACTTTGTTTTAAAACTTTGCTGGCCACTCCGAAACTCATTTCAGGGTCGAATCAAGGAGCCCACAAGTATTGTGCTGTACTCCACCCAGCATCACAAATAGGTTCTCTCTTTGGAAAAAAAATAAAGGCCTTTGGTATAGAAGGTGTCACTTAATGAGCTTTCACATGGGACATAAAACCCCTTCACATCTCTCCGTGTTCTGAGAGGTTCATCCATGTTTCCCTCTCAGACCTTCTTGTTTTTAAATCTTCAAACTTGTTATTTCCAAGTTCCTGGACCTTCAGTCAAACTGTCAGTTACCACCCCCAAACTGGGGTAGATTCTGCATCTCTGACTTTCTCTTCATCCAGACAAACACCCCCACCAAGGGAATTTCTCTTCACCATGACCTTTTAGGCACACTCTGGAATGAACCTGTTAAGCTACAACATTCCACTTCTGACTGGTGCCAGCATGTTTACTAAACAATCTGTTGGCCAGGTGCAGTGGCTCATGGCTGTAATCCCAGCACTTTGGGAGGGCGAGATGAGAGGATTGCTTGAGCCCATGGTTGGAGACCAGCATGGACAACTTGGTGAGACCTCATCTCTACAATAATTCAAAAAATTAGCCAGGCATGGTGGTGTGCACCTGTAGTTCCAGCTACTTGGAAGGCTGAGGTGGAAGGATCGCCTGAGCCCAGCAGGTTGATGCTGCGATAGTTGTGAGCGTGCCACTGCATTCCAGCCTGGGTGACAGAGTGAGACTCTGAATTAAATAAAACACAACAAAACAAAACAAAAAAACCAATCTGTTAATTGGCTCTGCATTTTTCTTCTTCATTCTTCTGTCTACATGAATCCCCATGAAGCCATAGCTGTGTGTGTTATGGTCTGAGTAACATTTGACTGCTCCCCTTGATACCAATGAATCAAAGGAGCAGGGAACTGGTAGAAAGAAATTTATTTCTGACTTCGAATCTAGGGAGCAGAGCCAGATTCGAGGTCTTTCTAAAATGGTTCTGCTCATCCCACCCCCCCAGGCTTTTACAGTTCACTTTTATAAGTCCAGAGTTGTTAGTACCTATACATTAGCCACGTGACCAGCAGAGCAACGTATAGAATGTGAGTTTCAACCACATTTATTTATTTATTTTTATTTTTTATTTTTTTAGTTGGAGTCTCACTCTGTCGCCCAGACTGGAGTGCAGTGGCATGCTCCCAGCCACAGCAGCCTCAAGCTGCTGGGCTCCGGCAATGCTTCTGCCTCCGCCTTCCAAGTAGCCAGAACTGCAGGCTCCCGCTACCATGCCCGGCTAGTTTTTGATTTATTGTAGAGACGAGGTCTCGCCAAGTTGCCCTGGCGGGTCTCGAACCCGTGGACTCAGGCAATCCTCTCGCCTCAGCCTCCCAAAGTGCTGGGATTACAGGCTGAGCGACCAAACCCAGCCCAATCGCATTTATTGATAGTGACATTTCAGAGGTATCAAAGGTATCATAGCTTTAATCAGTAGGACTTAGCAGAAGTGGTAATCAAGCTTGCCATAGAGTAAAGGGCCTAAGACATCATGCATTACGCAAAAGTTATACAAATCACCAAACTTATATTGTATATTGATACAAAAGTTATATAAATCGCAAGACTTACGATTACATTGATACTATATTATTCAAACTTATAACCACTCAGAAAAATGGAGTAAAAGGTGATTTGCAACTTACAGTTGATTGGGCGTAGACTCTAGTGAAGTCAAGAATCCCCTGAAGCCAGGCTCAGTGGCTTAGCCTGTAATCCCGCACCTTGGGAGGCTGAGGTGAGTGGATTGCCTGAGCCTGCAGGTTCGAGACCCACCTGGACAACTTGGCGAGACCTCGTCTCTACAATAAATCAAAAAATTAGCCGGGCGTGGTAGTGCACGCCCGTAGTTCCAGCTACTCGGAAGGCTGAGGCAGAAGGATTGCTGGAGCCCAGCAGGTCGAGGCTGCGGTGGCCGGGAGCGGCCACTGCACTCCAGTCTGGGTGACAGAGTGAGACTCCAACTCAAAAAAAAAAAAGAATCCCCTGAAACTACTTACTGGGAGTGTATAGGAGATAAGGGGAAGCACACCTTTTATTAGCTCTCAGGAATATTGTTCAGAAATGTATAGGAGCACTTGCACCCTTGCCATGCCCCTCTCTAGGGCCTGTGACAATATGGACAGACATTAGCGGGTCTCTGTATCATGAGAAGCAGGCGAGGCGGTGGAGCAGCAGGAAGTGCAGTGGGAGTCTCAGCCACCTGCTCACGGGACTGACCTGTGCTTCTGGGAGCTGCTCAAGGCTGCTCTTCCCCTTGATGATGGAGCGTAGTATGTGGCCCCATGGGTTGCATCACACCTGATTCAGATCACAGCCAGCTCGGGTCACACACTCCAGGTTCTCAGGGTCTAGCATCAGGTCTCTACCCATGCCCAGTAACAAAACAGAAACCGTTGCTTAAATGGAGAATCGTTATTTGCAAAGGAAAGTTTGTCTTTGCTCCAAACCCCTGGAACTGTGCTGTGACTCTCATACTGGGCCCTGCCGGAACTTACAAGAGTACAATCTGTCTCGGACACCTTGAGCACCACCAGGTCTTCAAGGTTATCTGGTAAATGGGTCAGAGCAGCACAACTGAATGTGATCTCTGCTGACTCTAAAAGGCAGAGAAAGCCACCAGCACAGGACACTCTCGTCCAGACCACACTCCACCACCTCAGCTAAACAAACAGTTGGAGCTATCCCAGTTGTTGGAGCTGACAGACTGGACCCAGACTCTTGGACAAATCAGGTGTATTGAGAAATCCAACCCGATCCAATGTTAGGCTCTGGACTGACATCATCAGAATCCATTCCCATATATTCTCCAGGTTTATGGTGAAAATGGATTAACATCCTCTAATTCTTTCGGTATGTGAACACCTCTTCCCATCAGGCTTTGCAGTTGCTTCCCTAGGGCATGCTGGAATCTGCCTGCAAATCATAGATTGGAGCTATGAGGGGCAGAGGGGCAGGGGTCAGGTCTCCATGACTCACGGACTCTTGCCAGGTAACCTCCTCAAGTGAGGTCTTCAACAGGACTTCAAGCAAGAAAAGACTAATCTCCTCAGACAAGCAGGAGGTAATCAGCTACTTCCATTGACAAAGAGGCTCAGAGGGTTGAGGGTTAAAGGTTCTCAGATTTACTGTATTATCCAACTGTCCCCGTTCTAATTGTCAGGACCTCATTCTTCCCAATCAATAGTCTAACTTCACATAAAAGACCCGGTGAACTCAATTTGTGGTGTTATTATGCATCAGGTGGGATCAAAGGAGGGTCTGACCTTCAGCCCTATCCAGCCTTGAGGCTGCAAAAGATAAGGGACTCTCATCCGGCCTACATAGAAACTGGCTGTCTGATCATGCTTGATCTGAGAGTTGACAGCCTGAGCTTTTACTGAGCTTTTTTGCTTTTGGAAATCACTCCAATGCAGTCAGAAGCAGCCAGCCTATCCTGCAAATGTTGTTCCTGCCACAACGGTCACTTGCGGCAGCCTTGCCTTCTAGTGGTTACTACATTCAGACAATGATGGGCAGTAATTCAAGTCAGTGTTTTGCCAGGGCAGGCTGTCAGTGAGGCCAGCTCTACGTACCAGTGCAATCATTTCAGATAACCAGCCCTAAGTTCTCATTTGTGTGGGTCTGTTTCCTAATACCAAGTTCATATGTTTCAACACTCAGTCAGGAAGATGGAAACTCCTCTAGGTATTTCAAACAGAGAGGGACTTAGTGTCAAGAATGGCTGGTTTCTTGACACTAAGTCAAGAAGGGACTTGGTTTCAAGCATGTTGGAAGAACTAGAGGGGGAAAGAGGAAGTGCCCTGGAACAAAAGGAAGGAGGTGCTACCTAGGGTTCAGGATGCTGTTACTGTTGCTGGGCGACAGTAATGATGCAAAATTTGTGGGTTCTTGGGCTCGACACTGAAAGGAGTTTCACAGCAGCAGTCAAGTTTTAAAACAGATTTAGGGAAAGAGGAGAGATGTAGGAAAACATGCCTTGGCATGTGTATCTTGAAGAAAGACTGTGTTTTTGCTTTTTACAAAAAAAGGTTGATATAGCTACCTAGTTATTGATATACCAATGAGTAGGCTACAGATATCTTCTGTAGGTGGATTGCCAGCTCTGCCTCTGATAGGCAAGAGGGGGTGGATTTGTTCCAGAACACCCATTTTACCCTTGGTAGGCAGACTTGCCAGACTTGGTGACTAAGAGCTAAAAGGTGGTCTGGGCTGGGCTTGGTGGCTCAGCCTGTAATCCTAGCACTTTGGGAGGCTGAGGTGAGTAGATTGCTTGAGCCCGTGGGTTCGAGACCAGCCCAGGCAACTTGGTGAGACCTCTACAATAAATCAAAATTAGCTGGGCATAGTAGCGTATGCCTGAGGTGAAAGGATCTCTAGAACCCGACAGATTGATACTGGGGTGGCCATGAGTGTGCCACGGCACTCCAGTCTGGGTGATAGAGTGAGACTCCCACTCAAAAAAAAAATCAATTAATTAATTTTTTAAAAAATGAAATAAAAGGTGGTCTGACTTACATTTCTATAGCTTTCAATTCTTGGTCTGGAGATTCCCATTGGTGAGCTGAGGGGGTGGGGTGGACTGGGAGTCCATACTGAATCCACATTCCACCTTGCAGGATGGTTCAGTCAGCAGACAAGATGTTTGGATGCTTCCTTATTTTAAACCAAAATCTGCCTACAAGAAATGTATCTATCTATGTCTAACCTACTAACTACCCTACTTCACTACTGACCCTGAAGTGCCCCAGGTGCTGCTGCAAGTAGAAACCCAGGGCAAACCTGCTCAAACTACCCAGTGCTGGTGGTACCCACTGACTGCTGTCACCACCCCGCAGCCAGGGCCTTCACCAAAGCAGATGAACAAGGCTGCTTCCTTCCTCCGCAACTGCACTCTCTCACAGGTGCCTCTCATGCAGAACCTAGCCAGAAGCCAGCTGCAGGGGGATTCTGGGAAATGTAGGTTAGTGCCTTGTAGTACCTGGGGATACAGATGAGAGTGGTGCAGAGGCATTATTGAGAAGACTAAGTTAGCTCACGGGTAACAGCTAACAACAGAAGGAAACTAACTCATCGTAAGTTTTCCAATGCAGGGAAGTTCTCAGGGATAATAGTCTTTAATTCTATTGTCTTAGGTTTAAAGCTTGTTTCTTCTTCTTTTTTAATGGTGAGCACTTCACCTCTTTTCCAATCTGAAGACTTCCTCTGCTCCTCTCCCTGTTTCTCAAATGATTAATGACTGCGAATATCACCTGCCAATTCTATAAACTGAGCTTCTCACTCCCTTTTCTCCTTGAATTCTTTTGGCTCTCTTCCTTTCTCTTAACTCTCCAGATGTCTTCCTCTTCCATTATCTTTCCTAATCTTAACCCATCCTGCTCTCAAACATACTCAAAAAGAGAAAAACAAACCATACACCCCTCCCTGCAAAAAACTACACACACACATACACAAATAGCCAGCTAAGGATACAAAACATCTAAAAGCTTCAGAACTTATCAACAATATAGCTTGTTTCTTGTGTAGACCAAAGGATCCTATTGTGTGGCTATTTTGTTGAGCAGTTCTTTGCCCCTGTCTTTTGTGAATGCCAAGAGCATTTCCACCTACAGAGGAAAGTTTAGGAGAGGAAAGGAGATCCTCTAAGAGCAGAATCCTGAGGCTGAAGCAGCATCTCCTGCCTCTACAAACCTAGAGAAGCTGGCTCACTCAGGGCGTGGTGCCATTTAGCCATCACTTGACAACGAGTGTGGGCTTTTAAAGTGGATCTGTTCCCTTACTTCAGAACTCTGAATGGTTTCCATTACATTCAGAACAAAAGTTAAATCTTTTTATTTTTGAAGTTGGAGTCTCACTCTGTTGCCCAGGCTAGAGTGCAGTTGCATGCTCACGGCGACCACAGCCTTAACCTCCTAGGCTTAGGCGAACCTTTCACTTCAGCTTTCCAAGTAGCTGGAACTACAGGCATGTACCACCATGCCCGGCTAATTTTTTGATTCTTTGTAGAGATGAGGTCTCACCACGTTGCCCAGGCTGGTGTCAAACCCCTGGGCTCATGCAATCCTCTTGCCTCCACCTCCCAAAGTGCTGGGATTATAGGTATGAGCCACCATTCCTGGCCTGAAAGTCAAAGTTCTTACCCACCTGCCTGAGTGGGTCAATCCCCTCTACTTTGGTAATCACATCTGCCACACTTCTGCCTCACTTTCACTAAGCTTCAGCCACACGGGCCTTTCAGTTCCCCCAAACTGCCAAAGCATATTCCTTTTCAGATGTTGTTCCCACAGGCTCGTGCTGCTGATGAAAGGTGCCAAACTCTGTACAATATTTAAGATGACGTATTCTGAGCCAAATGTAAGTGATCTTAGGCTCATGACACCTGTCCCCAGGACATCCTGAGAAAGTATGCCGACTGTGGTTGAAGTGTAGCTTGTTATATACATTTTAGGAGGACAGAAGTTACAAGAAACCATAAATCAAAATATGTACAAGTTACATTGGTTTGGCTCTGGGGAGGCAGAATGTCTTCAAGCAGGGGTTGCAGGTTATAGGTAGAGCCAAAAAATATACATATATTTTGAGTCAGAGTCTTACTCTGTTGCCCAGAGTGCAGCGGCACATCACGACTCACGGCAACTCAGGCAATCCACTTGCCTTGGCATCCTGAGTAGCTGAGGCTAATTTTTTTTGGTAGAGACAAGGTCTCACTATGTTGCTTAGGGTGGTCTTGAGGTCCCAGGCTCAAGTAATCCTCCCTCTTGGACCTCCCAAAGAGCTGGGATTACAGGTGTAAACCACCACGCCCAGCCAAAAGATTTCTTGATTGGCAATTAGTTAGCAACAGTTGTCAAAGGAATTTTGAAGGCAGTAAGGGAAATGGGCAGTTTGAGGAACAATAAGGGAATCAGTTAAGAACAATAAGGGAGTGGTTTCTTGATGTGGAGATGAAGCTTCAGAAGTGACAGATTTGACAGAATGTGTTTTAAAAAGTAACTAGAGAGCCTCTAAAGACAGCTTTCCAAGGTCATACAATACTTTGTGTTAGGTCAAAATCCCAGCAGGGCCTCCAAAATGTTAGGTCAGACCAGGGGGTGTCTGCAGTCTGGTGCTGTGCCAAAGATGCAAGGAATTGCATAGAAGCTAGATGGAAAAATATAGTTTATTTTAAAAGTAAACGAGGCTGGGCTTGGTGACTCAGTCTGTAATCCCAGCACTTTGGGAGGCCGAGGCGAGTGGATTGCCTGAGTTGACGGGTTTGAGACCAGCCCAGGCAACTTGGCGAGACCTCGTCTCTACAATAAAACAAAAATTATCTGGGTGCAGTAGCGCGTGCCAGTAGTTCTGGCTATTTGGAAGGCTGAGGCAGAAGGATAGCTGGAGTCGAGCCCAGCAGGTCAACGCTGGGGTGGCTGTGAGTGTGCTACTACGCTCCAGCCTGGGCGACGGAGTGAGACTCCAACTCAAAAAAAAAAAAAAAAGAAAAAGTAAATGAGATTCACCTCCCCAAGGTTCAGGAGGGGACCAAAGCTAGGAAAACATGGTAGCCATAGCTTAAAGAGTCATGGGGCCAGGCCACAGTTTAGCAAAGCAATGGTGAATGATTGCTTGAGGTTGAATGCTTTTAAAACTTCCCTTTGATGGGGGCAGGTGATTGAGTGGTGGTCTGTTTCACTTCATCACGAAGGGCCAGGTAAGCACAGGTAATGACATCAGGTGCTGGTCAGCAGGCATATGGGATGGATGGGTTAGTTTCATGATTGCTGTTATAGTGATGGGGTCTGTCTGTGTCATGAAGGTCGTGAAAGGATTAGATTAACTTGGTTTACAAAACAAGCTGCAGAAGGGGTTGTAAAACATTTATCAATAGCTACCTCTGAAGAAATTGGTTCTGTCCTTGATTAGAGTGCAAGCTAGGTAATGTTAAGAGAATATAACAGAACTAGGCAGTCTCAAAATGGCTGCTTTAACTTAAGATAATTCCATTAAAGAATTCCATTTTGGCATTTTACCTTTTCATGACAGAACTAGGCAGTGTTAAAATGGCTACTCTTTGGATATATCAACTCCATCTTATGTCCTTTTACCTTGATTTTCCTTCTTAATGTTATGTGATGTTGTGCCAGAGTCAGGTTGGAAAGTAAACTAAATTATGTAGGGTTAATAAAAAGTCCATCTCCCCATGCCCCTAGTTATGAATTTGGTAAGGTAAAGAAAGTCAGCCAGGTGTGTTGGCTCATGCCTGTAATCCCAGAATGTTGGGAGGTGGAAATGAGAGGACTGCCTGAGCCCAAGGGTTTTGTTAGGGTATGGCAGATGGGGTGAGGGTTGAGAGGCACAGGGAGGCGAGGGGCGCAGCACTGCTGGGGCTGGCGAGCCGGAGGTGTGCACCGGCAACCCAGAGATCCGAGTAAATTGCAAAGAATTGGGACACATAGAGGTGAGAGAAGAAAAGATTTATTTAAGAAAAGTTCACCCCCCACAGACAGGGAGTGGGCCTACACTCTAGGTGAGTGTGGCATCGTAGCCGCCCAGAGTCCTGGCTTAAATCCTTCTCTTGGAGATGTTGCACGTGACTGCCGTGACTTCCTTGTCGACCACCTGTGGATGTCTTGCATATCCTGTGACACAGAGACCCATTAATGTCCGCCCACATCATCATAGCCCCGAGAGAAGGGTATGACAAGGATTCTAATTCTCTGCACCTTCCCAAACGACATTCCTTGGAGCTAATGGGTGGTGCACCTCTCCTTATCCCCTAGGCATTCCCAGTGGGTAGCTTTGGGGGATCCTTGGCTTCCCTGTAGAGAGTGCCCAATTTACTGGAAGATCAAATCCCCACCTGCTCTCCCTCTGAGCGGTTATAACTTTTGTAATTACAAGTTTCATGACTTTTACAGTCCTTGCCCAACGCGTGATGTCTTAGGCCTTGTAAATTCCCTTTACTCTAGGCAAGCTTGATTGCCACTGAGATACCTCTGATACCTGGAAGTCTGTTTCTGAAAAGACAAAGTCGGTAAAGTTAGTTATACCTAAAGTGTGCATTTCCCCAAAAGCATAGCTTCTACTTTCTCATCATTGTATCAGGGTTTAAGAACAAGATGAAAAATGGCTTCCCACTCTTGGTCTGTCCTTTCAGGTTCAAAACCATCTTGGGCAACTTGGTGAGACCCTGACTCTACAACAACAACAAAAAAAATTAGACATGGTGGCACACACTTGTGGTTCCATCTACTTGGAAGACTAAGGCAGAAGGATTGCTTGAGCCCAGCAGGTTGAGGCTGTGGTATCCCTGATCATGCCACTGTACTACAGCCTGGGTGAGAGTGACACTCTGACAAAACAAAAACAAAAACAAAAAACCCAGGAAAAAGTGTTTGCAACTCATCTTAATCAGAAACTTCATCTTGTCTATCCTCTTCACATGGCTAGTTCCTTTCTTCAGATCTGGGTGCAAATGTCACTTTCTAGACAGTGTCCTATCACCCTCGCACGGTTTTGTTTTCTTCATAGCACTTAACACTGGAGATGTTCTGATTTATTTTTTGGTGTCCCTGGGATTTGAAAGTCTGCTCCCTGAGAACAAGGACCAAGGCAGTCCCGCTCACTGGTTGTGCCTTTGTGCCTAGCAGTGCCTGAAATGGATTTTTGTGCTCTATTATTTGGGCCAAGACCTGAGGTCTAAGCGGTCAAGAGGATATTGAAACTTTATTTTTGAGTCAGAGTCTCACTTGGTCACCCAAGTTGGAAGGCAACGGCATGCTCACGGCTATCCCGCCCTCAACCTGCTGGGTTCAGGCCATCCTTCCACCTCTCCAAGTAGCTGGAACTACAGGCGCACACCACTGAGGTTCACCTCGCTAATTTTTTTTTTTTTTAATTTATTGTAGAGACAAGGTCTTGCCAAGTTGCCCAGGCTGGTCTCAGGCAATCCTCTTGTCTCTGCCTCCCAAAGTGTTGGGATTACAGGTGTAAGCCACCACACGCCCAGTGGACGTTGAAACTTAACATGCTCCAACCCAAACGCCTGCCAAATTTGCTCCTCCCAGTGTTCCCCATCATGAATGGCTCTTTACTAAGATCTTTCTGATATCTTAGTAAATTTCCCTAGTATTCCACACCACATCAGCCAGTCCTGTTGGTTCTATCTGCAAAGTAGATCCCAAATCCTACCACCTCCCAAGATGCTTGTAAGTTAGATCCCTTCTCTTCCAAGGGCCTTCCCTTTTTTTTGAGGGGGGAAGGAGGAAATAATTCTACAGTCTACTACCTGAACTGGCCCCTGGCTACCTCCTGGCAAGCTTTTCATGTATTTCACCTTAGCTAGCCTGATCACCACTTGCCTGGGTTACTGTAGGTTGACTTCTACCTGGTCTCTGCTTGACCCCTGAAGCGTACGGCCTCCCTCTGCACAGCCAGCAGCTAGAAGGATCTTTTAAAACTGGAGACACAGCCCATGATTCCTTTGGTCAAACCCTTCACTGACTCCCCACTTTTCCTAGGAAAGAAACCGACAGGACCTAGCCCCGGCTCGCTCCCAGACCTCATCTAGCCCATCTGGCTACCAACAACAGTCTCTCAGAGCTCCCCCAAAAGGCTACTCGCTTGGCCTCAGGACCTTGGCACGTGCAGTCCCCTCTTCCTGAAGGCGCTCCCTCGGACATGAGTAGGGCATGTTCCCTGTTCCCCATCACCCTGGTTAACACAGCATCCCGCGGTCCCTCTGTCTCTCACACGGCTTTGTTTTCCTTCCCGGTATGTCTCACTACCAGACGGTGCAGTATGGGACTGCTTGCTTATTTTGTCTTCCCCTAGGCTGTGCGCTCCGGGAAAATGTGGCGTTTTTTCGCGGCTGCATTCCCAGTCCCAGCACGGCGCCGCACTCGGGATGCAGTCACTGAGCGCCAAGCCCGCAGGCTGACGTCCTTCCTCCCGCGTCGCAGAGCCTCACCCGCTGTTCCAACTCGCGTCCCATCCGGCTTTCCGAGAAGGACTCGCCACCCACGCTGCTGCCCCGCGTGGCACGCGACTCCCGCGCGGAACCTCGCACCCCGGGCCGGGGGGTCCGGCCGGCTCTCCGGCGCAGGCTCGGAGCGCGCGGCGCGCGAGGCATCACGGGGCTTGTAGTCCCCCCCGGAAGGGCCGTTCCCGGCTTCGCGGTCGCGCCTCCCTACACTACAACTCCCACGGGGCAGCGGGACGCCGGCTC
>NW_007260371.1:887945-912404 GCF_000164805.1 Carlito syrichta
TGGCGGCGTCTCCACCCGCGGTCCCCTCTTCCAGGTCTCAGAGCCTTCCCTTTTCTCGCCACCATCCCGCTTCGTAGTTTGGGGGTCCCAACACCCCGTGGGAGGGGCCTCAATCCCCTGTGGGAGCAGTCGGCCGGGCGCGCCTTTCCTCCGGCGGGTGCGGCTCCCCGGGACTCTCAAGGTCGCCCGCCCGTCCAGCCGCCCTTGCCCCGCATCTAAGAGGCAGCACGTCTTAGCCAGCATGTAAGTAACTCCAGGGAACTCAGTGTTCCCTGGAATTACAACTGTACTCGTACCCGTCTTGGTGCAAAATAGGTGGTTTCGTCTTTTTTGATTTGGTCTCGATAGTGGGAGGCCAGAGGCTTCCCTGTTCTGAGACCAAGTCATGTTAAGCTGCACAGTTAAATGTTTTAACTCTCCTCACATTCTGTTTTCCAGTCCTCACTTGTAGTTCAGTACACAAGTGCTCCTACGATGTTGGACCAGAGTTAAGAGAAGTGGGGACTCACAAATTTCTTGCCTGCTTTATGCCAAAGCCAAGCAGAAAAAGCCATGCAGAGTCCAGGAAAATAACAGCACGTTCAGCATGTGATCCCGGGACATTTGTGATTTCCCATACGGTTTTATTCAGCTAGTATTAAGGAACAAAGATTTCTGCAGGCTGTTCTCTAATCCCTTATTAACTGAACTGGTTGGATTAAACAAAGTCAAAACCTTGAGAAAGAGAGAGGCTCGGTTTAGGTTGTTGCTTTAGGTCAGTCTAAGGATTGTATACCGTCAGTTCCCAGGATAGGACAAGTGGGCAAAGTGGGAAATGTCAGTTTTCAGCTTCAGGTCGTTGACTCTACTATAGCTGTAGGTGAACCACCTTGGAAAGTATATTCAAGTAGGATTTTTGAATGGTCTTTGTTCTTTTACTGTAGATGACTCATTGTTTAATCACTTAAATATTTTTCATAACTTAGACATCTCAAATAAGCCTCTGGAAAATGCCTGCTTCTCTGCCAGTTTTGATACAGACTTGTTTTCTTTCTGACCTCATGTTTCTTTTCTTTTTTGTCTCACTCTGTTGCCCAGGCTGGAGTGCAGTGGCACGCTCATGATCACTGTAGCCTCTACCTGCTGGGCTCAGGCGATCCTTCCGCCTCAGCCTTCCAAGTAGCTGGAACTATAGGCACGTGTGGGCATGCCTGGGTAATTTTTCTGATTTATTGTAGAGATGAAGTCTTGCCAAGTTGCCCAGGTTGGTCTTGAACCCCTGGAATCAGGCAGTTCTCTCGCCTCTGCCTCCCAAAATGCTGAGTTTATAAGTGTGAGCCACTGCACCTGGCCTCATGTTTCTTTTTTCCCCTAGTGATTTATTGTAATTTAATTTGAGAAACCAAGATAATCTGAAGTCTTACTGTAATTTTAAGTTTAATATAAATCTACAAACTTAACATAACTAAAACATTCAACTTTATGGTAAGTTGTCAAAGCACACCTTTCATTTTACTTTTTCAATTTGTTTTAGGAGCTCTTTGTTCAATTTCTAGCCACCTATTCCTACAGACATGGCAGTGGAAAGGAGAAGAAAGCACTGACTTACAATGATTTAGCCAATACTGCAGAGGAATCGGAAACTTTTCAGTTTCTTGCAGGTACTGTCTTTGAAACATTCTGGTTAAAAAATGATTAGTAATGACAACTTTTTTTTTCCTGTTCTGCTTTCACTGAATTGGACATTTTGCTGCTTTCTCCAGGTACCAAAATTTACCATGACCTGGCACAGGAAGATACTTTAGTCTTCTCTGTTTGACTATGTTTGTAATGTGGCCCACTTAGAATAATAATGAAGTCAACAACATGCATAAGATGGTTGGTTGGCTGGGTGAGCTGGGCAGACCCCTTACCCCCACCTGCAGGATCCTTCCCGTCTCTGAACGGAAAACTCATGGTGGTCTACCCTTGGGGGCAGCACAGTCTATCCCATGGAGATCGGAGAGGGTTGTTCAAAAAAGCAGCGCATAGAAGCATTGTGGTCTGTAGTCAGTGGAATGAGAACAGGACTATAACATTAGTCAGTAGACAATGCTAGTTCCACCCAGAAATGTAGCTGAATTTTATCTTGTTTCAGAACCTCTTGTAGATGTCAAAGTAGGAACTAGTACATTTGAGCTTTGCATTGCTGTATTCATAGTCTGCCATAACCAACTGCTGATGTAAGCCTTATGTTTTTAAGATATATTGCCAAAGAAGATTTTAGCTAGTAAATACCTGAAAATGCTTAAAGAGGAAAAGAGGGAAGAAGATGAGAATGATGATGGTGAAAATGACAATGACGAAGCTGAATCGTAACCCAAAAAAATGCTTTGCAAATCAGCCTGGCGAGAACCTTCCTGGATCAGCATCACTGCTTTGAAGTAAACACAACACAGCGTGCCTTTAGTCTTTCACTTTTTCAGAGACTTCTAGCGTGTTGTGTTCTTTCTGAGCTAAGGTAGAGCAAACAGCCCAAGGACCCAGACAGCAGCCTGTCTCTGACAGGCCCACATAGCAGTTGGTCACCAGGAAGGCCCCCTGCACAGGTGGCCACAAGCAGTTAATTGGTCTGCTGCAGCTCCAGACTGTATAGAGGCAAAGACAAAAGATTTTGCTTAACTTTAAAATTTACAAATAGATTTCTGAAGAGCTTCTATATATCAGTTATGTAAATGCATACATGTATATTTTGGAATTGGTTCATGTAAGCAACATGATTCAGTTTTTGCTAAATGTGCAGTTTATAGGTAGTATGTTACATTTGAATTTTTGTATTTTAAGAAATTTCTTTGACTATTCAAATCTTTTTCTATTGTAAAGACATGCTTTCCTATTAAAGATCTATACATATTTTTACAGTAAAATGCTTTATGGTACTAGTCGTAGAGGCCTCTATTGCTCTAATGCCTTGCTTACTGCTTGATAATTTTTTGATTAAAAAAAGAAAGCATTTCTAACATTTTTATTCCTAGAGAAAAATTCCCAGCCAATTATCAAAATAGACTGAGGCAGAAGAATCTCTGAGCCCAGGAGGTTGGGGTTGCTGTGAGCTGTAATCGTGTCATTGCACTGCAGCCCTGGGTGACAGAGTGAGACCCTGACTCAAAAAAAACAAAACAAACTAAAATAAAATATTAACTCTGCATAAGCATATTGCTCTTAAATAATTTTTGCAACATTTTATGTATTGAAGCTATCTTTTGTCTTACTGTTCTTTGCTTTAAATCCCTGATACTTGTTTTTACTGTCTACAAGAGAAAAGCAGAAACCCATTTTTTAAAAAAAACAGGGTAAATGTTTGGCTCCTGTCTTTTCAGTATATCTCTCTTTTATAAAAAAGAGTTATAATTTACATCCAGGAAAATCACCCTTTTAGTGTCTAGTCTGTGAATGTTGACAAATGCTTAGTTTTGGAACCAGTCAATACACAGAACAGTTTCATTTCCCAAAATATGCCCCTGTGCCCTCTTGTAGTCAGTCTTT
The DNA here is from genome assembly GCF_000164805.1 of Carlito syrichta. Lineage (NCBI taxonomy): Eukaryota > Metazoa > Chordata > Mammalia > Primates > Tarsiidae > Carlito > Carlito syrichta. The sequence continues at coordinate 891,450 of NW_007260371.1, forward strand.
TCTCCTACCCTCTGGCAACAACCACTGATGTTTTTTAGTACCTCATGTTTATCAAAACTTATTTTAAAATAAAATTTTTTAAAATCTACATGTGGTGTATAGTTTTAAGTTCTGACATATGCAATCATGTAACCACCACCACAATTAAGATACAACAGTTCTGTCACCCTCCAGAAAATTCCCTTGTGGTCTAATCCATCCACACCTATTGCCCTGACAATCATAGAGCTATTCTGTCCCTGTAACAGGAGTCAGCAAATTTTTTCTGGAAAGGGCCATGTAGTAAATATCTAAAGCATCGTGGACTATATAATCTTTTTTGCAATTACTAAATTCTGCCATTGTACAGAAATAGCCATAGATAATGTGTAAAGGAATGAATTGACTGTATTTCAATAGAACTTTATTTCTGGAAGCTGACATTTGAATTTTGTATCATTTTCATGCGTCATGAAATATTGTTTTGACTTTCTCCAACCACTTAATGTAAATACTTCTTAACTTATGTGCTGTACAAAAACAGGACTGGATTTGGCCCACAGACCATAGTTTGCTGATCTGTCTTTTCCAGAATGACATATAAATGGAATCATACAGTATGTAGCATTTGAGTCTGCAGTTTTACATTTAGCATAATGCATTTGAGATTCATCCATGTTGTCACAGATAGCAGCAATCCATTCCTTTTTATTGCTGAGTTAGAATTTCATTGTATGAATATACCTGATTATCCTTTTCCCAAGTACATGATAATTACCCATTTAGACTGTTTCCAGTTTTGATGATTGCTAATACAGCCCTATAAACATTTGTGTACTGGTGTTGTGGGAACACAGGATTTCACTTCACTTGGGCATATACTTATGCATGGAATTGTGTATTTATAAGAAACTGCCACATTGTTTTCCAAATTGGCTATGCCATTTTGTATTCCCACCAGCAGTGAGTTCCACTTGCTCTGCAGCCTTTGTAAGTTGGTATCCGTTTTTTGCTGGATTTTGAGTTTTAAATATTCTGAATACAAGTTCTTTGCCAGATATGAGATTTGCAAACATTTTCTCCCAGCTTGTGGACTTGTCTTTTCATTCTTTTAACATGTTTCAAAGAGCAGAAGTTCTTGATTTTTTTTAGTTGGAGTCTCACTCTGTTGCCCAGGCTGGAGTGCCGTAGCATGCTCATGGCCACTGCAGCCTCGACCTGCTGGGCTCAGGTAATCCTTCCACTTCAAGTAGCTGGAACTACAGGCATGCGCCACCATACCGAGCTAATTTTTTTAATCTTTTATTTTTTATTGTAGAGATGAGGTCTCTCCAGGTTGCCCAGGCTGGTCTTGAACCCATGGGCTTAGGCAATCCTCTCGCCTTGGCCTCCCAGAGTGCTGGGATTATAGGTGTGAGCCACCTCACACAGCCAGAAGTTCATTTGGAATAAGTCCTGTTTATCAATTTTTTCTTTCATATACCATGCTTTTCATGTCTATTTAAAAACTCAAGAGACCCAGTCACCGAGATCTCCCGTGCTAGCCTCTGAAGTGTTGGGCTTGGCCTCCAATATTTGTGGCTGTTAACAGTGTGATGTTGTTAAACAGTCCCCAGGAAAAACACTATATGGCTTCTGTGTGGAGCCAGTTGAAGCAGCCCTAACCCACCACAAGCTCTTCAGGCCCAGTGACTTAGGGAGCATTGGTCCTTTTTGGTTCCTCCTTGAACCACGCGCTACCCTGTTACTGTAGCTCCCTAGTTTCCTCACCATCTCTACAACCTCTTTTCTCCTTCCATTCTACATACCACTATCAGGTTATCAAAACGATTTTATGAAGGTTAATCTCCTTATCACATTTAAAAACAGCTGATATTCGAGTAGCTACTGGGGGCTGAGCCTCATCTGTGTGCTTCGTGTATATCTTTACGGAATCTTCACAGCTTGCAAAGTCAATAACCACATTTTACAAAGAAGAGAATGGAGGCTCAGGTTAAGGAACTGGACCAAGACACACCCAAGAGGTGGTGAAACTGGGATTCATATCCCAGACGAGATTTTTCACTGCACCATTCAGCTTAAAAAAGTGCAGTGTCTTCAGACTGGGTATGGGGTAAATTCTCAACGTGGCATGCAAGGTCCTAGACACTGGGCTTAGTCTATATCCTGCTACTTTCCTGCACCAACCTTCCTTTCCTGCTGATACAGGAAAATATGGAGCAAAGGCCGGGCGCTGTGGCTTGGGCCTGTAATCCCAGCACTTTGGGAGGCCAAGGTGAGGGGACTGCCTGAACCCACGGGTTTGAGAACAGCCTGAGGATCACTTGACCTAGCAGGTCGACGCTCGGGTGCCCGTGAGTGTGCCATTACACTCCAGCCTGGGCAATGGAGTGAGACTACAACTCAAAAAAAAAAAAAGAGCATATACATCTATCATACGTCCACTGATCTGGAATCCTTTCTTAATTCATAGAACACTTACTGTCATACGCCGCTTTTCCGTTTAGGTCTTTCCAATCAGATCATGACTGCTTCTGGCCATTCAATAAATGAGGGTGAAACAGCAAGAATGTAACACAGGGGAAGGCCATATTAAGTGAGTTTATTGCTGTCAATTTCTGTGTCTCTTTCCAGTTTTGATCAGTATGTCCCAGGGCCAGTGGGCACAAAGGTGTTTTGTGGTTTTGGACAGTAAGAAGTAGTAGAGAGTTCTAGATATATTAACAGATACATCTTGATTTTGTTTAAGAAAAACAAAAATAGGCTGGGCATAGTGGCTCATGCCTGTAATCCCAACACTATGGAAGGCTAAGGTAGGAGGACTGCTGGTCTAGGAGTTCAAGACCAGCCTAGGCAACATAGCCCTTATCTTTAAAAAAAAAAAAAAAAAAGGCCAGTGGCTCAGCCTGTAATCCCAGTGCTTTGGGAGACCGAGGTGAGTGGATTGCGTGGGCCCATGGGTTTGAGACCTGCCTGGGCAACTTGGCGAGACCTCATCTCTACAATAAATCAAAAATCAGCCGGACGTGGTAGCGCACGCCTGTAGTTCCAGCTACTCGGAAGGCTGAGGCGGAAGGATCGCCGGAGCCCAGCGGGTCGAGGCTGCGGTGACCGGGAGCGGCCACTGCACTCCAGTCTGGGCGACAGAGTGAGACTCCAACTCAAAAAAAAAAAAATAAAGCCCGGAACAAAGTAGATCAGAATGCTAAGATAATTACCTATTAATGTTGTGATTACAGGTAATCTAAATAGTTCATCATGTTTATCTGAAGTTTCACATTTTAAGAAACAGACACACGCTTCTTAAAATAGCTTTTTTTTTTGAGTTGGAGTCTCACTCTGTCGCCCAGACTGGAGTGCAGTGGCCGCTCCCGGCCACCGCAGCCTCGACCCGCTGGGCTCCGGCGATCCTTCCGCCTCAGCCTTCCAAGTAGCCGGAATTACAGGCATGCGCTACCACGCCCAGCTGATTTTTTTATTTATTGTAGAGATGAGGTCTCGCTGCCCAGGCGGGTCTCAAACCCGCGGGCTCAGGCAATCCACTCACCTCAGCCTCCCAAAGGCGCGGGATTACAGGCTGAGCCACCGAGCCCGGCTAAAATAGCTTTAAGTGAGGACAAAAACCTTGGCCTGCTTTAGCAACAATGTACATACTAGGGAGTTTCTGCCTTTTTTTTTTTTTCCTAATCCAACCCTCCTTTCCTTTCCCAGCAGTGTGTATTTTTTTCAGTATAGGTAGAAGTCAAAAACAGGAGTCAGTGTGAAGCCACCAGGAATTTCAGAGCAGTGCTGATGTGTATAAACCTAGCCAGGGTGCAGTGACCAAGGGACTAGCCAGGCTGAGAACCAGGCTGTGGCCAGTTCAGGTTCCCACACTCAGCACAGAGCTCAGGGCCTTGCACATGGCTGGGGCTCAGCGGAATGGCTTTTTATTTTCCCCTTTATTGTGGCTGCCAGAGTAGAAGGCCCCAACTATCCTAGATTTCAGCTGTTTCCACTGTGGCCAACTTGTCTCTGTGGCTTTCATTTTCCAAGCCCAGCTTCCCAGGTTACACCTAGTTCCGCTGAGTACATGTTTGTCAAGGGGTAGCCCCAGGGCTCTAGACTTCCCTCGCTGGAATCCTAACCTGTACAGAAAGAAGTCCCCAAATAAACATGTGAGTAATTGAAGGTCTCTGGAAGAGGCAGCTGTAAATAGGAGGAATTTTATTTTATTTTTTGCTGACATACTATGAGGCAAAACAAAATTGACACCATACAAAATAACTTTATAAAATATCATTCACATCATATTTTATCAGATTTACAGCATTCTGTGCATGTTAGGGGTTATGTAAGGAGGTGAAAAAACACTATGCCAAACCTTTAGTATTAGTTTATATACACACAGTAAAGAAACAAAACAAGTAACTGTTAGGTTTTCCATGAATTTATTGCAAAAATAGTGCAAACTACTTAACCTAGTAAGCTGTAAAAACAAACTAGAAAGGACCCAGCTAAGCTTAAACACGACAATAGATGCTCAGTATCTCAGCATTTAGCTTTCTTCACCAGTTTTATCTTGTCAATCAAGACCACTCCCCATCTGTTCAGTTTAGGGTGAGTGCTGAGGATAAGGAAATGTGAGGACTGACTCTCCAGAGAGACCAGATTGACTGGGCTGCCTAATTTCAGCAGGAGACTTAGGATCATGCTACTTACTCAATGTCAATTTTTTGAGGTCTGTGCTGAAAAAAATTGAGATGCCATGATTTTTAACTTTGAGTTTAGAAATAAGTTATCCAACCTCTTGATAACATGGAGAAACGATTTAAGAAAGCAGCATGAACAGAAAGGATGGGCACGGTATTGTCTGCTTAGACACATAGTATCCTTTTCCTCAGGTGTATATATGGGTAAAGTGTTATTCTAACGTAGGGGAAGCTTTGAACCAGATATTGCAGTAAGTTTAAAAAAAAAAAGGATACTATATCTCTACAAGAGTGATTTTAAAATTTCTTTCAACAGTCTATTGGGGTCCAAAAAGCATATATCTAAACAAAATTACAAAAGCAAAACAAAATACTACACGTAAAAGCTAAAGAAATAAAATGCAGCATATTCAGGTTCTTTTTCTTGAGGTACCTATATAAATTTAATCACCTGCCCCAAAGTACTCTTGTTAGGTTAGAAACAAAATGCTTACTGGTGAGCCAATTGTAGGGCATTTATTATTACTGAGAAAGTGCAACAATGCTGATCTTTAAATGCAGCATACTAAGGATGATTTACTCTTTATAAAATATAGCTTAAGTATCAACCTGATGGAAGTTAAAACATTAAAAACATTTAACTAGAATCATCTCTTTCTTTTTTTTTTCTTTTTTTTTTTTTTTGGAGATCCTGCGGCAAAAAGCCTCCCAAATCAACTTTCATTTTGCCACTAAGGAATGTTGTTTCTCTTGTAAAATTCAGAAATCTCTTTAAAATAGTAAAACTATATACTACAGGAAAGATCCCTAATTTTTATTTCTTATTGATATAAAATCAAATTCTTAAGACTCCAAAATATTGTGTTACCTCCAAAGAATTAAGTAAAAAAAGATCGCCATAGTAGGAAAAGTCTACAATTGTAAACTGCCAAATATAAAAGCATGGTAAGTCATCGATCTCCTATCTTATTTTTTATTCTTACCTGACAGAAAGCTTTCCTAACTTATAGAAACCCTGGGGCTGCTGCATGCAGGCCTCCCTGCTTCCAGACAGACAGCCATAAACTCTCCCCTTTCATGGTCATGGTCATTAGCACCTCCACCAGGTAGGTCAGGAGAGATGAAATCGACAACAGTCCATTTGCTGCTTATGAAATAAACTCTTATAAAATGCGCCACAGGAAGAGGGGACACAATGGCTAGAAAAGCAATGATGAGAGTACTTGGGATTTTTTTGGCTGCCCCTTCATTGGCACAGAAAATGAAATGATAGCTATAAATATATGCATAGAAGAGCTTGGAATTTACTGTTTGTAAAATGTGTAGTTTGCTCTTGGACATAATCCTTTTTTTCTCATCATAAAAGGGCAGTTGGGATTCCAATACATTGTAGTAGTTGGCTTGGGGGGGGGGGGGGATTTTCAAATTCCATGGCCAATTGGGCTTTTCTCCCCACCTGTGATATAAAATATTTAATTTTATTCTGATTTTAAAAATGCATTAGGGTTCAACATAAAAGGCACAAATAAATAAAAATATTATTAAATAAACGGAAATTACGATTTCAAGTTTCATATGGAGTTGTATCTCACTGTTTGGTTACTTTTTCCAATTTAATTTGACAGACTTAGTAAATAGCACCCAACTGTTTAACTGAGGTAGATCCACATTGTAAAGAAAGCTGGGTCCCCTCCATTTTATCTCTAAATTTCAGATGCTTTTACAAAAACAAAAATCAATTTTAATGCAGGAGCAATAACAGGTGGCACTACCTGAAGAAAGCTTAAACATGAGCAGATTTGCAAAGAAGACCTACACCCAATCGCACTCTCCATCAGTCATAAATTAATCTCAGACCAGAGGGAAAAAAACCGGACATTTAAAAATAACCCTGAAAAAGTCTCAAGTCTTTCAAAACAGGTCTTTTTGACTGACTGCTGCAGAAATGCACAATGGTCCATTTTCATCAAGCAATGGCAACAGCCAAGCCAGACCAGAGAGAGAGAGAGAGAGAGAGAGAGAGAGAGAGAGAGAGAGAGAGAGAGAGAGAGGTGTGTGTGTGTGTATTATTGGATGCTTCCCTTTTTAACTCCAGAGAAAAGACTTGTTGAATTAGGATACAGCATCTTCATCTCAACAGTTTAAACTCATTCTGCCTAAAATTTTTGCATACTCTGAAACTCACAAATCAAACATCTGATTAAGGCTTAATTTAAAGTGGCATTACCACCTAGCATCATGCAAGCATGGGCCTCCTCACGACACACGGCATGGTAGTAAACTAAAGACAATGACATGAAGCCTCAGAATTGTATTTAGCAGGTACTATAATTTTATAATTAATTTTACAATCCATGTAGCAAATGAAAAATTATACAGAGAGGCCAATGTATATAAATAATAGCTTATACAGGAACTGTCAATTTACAAAACAGCACTGCATGGTTTCTATATTGCAAGCACAAGACATGGTCACATAGCTCCACTGTACAGGTAGAAACAAGTCCACAGACGATACATAGAGTACCACCTGAAATGAGGCCCTTTGAGCTGCTCAGCTTCTTAGAAAATAGTAAACTTCAAATGGTCATAATACATTTTGATTCAAAATGTCTTCGAAAATGTTTTCTTGTGGGGGAAATTAAGAAGGGGCAAAATCTAGCTATGGAACCTTTGAATGCATTTTTGGTTCTTTTTCAATTATTTTATAAAAATAAAATAAAACTAGAAAAATTGATAAAACTAAGGGTTAAAATCCCTCAATACATATTAGGTAAGTAATCTGAAGTGTACCAGAGGTAAGAAAAAGCTGGATTTAGATACTACATTCTCTTCTTGTATTTAATGAGTAATTAGCCACTTTGCTGCACAGAAACTTACAAGTATTTCTTAAAATGCTTTTAAAAAATAAACTTGCCTCTACAGTTATAAAACATGAATTCATATCTTTAACAACTACATTAAAATCCACTATCAACCTCAGGAGTCAAATTTCAATGTAATACTCAACTATGTATATATATACGCTAGGATTTGAGTCACATGTGTCTGTTTGGGTTTGAAGAGGAACCAAAATTGTTTCTGTATTATCCCCTCTGCAGCCAGGGCCTCTGCTGAGGGAAAGGCCACTCATTGCCTTTCAGAACAGAGGGTTTGTAGACAGGGAAGGGCCAAGAGGAGTCACCAAGAAGGATTTTCGATATATTTAAAAAAATAAATGCACTGGATTATTTCCCCACTTAAAACCATTACAATCATCCCTTGACAGGGAAGGGGGTTTTTAATTAGACCATCGGCCAAGAACCTGCTCAATACCTGGCTTGAAAAGGAGATAAAAATTGCATGTTAGGTATGTCAAAACTGGAGTCCTATGTGCACAGCTCAGGGTGACACCACACCTAAGTAAGCGGTTTCCCGAAAGTCACAAAACAGAGCAACAATAATGAAAAGCATTCCAGAATAAGGAGAATAGGACTGAATAGCACCTTACAGCTGAGGACTTCACACGCATTTTACAAAGACATGATTCCAATTCTTTTTTTTAAAAAATCTACATCCATTACAATAAATATTCTTGTAGAGTGGCTATGAGAACAGAACACTAAGGTTTTGCTGATGGCAATGGTCAAGGCCTGACTAACAGATGGGTCTTGCACCAATCTCCTGAAATCCCAGCAGAGGTGGACTTGGTCAGGGCATGGGAGAAACTGTGCAGCTGGAACTGAGCGTTTTCTGCAGCGAGACCGAGTGCATCCCCCGTAGCTCCAGACTGTCCACGGCATCACAGTTAACAACAAAGTCAGGAGCTGAGGAGCAGAAAGAAGTAGCTTCCAAGGCAGGAGGTCAATGACTGACTTGCGGAATGGTGCAGGCTTATTTCCCAACAGAAACGCAGCCCCAACATGATTCTGAAAGGACACTGAGGACCGGACTTTAAAGGCACAGAGTCTGAGACTGGGTCTTCCAGAACACGATCAGGCTGGCACCGCTGGAGACCAGAGAAGGCCCGGGCACCACCTGCCTCTTGGGATGGAGGGGCCTGCCCTCTCCCACCCCTTGAACTTGTGCACATGGCCTCCAGAGTTCAAAAGAGCCCTGGGTTCCCTACATGGCACCTTGATTTGCTTCGCGGTCTGCATTGCATCCCCTGGCCAGTGGTGTGGGGTGTTCTTGGGACCAACTTGCTGATTTTAAGGACCTTGGAGCTGCAGAAGAATTAAATGGGGATGGCCTCAACAGCTAGTTGCGGAGACACTTGGGGGAGTTAATATTTGGCGTCTTAGCTTTAACTCTGAACTACTTCAATCCAAAGAGGTTTTAAATAGGAGATAATTTAACCTCCTCCCACTCTCCCAAAAAGGGGATGGGTGGGGGTGAGGTGAGGACTTAACCCTTTCGTCATACTACCAAGGGCATTTAAAGTCTTAACACATCTAAATTTTCCATGTCAACCAATAAGATAGAAAAGTGTTAACAAAAGCACCAGTGATCTTCAGTTCTCTGATTTTTGAATAATTTTTTCACGAACACAAAGACAGTAGGAGAAGCCCACCTCAGGATTTTGGAGATGTGCGTGCAAAAAGTTGACGGGCAGATCTGAGTGCGACAGTTCACACGACTGAATCGAAGAGCGGGCCGCCGAGCAGTGTCCTTCAAACACCCTGTATTAGACCCCGGCTGAAAAGCCGAAGTCGACCCAGGGGACCCAAGAAGCCAATGAAGCAGCCAGCAGATGGTGGGGGCACCTACCCGAAACGTCCGTGCTTCTTGGGGTGGTGAGTACATGCAGAACAGTGTGATGGGAGAATGACAAAACATTCTTAGAAAGACTGAAAAGGACACTTGGCTCTTTCAGAATTAAAGAACGCCGTGTAGCATAAAAAGCATCAAAACCCCAAACAACAAGGTTAAAGGCAATTACTTCAGGGTAACAATGTATTAGACCCCTCTGGGCCAAGGTCAATGTCTGATGGGCATCCAACATGAGAACAGAACTACCTCCAAACACCCAGACATCCGTAATTGTCAAACCATCCACCTGTCTCTCAAGAAAGCAGAAGTCAACCTATGGAGGTGTTTTGGTGCGAATGTGAAACTTCTGAAGATTAGGAGACTCAACGGACCTAAAGAAGTGAGAGGGCCAGGGTCCACAGCACAGGGTGTGGGAGATGGCATTTCTGACAGCAAAGTGGTCAATCACAGGGAGTTCAGGCATCAGCTCTCTCAGGACAGACTTCCTGCAAGTCAGCAGCAGACAGTCCACAGCGCCACTTGTGGGGGCTTCTGCCTCAAGAACCCGGCTGTGGACTCTGTGCTTTTCAAACAGAGGACCTGGATTTGAAGAGAACCTTTTGCCTTCTACTCTAAGTTCATTTGTAAGTACAGAGTGAGAGTAACGCGAGGTCCCAAAGTCAAAGGTCAATTATGTCTGCACTGTCTTTCGAAACCATGCAGCTATTTTAAATGTATCATTTGCATGAGAGTCGGTGTTTAAGCACCTTTGTGATTTTACAGAGTGCATAAAAAGGGAGAAGTGAGCAGAGGAAGCCGTTTTCAACCCATTAAGTAAAGCAGGAAATAAAAGTGCTTTCTTATATTAAACAGGAAAGTGAAAAGCCAGGCAGGGCACAGGCTGTTTGAAGGTTTCACCACACACAGCCCTGCACAGAGATGCTCCTGCCAGCCTGGGAGGACAGCGTGCCGTCCTGTGCGGAAGAGCCCTCCCATGCCATTCATGCTGGCCTTTTAGAATCCAAGAATCTCGAAGCTGGGCAGCGCTGAGGAGTCTCCGGGTCCACCCAACACAGAGAGGAGGAGGAGGGGGCTGCCCCCAGGTCACAGTATGGCACGCAGATTTTCAAGCCAGAACTGAACAGATAGATGTTCACAATTCAGTTTATTCAGGCAACATTTTGGCTATTTTCAGTGTGGACAGCTATGCTTAAGAGCAAACATGATGAATATTGAGAATTCAGAGGTAGCCTTTATCTGCATTTGTTTTTTTTTTTTGTTTTTTTTTAAATAAAAGGTATTCAGAAACCACCTTCTGTAGTGATTTGGCTAAGCCAATACATTCACTTTAGACAATAAAATGGCAAAACATATCCAAAGAAGCATAAGTGAGGGCACCATGATGGCACTGATATGACACTAACACACACACAGATGACTGGTTTGGGTTGAAAAACTCCTTTCCGTGTCTGACACTGGGTAGCCTGACCACAAACGGAATTACACACAGGGAGCTGGAGCACATACTTCTAATCTAGCAAAATCACAAGGCATATGGGAACAGCCACAAATGACAGTTGAGATGCAGCAGTGACCTCATGGCTTTAAAATGACTTCCGACCTAAGAGACACCAAGGAGGCCCTTGCGTTCTATGAACAAGCCATACAGATGCCTCCTGTCCAAACTGTCAAAGGCTGAATAGAACTAGAAGACAGTGCTTTAGGAAGTCATGGCAAAGAAGGATCTATATAGCCTAGAAAAGTGTTTAAAAGATTTACAGTTAATCCTCTGAAGATTACATCCAGATATCAAGAGAACATACCCTCCTTTGAATAGACTGAAAACTTCCTTTCAGAAAAATAAGAAAATGAGGCTAATTCATCCTTCATGAATAGTCAACAGACAAAAGGCTAGAGAGCAAAACTGAATTAAGTCCACACAACTCTGACACATAATACTGAAAAACGTGGCAGTATCGCTAAAACAAAGCAAGGCGTCGCACTCATAGCGTTTCTTCTACCATCAGTCTATTTACAATCAGTTCAAACAAGTACAGCAGATGCAAAGTTGGACATAAAAAAAGTTGTCAAAAAATCAGTGCAATCATTTTGAATTGAAAATTTTTCCTTACAAAAGAGTCAGCATGTGTGTGTAACACGGACACCCCCGTTACAAAGTCACACGTGCACTGTATCTACGTTGAAAAAAGGTCACAGCAGACAAGACTGCTGGCACGGCAGCTAGAGAATATTCTCAGTTACTTTGGGGAAGGGCTTAAAATATAAATAAAATACTTGCATCCTGCAAGTGAGGCGTATGAACACTGAGGAAGTTTCCGTTTCTATTTATTGTACATTCCTTTTCTCATGAGCGCGAGAGATGAGTCAGAGAGGTCACAGGAAAGTTTCTTATGGCTTGTCTGGCCACTGGGATTGTCCACTGTCTGGATTACGTCAACTTCTAAAGCTCCTCCTAAAGGAAGTGACTTAGGTGTGGGAAAATGCCCATGAAAAATCCTCGTAACTGTCCGATAGACCAGAGTCACGGTGAAGGATTACATCCAGTTCCTGGAGGCGCACGAAACAGGCCAAGAGCCACCATGACAGCAGCCAGGAGTGACTACCCCAGCCCCGAGGCCTCCTTGGAGACACTCTGGTGCCCTAGCTGCGTGACACTTGGCTGGTCTAGCCTTAACATATTATATCAAATATATAATTTGACTGAAAAACTGCCTTGTAAAAATAAAATTTAAATCACCCCGCAGATCAATGTAAAATTACATTGCTGCATCTGTAAAAACAATTCATCCAGAAAAATTACATTTGTGGCTTTCAAAAATAAATCATCCGGCAAAATGGAAGGTAAACATCAGGTAATTTATAAAAGTTGGGGAAAATGATTTCTATCATCATATCCATCAGGTACCACATGCACTGGAATATCCACATCAGCCAAATCAAACCAGAGCAGAAAGGAAAAAATAAATAGCAACATTTGCATTTAACAACAATAAAAATAACATATCAACAATAAAACTCCCCCCAACCCTGCTACAGGAAATGAACTTAAACTGTCTTCTAGTGGGCACTCAACAACCGGGGTAAACATTAGTGAGAGCAGTGTTTTAGGCCAGCCTCAAACAGCACGGGAATCACTCCCTCCTGCTTCCAATGGTTCCCTCTCAGGCAGGCCCACAGGATGGCCATGCATCATTTGTGGTTCTGGAGAGTGCAAACATTCATTCAAAGGAGTGTGAGAGCACTATAGAAAAGCAACATTATCTCGGAAAGAAAAAGCGGACTCTAAAGTGTAGTTATCAAAAGTGTGTACATAAAAATTTCTTAAGACAGAGAAAACCAAACCCAAAGTAAAACAATCCCTTTCTGAAAGTACAGCTATGCCCAGTTTTAGAAAATCTATCTAAACTAGGATATCTGGGCTTATGAGACACAAACAACAAGATGGTGTCTTCACATCACCAAAGGGCTCTTGCACAAAAGACTAACTTTAGAGGGCTCCCCTGGGCTCCCTTGCTACAGCGAGAACTTGTTGAATGTCATGGATAGTGGTAAAGGGATGGGAATACATTAATGTCTTTAAAAAGAGAATTTTTAAAAACATACTAGGCAGAGTCCCAGTATAGGAAATCTAATTGGGAGACCTCTTTTAAAGGGATGAGATAAATCCCAGTTTTGCTTTTAAATAAACCCAGGTTTCTACATCATAATTTTCACATTCAGTTTGCTTAAAGCAAGGCACACCTTACTTAACAGTGGGGTGGGGACAAAGCCAGTGAGTGGGTACCCCTGGAGTCTGAATGGATGGGCCCTGGTGCCACAGGTGGGCAGTGAAGCCCAGGAGGATGGCCAGGTCCCAGGCTCACGCTCGCCGGGCTCAAGCACAGTCGGGAGATGGGGAGGGACCATGCCGGCTTCCATGTGAACAGGGCTGGGATTTATCCTACTGTACTTTGATGTTTTACGCTGACTTAAAATTTATCCTAATAGTGGGGGGATTGGTAGAAATTTGGGGAAACAATTGTTTACCTGAGAAATTGTAACCACAGCCATTTAAATTCTGAATCATCAGACATGTGCAAAGGTATGCAGCGAACCCAACTGGAGACATTTGGTTTACTAATGGTTTTAGTATTAAAAGTTTTATAAAACAAGCATAGGGCTATAGAAAAGTACCCTTCTCAAAGTACTCTGGCCCATTAAAAAGAAAACTTTTCCTTCAAAATGATTTTTAAAAATTTTATAGGTCTAACTTTCTGCTAGCCTGCAATTAGTCCTAGGTGTTGGCTTAGAAAACATCTACACCGTGGGGAGAGCCTCCCTGCTGGTCCCTTCAGTGCTGGAGGGAGAACATTCTCGAATGGGCCTCCAGAGCTGGGATCCTCAGACTTCAAGGAGTCCTGGGGCTACAGTGATCATTTAAGATGCAGATGCCCTGCCCCAGCCATGAAGAAGCTGACTGGGAAAGTTTGCAGTAGGCCCAGGAATCTGCATTTTAAACAAGAACCACCATTGCCAGATGACCGAGATCTCATTGCAGGCAGCAGAAACATACCTTTGAGACACATGGTTCCAGATGATTCTAAAATGGCTGAAAACTAATCTAATTTCAGATTTTAAAAGTTTATTAGTCAAAAGATTCCCTCCTTAGCTTGAATGTGCCTGGTAATCGGAGCTAAGAGTGTGTTTGTATCCTTCTGCAAACAGGAGAAAGTGCCACTTGCCAACAAAACGACAGGGAATTGCAACGTTTCTTAGAGCAGAGGCTTCTGTCATTTAAAAAGATCCAAAAAAAAAAAAAAAAGATACAGCAAGAAGAGACTAATGCCGTTAATTAGACATCCACATGCACACTGAAACACACACACACACACACACACACACACACACGCACACGCACACGCACACGCACACGCACACACACCACTCTGAGTATACATCTTCACAAGTAATAGTCATCCCTTTGTCATTGCCGCCAAAATCCAGGCGAGATGTCGGGGACCGCCCCACCGTTGTGGCTCACAGCCCCTCCTGCCGCCTCCGAAGCAGGTGACTCGAAGGCAGAGGTGGGCGCAACGCTAGCATGAAGCACCTCCATTGGGACCCTCACTCCACCGCAGTGCCGAGGTAAATGTCACGCAGGGCTGGGGGTGGGGGGCACAGCAGCAGGGAGAGAGGAAACCTACAGAGCACAAAGCAGCACTGGGAAGGGTCATCTCCTTCCTGAAATCTCTACATGGATCGTGGATTTGATTCTTACTAAAACTGTATACAAGGACAAAAAGCCCATTCAGCACAAACAGAGTGGTCTGTTGCCAGCCTTTACAACTGTCCGTGGTGTCACTCTTAGTGCAACGGTTCCTAGGCTTTCAAACCTGTGTCTGGGGCCCCGAAGGCAAACCCCAATGGAACGGACAGCCCATGCTCTCTGCTGGCCTCGTGCTTGGTGAGTCTCCCGGAGAGGCTCCGTCGCCCCGACTGCTGGCCTCGCACCCAACACAGAGCCACCACTGACAGCCTTCTATGTGTTTCAGTGCATAGATCCTATGACACTCATCCAACAAAAGCGCACACACACAAAGACGTGCGCCCTGACACACGCGCGTGTTTCCCAGTCACGGAAGAAGAAAGAAATCCCACTTGTGCTTCATCAGCCGAGCGATTCACGCGATGAGGAGGCAGGGAGGGTGGTGGGCAGCTGCTGGGAGCTCACGCGTCCCTCCTGAAGGTACAGGCTACACAATCTACACTGGGGGAGGCGGATCGCGTCACATTAAGTCAATTGCATATTCCTGTACTTAAGCACTAAGAACCACGGGAGGTGGTCCCATCTCCAGGCTCCAAAACACTCTTGATATGCTAAACAGGTCACAGAAGCACCCCGTAGTCAACAAAATGAAAAACAGCATCTATCTATCACATTAATACTGCAAACCAGATATATATATTTTTCTCTTACATTAAAGACATAACAGTGAAAAAGGATTGTACTGTATTTATCAACCACAGACCCGTATTCTTTAGAGACTTTGGAAAATAAATGTCACAGTCCTATAGGACAAATCTTATGATTAGACTGTCGGTATATTGTCTTTTTTCTTTTTTTAAATAAATTTTTATTAAAATGGCACTTGTCTGCCAATCTCTCTGGACCTGGAAATGCTGTAAACACACGGGGCCCGCCTTCTGCCACTGCTCCTTAGTTCAGGCCGAGTGAAGGGTGGCAGTGGCAGAAAAGGCACCTGCGGACGCCTCGGCATGGCCACCTGCCCTCGGTCCTGAAGAGCTTGTGTAAGCCACACCAGGAGCACACGAGCATCACTTGGAAATCAACTTTAGTGACAACATCAGAATGTTCAAGGCTTTAAAACCACAATCGTGTTTTGTGTTGCTTTCACTCTCAGAGAACATTCACAGCTAGTTTGAGCCCATCAATTTCATAGAGAATCATGTGTTAAAAACAAGTAAATTGAATGACCAAATAAATTAAAAATGTTTTAAAGCCCTGAGTTCATAGACTGGTTTTAGGAGATTTTTAGGAAACACGGGACTCTATTTTAGTAAGCAGCTTATAGATTTTGGCAAACCATATTTCCTACGACATTGGGGTCTCATACAGGTCTGCAGTTCAAAATCCAAGTTTGAAATCTGGGACGGAAGGCATTCTGGAAAATGGAGAATCTAATAAAATCAATGACGTCTCATGTTTGATGCTGGCTGTCACGGAAGGGCTGGCCATCTGTTGGTCTGAGTGTAGCTGGTCTCATGTGAATCCAACTCGGTACACAATCGCTAAACACTAAAACATGTCAAGCAAAGTACATGGTGCGCAGAGTGTCCTGATGAACCTGGACCGCCTTGGCCAGCGCTTGGTGGTCTCGCCCATTACTCTGCCCGGAGGTATGGCTTCCTTCAGCACTGTGGGGACGAGAGAGGGCGGGAGACAGACAGAGAGAGTGAGAAGGTGCGCTGTGAGGCCATGTGTCGATAACTAAGTCAGGGTGACACTCCAGACATCATGGTCATGCAGCTAGCAAGCATCTGGGGATGTCGGCTCCAGCCGTGGTGGCCCTGGAGCCTCCACTTCAGGAAAAGCAGCTGGGAATGCCTGTGTCAGAAACAACCCTGCCATGACCTCCAGCCAGGCACACTGCTCACCTGTCATGTTCCTTATCCACCAGGTGGTACCTGGCCCGGAAGGCCACCAGGTGAGCATAGTAGGCTGGCGCTGGGATGGACACAGAGCGCGTGCAGCGCACATAGGTGTGACATAGCTGGTAGGTTAGAATCTGCAGCTCATCAGAAGAAAAACGATTGTCATCCCAGAGGACGTGATAGTGTGAAGGCCTGCTTGTCCCCTGAAAGCAGATCAGAGGATCAGACAGTTGGACTTGCCATAAAATCTTTAAAAAGGATACTATGGAAGAATACTGAATGATCAAATACACTTATATTATTAAAATGCATCAGAACCATAGACATTAAACGTTACCATATTTGTAAACTCCACACACATTTATTAACACAGAGAAAAATCATAACAAAGATATGAAGCAATATTAAAAATGGTCATATTGAGGAGTGTCATTTATATGTTATATCTTCTCCAATGTTAAAAAAACCTCCAGTAAAAGTTATATATATATATATATATATATATATATATTTGAGTTAGAATCTCACTCTGTCCCCCAGGCTGGAGTGCAGTGGCATGATCACAGCTCACTGCAGCCTCAAACTCCCTGACTCAGGCGATCCTTCCACCCACCTCTGCCTCATCACCCGATTAGCTGCAACTATAGATATGCACCACCACACCCAGCTCATTTTTTGATATTTTGTAAAGATGAGGTCTCACCATGATGCCCAGGCTGGTCTCAAACTCTTAAGCTCAAGTTATCCTTATGCCTCTACCTCCCAAAGTGCTGGGATTCCAGGCGTGAGCCATCATGCCTGGCTAACTGCATGCTCTTTTCAATGACCCTTTGAAAATGCAACAACCATGCTCAGCTCTCAGGCTGCACCAGTGGCCCACAGACTACAGTGTGCCACCCCCACTCTCTACCTGTGGGTGGTGTGAGTGACATGGGCATTTTAGCATTTCTGATGGAATATCAAGGGCCTACAAAGTTCACAGCAAATTTTCAAACTTTCGGTTCACATCCTTTGGAGAGGGACATTTAAGTTCTTACTTATACTTTGAAAACCCAAGCTGGGCATGGTGACTCATGTCTGTAATCCCCGTACTTTGGGAGGTGGAGGCAAGAGGACTGCCTGAGCCCAAGGGTTCAAGACCAGCCTAGGAAACTTGGCAAGACCTTGTCTCTACAATAAGTCAAAAAATTAGCCTGGTATGGTGGTGTGTGCCTGGGTTCCAGTTACTTGGAAGGCTGAGGCAGAAGGATTTCCTGAGCCCAGCAGGTTGAAGCTGTGGTGGCCATGAGTGTGCCACTGCACTCCAGCCTTGGCAACAGAGTGAAACTCCAACTCCAAAAAAGAAAAATAAAAACCAAAGACCGATCTGTTCAAGCCCTTTGAAAGCAGGGACTGGATTGGTAGCAGTGGAAAACTGCCAGGGGAGGGGGGGTGGGACTGGCAGTTGAGGGAAATAGCCGAGGAGGGAGGGGCACACGTCATCAACAAGGGTACCTGCATAATGAACATTTGTATACCCAACCTGAACTGTATCCCACATCTTTAAAATAAAAAAAAAAAAAAAAGAAAGAAAAGAAGAATCAAGCAGGAACAGCCACATGACTAAGCTTCCTCCTGTCCCAGGGCTACGGCTTCACAGAGTCTGATGGGTCAGCCCTTATCACAGATGTAGTGCTTCTGCAGTGGCAGTGCTCACATGAACTATCCTCGGTCAGATATGGGTCTCCAGTGAGGCAGCCCAGGAAAGCCTCAAGGTGAGAATCAGTCTTACGGTGACCTTCTCCAGGTGCTTAGCACTCGCTGACAGCTGTCTTGGTCAGCAGTCATGTGTGGAGGCCCCACACTTCCCCTGTGGCAGCTTCCCAGTGGTCTCCCTGCCCAGACCCTCCTCCACGACAGCCCGAGTGGTTTTGGTCCTGCTCAGATCTCACCTTCCAGCTCACTAAACTCCAGCGGCAAGATACCCCTTGCCTCCCGGGTAGTTCCCTGGTTAACACGTGTCTCTCCTTGCCAGGGCCCTGTCTGGACCGCTCACACCACATCCCATATGCCACCCAGAGCATGAGTGTTAGCTGAGTATGTGGACAGCATTGGAGATGGCTAAGGGGATGTCCTGTCCAAAGGGACCCTCTGTCCTTACCTGGATGCCAGCGTGACTACACAGGTAGAAGTCAAATTCGGTTGGGTGGGTGATTTTCGTGTCCACAGTCGTGCCTGCTGGAATGTTTCCACTTTTCCCAACCTTCGGCAACACAGGCATCTGGTTAGATATGGCCAGGGACTGGCAGAGCAAGCAAGCAAAAACCCAGACAGCCACACCATCTGCCTGGCCAGAGGCTATCCTATTTGAAGTTTTGGAATGAGCACATACATTTGCTGGGTTGAAACATAGTGTTAGGATAAAATTGAACAAGTGCCAACAACCCAAGTTAAATTAACCAATGGGTTGATTTGGGCTAGAGTATTTTTCATCATGATGTCTTTTCACTGAGGACTCTGCATTTAATTCTTAAAAGTTCTTCATTATTGTTGGTGCTATTTTGATTTGAGGTCAAGATGGAAATTATCAGCTAATGCCAAACTGGGTGATGGGTGCTTGACAGGCCACCACCCAAGGCACTCACACACCATCGCTCCAGGCAGAAGAGCTGGAAGCCCTGAATGCTGTCAGGAGTGCCTACACTTTATTGGCCACAAGTCACCATCACCCAAGAGCTGGGTGGCTTCACCAGAGACCATCCACAAAGCTGAGATGGGGGGTAGATAAGCATAATTGTTAACTTAATTACAAATTTGCCAACTCGGAGCCAAAAGTCAGCAAAGACCCAGTTATTGCTACAGCAGCAGTAAAACTCCACACTCCACATGCCCTTCCCTAGGCAGCTACCAAAATCACCAGTGGATTTTGCTTTTAGTTGCACAATATTTCAGATGTGTATAGCCCCTCTTTGTAATTTTAGGATTCTTATTTTACTTCTGATCAACATTTTCTTTTTAACCCTCAGATTTTTAAAATAAATAAAATATGTGGACGTGGTGGTCTCCTAGTCTCCCTCTTCCCTTCTCTGGGGCAATCTCAAATACACACTTTATTCTTCCTACATATACTTTTGAATCTTTGTTACATATTCAAGTATCCATGGGCACTGTATTTTATTGCTGTGCAGCTTATTTATTTATTTATTTACTTGAGTTGGAGTCTCACTTTGTCGCCCAGGCTTGAGAGCAGTGGTACGCTCATGGCCACTCCAGCCTCGACCTGCTGGGCTCCAGCGATCCTTCCACCTCATCCCTCCAAGGAGCCAGAACTACAGGCATGTGCTACCACGCCTGGCTCATTTTTTGGTTTATTGTAGAGATGAGGTCTAGCCAAGGTGCCTACGCTGTTCTCAAACCCATGGGCTCGGGAAATCCCCCCTTACCCTGGCCTCCCAAAGTGCTGGGATTACAGGCTTGAGCCACCATGCCCGGCCAGGTTTTAAATCTGTATTCATGTATCATATCTACATGTTTTGCTACTTGCTTTTTTTGTTCAATATTATAATTTTGAGGTATATCTACTATCTGATAGATATAGTTTACTAATTTTCATTGATATAGAGAATGTGGACATATTAATACATCCCACTCTATTTTCCTGCGGGTGGCGAGTTGGATACTTTTTTATTTTTTGCTATTACAACAAGGCTGTCTTAAACATTCTTTTTTCTGAGTCAGAGTCTCACTCTGTCGCCCAGGCTGGAGTGCAGTGGCATGAGCTACTGCGCCTGGCTGCCATAAATATTCTTAAAGACTCGCCTCCCGTATATAGGTATGTGAATCTCTTCAGGATTGGCCCCTGGAATTGCCAAGTTAGTCACCAGCTTGGACTCTCATTAATAGCATATGAAAGTTTTCTTCTGGGTAATGCATTTACTCTGTGCCAGGCACTGAGGCAAGTGCTTTGCATGTGCAAACTTAGTTAGCACTTCCAGCAACCTTCTTAAGGTGGTACAGGGAGGCAGAGTAAGGCTCAGAAATAGCTCACAGTTGAGCAGCCAGTACCTGCAGAGGCTGGACTGGAGCCCAGGTGTCTGACTCCAGATCCTGTAACCTTAGCCAGGCACAGCATCTACATCTTTGTCAACACTTGGTACTATCAGGTTAACCTCATAATGTGAGTTAATAATTTTTCTCTCCTTGCCATTCTCCGAAACACCTCCTAAAAGATTAACACTTGAAGGCTTGGTGAGACTTGCCAGTAAAAATCTCTGGACTAACTTAATAAAATAAGCAAAGTAATTTTCCTCCTTTTCCTATTCTTAGTTTTTTTTGTGTTGGAGTCTCACTCCAGTCACCCAGGCTTGCGCTACCACGCCCAGCCAAGATGATCTATTCTTTT
>NW_007260371.1:912754-946505 GCF_000164805.1 Carlito syrichta
GGCTACTGGAAGGCTGAGGCGGAAGGATCGCCGGAGCCCAGCAGGTCGAGGCTATGGTGGCCAGGAATGGCCACTGCACTCCAGTCTGGGCGACAGAGTGAGACTCCCACTCAAAAAACAAAAAAACAAAAAAAAAAAACTTGCTGTAATCCCAACACTTTGGGAGGTGGAGGCAAGAGGATTGCCTGAGTCTAGGGGTTTGAGTCCAGCCTGAGCAACTTGGCGAAACCTCATCTCTACAATACATCAAAAAATTAGCTGAGTGTGGTGGCATGTGCCTGTAGTTCCAGCTACTTGGAAGGCTGAGGCAGAAGGATCACTGGAGCCCAGCAGGTTGATGCTGGGGTGGCTGTGAACATGCCACTGCACTCCAGCTTAAGCGACAGAGTGAGACTCCAACTCAAAAAAAAAAAAAGAATGGTTATTAGATTATCCCCTTGCGCTAATTGTTAACTTATGTAATTCTACAAAAAGAAATAAACAAATCTGTTTGCATCTGCTTCTTTTTTCCCCCAACTTCAGAACTGATATTAGATGTATTTGTTTCTTATAAGTTTCCAAATTTATTGGCATAAAGTTATTATTAATACCCCATTATGATTAAACAATGCATACCCTTTCTGTAGTTGTAGTTACTTTTTTTGCTTCTACTATTGGTAAAAGTGTCTTCTTTTTTCCTTGTTGAGTTGGAGTCTCACTCTGTCACCAGAGTGCAGTGGCTGAAGTGCAGTGGCATGCTCTTGGTCAACCCAGTGACCCCTTGCTGGGCTCAGGTAATCCTTCTGCCTCAGTCCCAGATCTCTTCTGCCTCAGCCTTCGAAGTAGCTGGAACCACAGGCACCCGCCACCACACCTGGCTAATTTTTTGATTTATTGTAGAGCTGAGGTCTTGTCAAGTTGCCCAGGCTGGTCTCAAACCCATGGGCTCAGACAATCCTCTCGCCTCTGCCTCCCAAAGTGCTGGGATTACAGGCTGCCCGGCGGTCTATATTCAAAGTAGCTTCTGATTTTGTTAATCTACGCTATTGCTCCTTCATTTTCTTTTTCTTACTTTTTTTTTTTTGAATTGGAGTCTCACTCTGTCACCCAGACTGGAGTGTAGTGGCCAATTCCGGCCACTGCAGCCTCGACCTGCTAGGCTCCAGCGATCCTTCCGCCTCAGCCTTCCAAGTAGTTGGAACTACAGGTGCGTGCTACCACACCGGGCTAATTTTTAATTTATTGTAGAGATGAGGTCTCGCCAAGTTGCCCAGGCAGGTCTCGAACCTGTGGGCTCAGGTAATCCACTCACCTCGGCTTCCCAAAGTGCTGGGATTACAGGCTGAGCCACCGAGCCCGGACTGCTCCTTCATTATCTACTTCATTATTTTCTACTCTGGGATGGGGAAGTGGGGATAGGTGTCACTCACCAGGGTAAGCTGACTTGGGGCCCTTCTGCCTCCTGGCAACAGAGATCTGGGGCTGAGGAGGGAAAGGCGCCTCAGCTTTCCCTGGACTCCTGGGGACTGAGGCCTCGGATTTCCATCCTTCCTATGTCTTCAGGCTTATTGTATTGTTCTCTTTCTTGTTTTACAACAAACACATCTAAGTCTGTAGCCTGCGCTGTTTTAGCTGCATTGCATAAGGTTTGGTATGACATCGTCTGGTTTTGTTCAGTTCTGAGTACTTTGCAATTTCTATTCTTGTTACATGTTTAATGCATGAGCTACTTAGAAGTGAACTGAAAGTTTCAAGCATTCCTAAACTTCATTTCTGTTGATTTAAAATTTGACTGTACAATGATCAAAAATACAGTTTACACAAGGCAGAGGTTTGGAAATCTCCTGAGACTCCTTTGTCCTGGCAGGAGGCCAATCTTTTATAATTTTGCCATGTGAACTTAGCTGTTTGTAGGCAGGATTCTATCTCACTATTAGATCTGGCTTGTTTATTTCACTCTTCCAATTTTCAGCTTTTACCCATTTTTGCCTGTTTCAGTTTCTGACAGAGGTGTATTCCAATATCTCTTTTTGATGGAGGGCTTGTCAATTTCTCTGTAAAATTCTGTTAGTTTCTTGCTTTACTTTTTTTTTTGAGTCAGGGTCTAACTCTGTCACCCAGACTGTAGTACAGTGGCACAATCATGGCTCGCTGCCTGGACCTCCTGGGCTCAGGTGCTCCTTCTGCTTCAGCCTCCTGCGTAGCTTGGAACTGGGACTACAGGTGTGCACCACCATACTTGGCTAATTTTTTAGCAGAGATGAGGTCTCATTATGTTGCTCAGGCTGGTCTTGAGCTCCTAGGCTCGAGAGTGAGCCATCGTGCCTAGTCTTTTCTGTTCTTTATATAGTTTTGGGTAGTGGCGTCAGGTACAGTTAGGCTTATAGTTGCTGTATCGTTTTGGTGAATCATTCCTGTTATTGTGACGAAGTATCCCCTTTCCTCATTCTAAGACTTAACTTCTGTCTTTCGTTTATACAATACACATTCCGTGTTCCTGCACTGGAGTGGCAGGAAGGAGATGAACACTCTCGTTAACTTCCTTGGTGCCAAGTGGACGAACCCCTGACTTCTGGCCCTACTATGACCAGATGAGCTCTGCCAGCTGTCAGTCTAAGGTCTCCTTTCTGGGCAGGTCTCTTTTCTAAGCAGTTGGATGTTGTGCAGTTCAGGACAAAGTGTCTAGGTGCGGATTTATGTTTGCTCATCCTGTTAGGAACATGGAAACCACTTTTAACCTGAGCGCACCTATCTTGCCTCAGCTGTGGGGAATCCTCAGGTACTCTGCCTACAAACCTGGCTCCTCTCCATCCTCCTCCTCTGGAACACCTGGGATGGTGCGTGGAGCTTTGACTCCACCACCTCTCACGCCCCTCCCAGCACCACCGTCCCCACCAGAGCAACCTTCCTAGGGCCCCCAATGTGCTCCCCACTGCCAGCTCTTCACAACCAAACAACCCCTGCTGTGGTTTCTCACTAGGTCTTTTTTATTTAGCCACCTCTTTGGGTAAGTTATTGGATAAATGACATCTCGTGTCTGGACTTGTCCCAGGCCTGCAGGATTTATGAATTTAAACTTCCACCCCACAAGGAGAGCCCTTCTCAGATGCCTAAGGCTGGGTCCCCACGGAGCCCCTTGTGGGATAGTCTCCCGAGAACCTGGGGCAGCATGTGGGTGCAGCTCAGGGTGCAGGGCTGAGGGGACAGGGCCGTTCAACTTGGAAACAACCTATGCCCAGCCTGCCCAATAGGCTGGGACCATGCACCATGGCTCCAGCCACGAGGAGACTTACCCGCTCATTCTTGTCGGTACAGAAGAGCCTTGTGTGGTGTCTCTTTTGCACCACTATGAACGTGATCCCTGGCTGGTAGTCTTTCTCTAGCTTAATACAGGCCTCGCGGATGGCCAGCAGCTCGTGGTGGAGAACCTGGGGGGGTGGGGGGGAGAGAAGCACAGGCTTAAGGACAATGTTTTACCTTAGCAATGGTTCTAATTACACACTGTGTTACAATGTCTCGAAAATATGTCTCAGGTCCTGGGTTCAGGAAAATCCCACTGTGGCAATTCTGTACAATACCGAGCACATTCTCAGGGTGGTAAGACAGAGAAAGGCAGAAATCCTCCCCTCCAACAGGGAAGCTGTGGTGCAGGACGAGAGGGCTGGGAGCTCAGAAGAGGGAGAAGGTGCTGCACGAAGAGGTGTAGCCAAGGGTGGCTGAAGCAAGCTGCACTCTGCACGGAGAAGACAGCCCAGGAGCTGCCAGCCCAGCTCTTGCAGAGGCTCAGAAACAGAGGCTCTGGCCAGGAAACGCCGCTGACCAAGGAGTATACATTCTGTTCTTGTCCTAGGAGACTGTGGGCCTCAGGAGGACGAGCTGCTACTTCCACTCAGACCCAGGAAGGCAAACATGCTTGTACCGTGTCATGAGCTACCCAGTCTGGTGATCAGGACGGGCAGGTTCATGAGCACCTGGGGCCTCTGAAAGCTGAGGGCAGCTGCCAAGGATGTCTTCCCACTTAGGTCCTGCCCTCACCAGGTACCTTCCCCCTCAGCTTACTTTTACATTCCCCAATTAGCTCTAGCCAACAGGGAGAAGAACTCAGGGCACCAATCACCCGAAGTCCAGGTTAGGTTGGACTTATTACTGCCCACAGATCACCTTGACCTGGAAGTGTTGCAGGTGCTTTCAACCAAACGGAAAAACAACTTCCTTCTCCCCCAGTGATGACTCCTCTGTCCTTCCAGACATGGCAGCAGCCTAGACATAGCCCAGCCCTCTCCACATCCAAAGGGTGGCAGTGTCCTGTTGACCCGATCTTCGACAGAGCTGCCACCCGCCCCTCCTCCTGGCCCACTGCGACAGCCCTCACTCTGCCTCCCTGCACCACACCCTTCAGCCTGTCCCTCACACCGGCAACAGAGGTTTCTCCAAACATGAGGTCCCTGGTCCCACGAAAGCAGCATCCGCGGAAAGCTCTCCACAGCCTACGCGGCAGAGTCCAGACTCTCAGAGAGCACCCAGACAGCAGGTGGCCCTATGAGTCGGCATCAGCTGGCTGGGACTTCTCTCCCTCATCCCTAGGTCCCCAAGCCCACAGCCGTCTTTCCTGCTTTTCCTCTGTCCTGTCTCAGCATCGTAGACCCAACTCGTGCCAGTGTTTGAACAATCCCAGGTCCCGTCTCTTTCCTGACCCACTTTCCACACCATGACCAGATCAACCTTGGGGCAGAAAGTAAACCACATCAGTCTTCCATCAGCCAACTGGGGAAGCAGTTCTCCTGCACAGATTAGAGACGTGTGGGAAGGCGAGAGGATGCTTAGAGAGGCGACTGACCTGTTGGAACTGGCCTTCGGAAACACCATCACGGTAGAAGATGATACGGGTAGGCTTGAAGCGTGTGGACTTGTAGAACTGGATGAGGAGCTCGCGGACCATGGCGGCCAGGTCTTGGATGATCTCCTGCCGGTGCTGCTGCACACGCACGGTCGCGCAGTAGCGGTTGGGGTGGGCGTCCATGCTGCCCACCACCTGTGGGGACACCCAAGGAGTATGCGTCAAGAGTTGCCCGACACCCCGTCCCAGGTGGGAGCAGGAGAAGTGTCTTTACCCTGGAACTCACACACGATTGATAGATGGGCAAAGTGGGTGAGGGTTCAAGGCCTCTGTGCTTTCTTTCTTTTGAGTATCTGGCAATAGGCTTTATAAAAATGTGTTCTAAAACACAAAAGTTTGCCCTAATGAGCATAATTTAAAAAACAGAAGATTATTTACAACATTTTTCCGCTTGTGATCAGCTGTAGAAAGAATTTTTCTGCTTGTGATCAGCTGTACAAAGGAACTGGCAAGGGGGTGGTATTCCCAGGCTTTTCATGGCAAATTGCCCTTTCAAAGAAGCCATTTGCATATCAACACAGAGTGTCCCAAGATATTGGTCCCTAGGAAGGGTAGAGCATCCCAAAGACTGACCCAGAAGCACCAGCCCAGGATGACCCTGGCTTCCAGACTGGGGTCTGGGAAGCATGAGGCTGGTGAAGCTCACCCCTGCAGGGTACCTGCCAGGCCCTCCCTGCGCCTGGGCAGCCCTGATCAGGAACGTTAAAGCCTCTTGTGTCACTGAAAAATAGGAATGACTTCTTGGCAGTCTGCCTCTTTCTTTATAAATCTTTATAGAAAAACTTTTTCCAGAGTTAATTCTCCCACATATTCCACGTCCTTTGTCCTGCCTTGGGCTATAATTTTTCTCTCAAACCAAGAGAAAAATAAACTCTGAAATGCTTCAAGTTGGTATAAACAGAAATACATGAACATAAACAGAAATCTGTTCCTATTGATTGAGAATTTTGGGGATAGAGGATAAACACACAGATTTCTCTCTTCCTGAAAACTTGAAAAAAACTGCCCAAGCTTCCAAAAGCCAGATATGGTTCAGTGTTACGTACATTTGTGCAGAAAAACAAAAGCTAGCGGGGACCAGGAGAGGCAGAAACAGGGCAAGAGTGCTGGGCTCTGCTGTGCTACAGATCTTTCCCAGCTGGAAAATCCCCCCAGGCTCTCCCTGAACTCCTTCTGTAACCAAGGCATAGCAGGGACCGGTGCCCCGCTGCACCGCTCTTTCGGTCGCTTCACCACTCTATGCCAATCAAAGGAGGAAAGGACTGAAAACTACTCAGCAAAGTGAGAAACGCTTTACATGTACGAAGTTGTGGGACTGCAATTATCCCAAGGACAGGAGTCCCTTACGTGATGTTACTTTAACACAGGAAGCATGCCCCCAGATAACATCGGGGTGCATATCATGTGTTGGTTTTCTGCCACCCAGGGCAGCTCAGGTGGCTCCTTCTTGCCCCAGATAAATTATCCTGCCCCATGTTCCCTCCAGACTAATGAAATAATCATGTTAGCATTTTCTGAGCATCTACTATGTGTTGGGCACCGTGCCAGGGGCTTGATTATATCATTTCCTCATACTCTTAGAAGGCATTTGTTTCCTCATTTTACACACACAAAAAAACTCAGAAATGTTAAGCTCAATTTCCCAACAGAAATAGCAGACAAGACAGCTCAAGCTGTCTGAGGGTCAAGGCTGAATCCAAGTTAGTGTTTTCATGCTCCGAGTGGGGTGCTGAGGGCATCGCCACACCTGGGGCTGGCACCAGTGTGCAGGGGCTTTGGGCTCCAGTTTCTGTCAGCACTTCTGGGAGGGAGGCCAGGGCACCCCAGGAGGATTGACAAGTGTCCATGAAGGCACTCATGGGGTGGGCCCCAGGTGGTTTCAGACTAATGACTGGACAAAAAAAGGCTCAACACTTCTTTCCACGGGACACCTTGTTAAAGAACACTGTGATCTCCAGTCACACACAAATCTGCATCCCAAAGTTTAAAAATCACACTGAATTAAGAGTGTGTGGTTTGGCGCAATCCTTTTAAACAAAAGGCCACAGCAACAATCACACTGCCCTCACGAGGACAATCGCCGGGGTGGCTGAGCAGGGAAGGCTCCTGCCGGGCCTTATAAGTGCGGGGACAGAGGCTGGGTGGGAAACACGGTGACCACTTGTGGATCCAAGAAGTCACTGCATGGCCACCAGATAACAGGCACAAAGTAAATAGAGGACTAGTACATTTGAAGCCAGATCACGTGCTTTGTAAAAAGATGGTTAACAACAGTTGCCTTTAGGAGAACGAAAATGGAGCAGAAATAGAAAGGTACTTTACTGTTTGATTATGTTCTATTTAACATTTTAGGCTGAGCGCAGTGGCTCAGGCCTGTAATCTCAGCATTTTGGGAGGCTGGGGTTTGAGGACTGTTTGCATCTAGGAGTTTGAAACCAGCCTGGGCAACATAGT
Source organism: Carlito syrichta (assembly GCF_000164805.1). Taxonomy (NCBI): domain Eukaryota; kingdom Metazoa; phylum Chordata; class Mammalia; order Primates; family Tarsiidae; genus Carlito; species Carlito syrichta. The sequence goes on from NW_007260371.1 coordinate 920,085, forward strand.
CAGGCCCTGTCGCTCTTAAAAAAAAAAATTAGCTGGGTGTGGTGGCACACATCTGTAGTCCAGGAGGTAGAGGCTTCTATGAGCTGTGATCATGCCACTTTTCTCCAACCTGGGTAACAGAGTGAGACACCAACTCAAAAAAAATTTTTTTATAAAGAAAACTCCTAAAATTGCAGCCGGGCTCGGTGGCTCAGCCTGTAATCCCAGCACTTTGGGATGCCAATGCGAGTGGATTGCCTGAGCCCGCAGGTTCGAGACCTGCCTAGGGCTAGCCCTCGTCTCTACAATAAATAAAAAAGTAGCCGGGTGCGGTAGCGCATGCCTGTAGTTCTGGTTACTTGGAAGGCTGAGGCTGGAGGATCGCCTGAGTCCATCAGGTTGAGGTTGCAGTGGCCAGGAGTGGGCGACAGAGTGAGACTCCAACTCCAAAAACAAAATCAAAACAAAACCAAACCCGAAAACTGGCCAGGCGCAGGGGTTCATGCCTGTAATCCCAACACCTTGGGAGGCAGAGGTGGGAGGACTGTCTGAAGCCCATGGGTTCAAGACCAGCCTGGGCAACTTGGCGAGAACTTGTCTTTATAAGTCAAAAAATTAGCTGGGCGTGGTGGTATACACCTATAGTTCTACCTACTTGGAAGGCTGAGGTGGAAGGATCGCCTGAGCCCAGTGGGTCGAGGCTGCAGTGGCCCTAAGTATGCTACTGCACGCTAGCCTGGGCAACAGAGTGAACTCCAACTCAAAAAAAAGGTAAAAAAACCCTGAAAATATTTAAAAAGAGGCTCAAATCTGCTCCCAAGGGCATCCATGCAGTTGGGTTTGGATTTCTGTGTTAACTCACGTAACTCTCATTGCTTCCTAGAATTCACTTTATGTCACCATTCGTGTCCCCTCCACATGCCTATCTGCCCAAGACTCTGACTTCCCAGCTGTGGTTTAGTTAGTCTTCATGACTTACAGGAAGGAACTCTGGCCATGCCACTGTCATGGGGTCTGGGGGAGAGGGTAGGGAGGAAACGGGGCTGTGGGTCCTGCATGTCACCAACAGGGGGCCTGGGGGGAAGGCGCTGACACTCACGGCAGCGATGGAAGGCTTCTTCCCATCCCCAGCGGGTGGGTGGGTGACGTCTGCTCCCAGAAAGATGACGGGCTGCTGGAACACTGGAGGCCTGTGGAGGAAAGCCATGTCAGAGGCCAAGGCGGGACATGGCCTGGACCTCAGACCGTGGTTGGTGCCATTGCCACCTTTTGGGGGGGCGGGGTGGTAAGTGTAATGTGGTTATATTTTGGAAAATGTCTTCATCTTTTAATGACAATACAGAAAACCTTACAGATTAAATGATACAAAGTCTAAAATCTGCTTCAGGATAACTCTGGATGGGGGGCCTGGGTGGGGTATAGCCCAGGGCTGACAGCTGTTGAAACCAGGGCTCAGGCGCAGGAGGGCGCATCACTCTATTCCTTGGACTCCACCTTCGACTCTGGGGCTTCTCACCCTTGGTGAAGCTTGTGCCTGGGGCTGTGTCGTTCTTTGTTGGGGGAGGGGCTGTCCCAAGCACCAAAGGGTGTTGGGCCTTCACCCACTAGATGTCAACAGCAGCTATGCCCACCTCAGTTCTGATGCCCCAAAATGTCTCCAGACGTTGGCAAACATTCCCTGGGAGCAAAACCACTCCAGCTGAGAACTTGTAGGTGTGGAGTGTATCCCGGGGTCACTTCCTGAGGAGGCAGCATGCACGGTGGCGGGGGTGTGTGTCTTCGAGCCGGCTGCCGGCCCAGCACCCACTGCCCATGGTTCTGGGGCTACTCTCCTGGTGCCTCACTTTCTCTCCTGGGAAACTGGGAAGTGGAGATGAGGACAGCTCTTCCCTCCGGGGGTTGTGATGGCTGGATGGGCGCCAAGTGCATCTAAGAGCCTGACCCCTCACACATCAGGAACCACCATGCCTGTGATCTTCCCAGTCAGTAACAAGAGGCACAGAGACCAGCTCTCCCGGGGTCTGCCCTGGAGCTGGGGAGGTATAGGCACCAGAGGGTTTCCATACAGAGTTAATGCCAAGCTGCCTTCCCCTGATTTCATCAACTGGCTTATCACAGTGCTATCCTGTGGTCCTTCTTCTACAGAATGGACTAGGATTGCCACAAAAAGAAAGCCAGGAAACCCTGACACTCCCGATCCAGGAACAGAATCCTCTGTGACCGAGCGGACTGAGGGTTTGGTTTCCCTGAACAAGAAGACCAGCCGACGCGATGGTCCTGTTCTAGGACTGGCTCAGAGCCTCAAGCACACATGGATTTAAGAACTTCCCTCAGTCTCTGCTGGTCCGTGTGTGAGGATGCAGGCTGGCCAGGAGGCAGCCCACAGGCACTGGCTGCAGGGGCCGCTCCTCCTCCCACCCGTGAGGCTCCTGCTCATCCCATCCCCAGGAGCAGTGCTGAAGTGCCATGCAGCACCTGGTGACCACCTCTCTTTCATGGTACCTTCTGCTCCTGAGGCATTCCGTGTACCCTGAAAAGCTAAGCGGCTGCCAGGGAGTGGGGGAGAAAAGAGGGTTTTGGGGAAACCACGAGGCTGCGCACTTCACCTGCATGGGTCTCAGGGTCAGTGACAGGAGCCCCCACAAGCCACCTGCAGGTTCCCCAGAGCAGACCGCCTCCTGACGCACAGCAGTTATGGAGACGTGGCCTTCAGATGGTACTGTGGCCCTTTCCCCACTCAGGTGAAGAGGTCAGGGATCGGGAAGGATGTCACTGTCACAGGTGGGAAACCAGCTGTTAAATATGTCTGTTTCTGGAAGCGAGACTCATCTAACAGTATTTCTGTGTGAGGGCCTAGGTCACGGCCAGCGGTGACAGCAACTGAGTGCTATATCCCTCTATTTGGTGGCTCCCTGCTTTGCAGCTGCCTGGGCTGCCAGGATAGCTCGACAGGAGGGCCCAGAGCACATCTCAGACCCTTGTCTGTCCTGGCAGCAAAGTTTACCCTGGCTCTGGGAAGTGCCCTCAACAGGGCAGCCACTGGACAGTGGGCCTCGCGGGATGCCATCAGACTCTGTTCTGGCTTACGCAGTACCTACTATACTCATGCCTGAGGTGGCCACGCCTCCAAGGGAAAGGAGTTTCACGTGTGTTCCATGTGTGCACACCCATGAGTCAGCTTCCACAAAAGGTGGACAAGTTTCCCCCATTAATCCCCAGTGTAGCTCTAACCACACCTGGGGGCTCTTCTCTTTGGACGCATGTGCTAGTCACTGTGGGGGTGCCCTCTCGGGCGGCTGCTTGCTACTCCTTCCCAGGCACAGCTACTTAGAGACATCCTGTGCTATCACTGTTTGTATGGAGGTCAATGGCTTAGAGAAAAGCAGGCATCCTCAGCCATGCTGACTGACTGTGAACTTCAGGTGGGCCCTGGACTGCCTCCCTCAGTCCTACCCTCCACTCCCAGGCAGCCTCCGAGGCCCCACCCAGCCGCACTCTTTGCCGCTGCTCAAGAAAGCAGGAGCAAGGGCCGGGCACAGTGGCTCACACCTGCCATCCCAGCACTTTGGGAGGCCGAGGCAGGAGGATCTCTTGAGCCCAGGAGTTTGAGACCAGTCTAGGCAACATAACGAGACCTTGCCTTTACAAGAAATCAAAACATCAATCAGTCAATCAAATCAAAGCAGGAGCAGTCAAGAGAGGTGCCTCAGCTTGCGTTGCCAGGCCACACCAGCGATACACGTTCTGCTGCTTGTTGGGCATCCGGCATGCACAGTCCCTGGCCTCTGCCCCTCTCCCAGCGTGCGCTTCTCCTGACTCACACATGCAACTGGGAGTCACTCCTGCCCACAGTCCTTGAATGCCTGGCGGCAGAGCTCCCTGAACCAGCTGAACCCATCACTGCCTCCTGCTGGCTCCAGACCCCTTCTAGCCAGACCTCATGCTGCCATGGCAACTAGACTCCTCTTCCCAACACCCGTGACCTCCATGTCACCCAGACCACAGTTAAGCCTCAGATCTCATCACACCTGGCTCGTCAGCATCTTGTGACATAGTACACATTTCCCTTGGGATCTAGGACCCTCTGGCTAGTCTTTTCTTCCTGGTCTTTCCTTCCGTCTCCACTCCCCTGCCACAGCTTTTTAATCCTGGCCTTTGCAAGGGCTCAGGGCTCATCCCCAAGGGATCTCATCCAGCTTTGTGCTTTAAGGGCCACCTGTCTGCAGAGGACTCCCTGACACCAGGGACTCCTGCTTCCCACCATCTATTTATCACCTCCACTCAGAGGCCTTGGACTCCGGCTCACCCATGCCAGGCTGCTCAGCTTCCAAAAAGTCTCTGCTAATGCCAACCTGGTCTCCTCTGCCGCTCAGACTGAGAGCCTTGGTCGGGGCCATGCTCAAGCCTTCTCTTTCATTTACAACCCAAATCCAACCTGTAAGCACCCCGTGGCTCTATCTTCCAAACGCCTTAGGCTCTGAGTGCGTCCTTCCCCCGTACCCAGTTTTTGTAAATCTTCGTTCATTCCTATGAACTTGTATGTGATAACTCAGTGGTTCTAAAAGTGTGCCCCCCCCCAACCAGCAACATCAGCATCAGGGGACAACTCGTTAGGGGTATACATTCTTGGGCCCTAATCCAGTCCCACTGAGTCAGACACTGTGGCGAACAACCCTGCAGGTGGTTGTGGTACTGGCACAGGAAAGGTGACCCACGCAGGCTGTAGGCCTCTGCACACAGATGGTGCTCACTAATGCCTATTTTCCAAATATACATGGTCTCCAATTTTTGATGGTTTGACTTACGGATTTTTCAACTTCATGATGGTGTGAGAATGATTTGAATTTGGTACGTCTCCGGGCTTATGATGGGTTTACTGGGATGTGAGTCAAGACCCTGTAGATAAAGGGGGAACTGGCAGCCTACAGTCTTCATGATGACCCCTTCTGCACCAGGATGGCTGGGATCACTGACAAATAATCTGATCCCCTGTTTCACCACTGTTTGTCATTCACATATAAAGACAATACTGGGATCTTTGAAGATATGTGTCGTTATGGAGGTATCTCTTTGCCTGTATCAAAGGCAAGGGGTCTTGAAGGAGGGCAAAGCTAACCTTGGCTCTGACCTCAAACACCCAGGGTATATGCCAGTCCCAGGAAATGCCTGGGCAGGGTGCAACTCCACCCCTCCTCGCTCCCTGCCAGTCACCCCACTGCTCTGAGGCAGGCTGGTGGCCAGCGCTTGGCCACACTTCCTGCCCTGGCCATGAGCCGCCGACAATGTGCTCCCACAAAGAGCTTTTCAGCCCAAAGTCCCAGCATGAAGCAGCAACCCTGACCAGCCTGGCATGGGAAATACGGGGGGGACCCTTGTCTGCACTGCAGCCACCATCTCACTGCTGTGATCCCGATGAAGCTGGGAGGCCTTCCTCCTGGCCATCTGAAGTGAGCCCTGTTCCACTTTGCTCACTTGCATTTGGGGCACAAGTTTGGAAACCTGACCACGGCACCTAGCTACCTTCAGATGCCTCTGGTCCCGACAGACTGTGAGCAGCTAGGATCTATGCCTGACTTCTTTGATTTGTTATATTCAGGACAGTGCCCGGCCCAGGTGAAGGGACCCTGACTGCCAGTGCCCTGAGCCCCATCCCATTGGGACTCAGAGACCTACTAGACATGTGGGGGTCAAAGGGCTGGCCTTACCTGCCCTGGGGTAGCAGGATGTTGTTCACACCTCCCAGTTTGACGTTGATCTTCAAGCAAAGGTTGGACAGGGTCTGCGGCGTGGTCCTTTGCACATTCTTCATCTGCACACACTGTGTGGCCATCCCCAGCACGGTGTCTCCTACACGCTTGACTTCGGCTGTGGGCCAGGAAAGGCACACATGTAAACAGCTTTCACTATGGTGCCTCTTCCTTTACCAGTCCCCAGAGTGGCAGCTGTCACCAGCCCTCCTGCCCCCACCTGAAGTTGCAGGGGTGCATGCCAGAGTGGGGGGCTTTTTCTGCCCCTGTGCCACCCCTAGTCAGCCGATGGGGGAGGGTCGCTGGCCCCGAGAGGGAAGCCGAGCCTCTCAGAGTCTGGTTTCAGCACTGCCATGCCTACCTCACCTGCTCAGTCGCCCTCACTCAGGAAGGGAAGCTAAGTGAGTGGATCTCATTCCTCCACTTTATGAACAAAGACCGCTGAAATGACCTAGGCAGGGCCTCAGGACAGGAGGGGCAGCGTCTAGCTAGAACCGAGGACTTGGCATTTCACAGCACTCAGGACTACAAGAAAACGCCTGAGTAGTTAAAAATAAAAACACTGGCATCCTTAAAATCCTTGGCAAATGCAAAACTGACATCAAAGAGTTATGTGGGCCCGCCCCTTCGATTTCAGGATTCTCTCATGAAGACACTGGTCAACCATTCCCTGGGCAGTTCTGTGGAAACACTGACTTCTGGGGTGATATTAACTGGGTGCAAACACCAACAGCTTTTTTTCTTCTTTTTTTGGATGTTGAACTTGGGAGGGAGTACATAACTGTCACTGGCTAGATGGGGGATCCTGTGAGCAACACCCTCAAGTCCCAGCAGGTCCCCTTCACCCTAGGGCACCCTGTACCCTGCAGGTTCTTATCCCAACACCCCGTACTTCTGCAGGAGCCTCTGCTTTTGGCAGACCTGGAAGAGCTGTCATCTCACTCTATCAGAATCACCTGTCTAGGCTGGGCACGGTGGCTCATGCCTGTATCCCAGCACTTTGGGAGGCTGAGACAGGCAGATTGCTTGAGGCCAGGAATTCGAGATAAGCCTGGGCAGCACAGCAAAACCTAGTCTCTACAAAAAAATCAGTTAGGTGTGGTGGTGGGCACCTGTAGCCCCAGCTACTCAGAATGCTTCAGGAAGGACTGCCCGAACCCAGAAGGTCAAGGCTGCCATGAGCTGTGATCATTGTGATCATGCCACCGCACTCTAGCCTGGGTGACAGAGTAAAACCCTGATTAAAAAAAAAAAAAAGAATCACCTGCCTACACATTTCTCCCCATGACCCTGGGAGTTTCCAGAATAGAGGAACTGGGTCTGACTTATCTTTGTATTTTCCAGAGGCTGGGACACCACCCAAAAGGCTCAGTACATTTTAGCTGGATGAATGCGCAACTGCCCTTTGGCAAGAAGAACTTTGATGAGCTTCCAGAGAGTTCTGAGGTAGGCACAGAGATTACAAATGGGCTGAGCCACAGGCAGGAGCTGGTCCTAGCACAGCACTCTTTGTGCATTAAGTAAACGCTCCTCCATCCAGCTGACATTCGTGTTGTGTGGTGGACACGATACCGACACACGTGCTGAGTTCTGTGCCACCTGAGGGTGCTGGCTTCCCAGGACTGCGGCCTCAGAAGAGACAACAAGGGATGCCCTGAACATGGACTTGGCAGTGACCAGAAACCACTTCTTCTTCCCAGGCTCACAAATGAGTTCAGAACACCCCCCCACCACCATGGTAGGAACACAAAGGGGCTTAGGCTGCAATGAGTACTCGCGGCGATCACGGTGGCTTCCCAGAGCCAGCAGGAGTGCTGGATACCCACCATAAACAGGGGTCTTGCCAGGAAGGATGACCACCACTAGCTGCAGGCCGGCGTATGTGTTCTTCAGATGCCTGAACATGGGCTCCACGCTGTCCGCCCCCTGGGCGTACTTGCAGAAGCATGGCTGGCCCTGGATTGGCATGCCGGCGTCTCTCGAGATCTTTCTGAGTTGCTCTGTGAAGGATCTGCAGGAGAAGGTTCACTTTGCTAAAATGCACCGTGAGCAGCAATTTAGAATTCAGACCAACCAGAGGCCCTGAATAAAGGGCACGGTTTTTACAAAGCCGAAAGCACTTTTACTGGGGTCAGAGCCAAAGTTTTGTCAAGTTCTGGGCAAAACCAGAAATCACAGCTGCATCTCCCAAAACATATTAATTCATGGGAAAGGTTGGACATGCTCAATACACATGTGAGCTCACTGAAAAGTCATCCGCGCTGCTCTGCCATGATAAAACAGCGGCCTTCAAACAGCATTCATGTTGCCTCGCTGGTGTGACACCCTGTGTGCAGTGACAAGAAGCTATTCTTGCACAGCCAGGCGTAGAGCAGTCGGCACCCACTCAGTGGCCTAAAGAGCTCCTCGATTTCTGGTGTGGAACGAAGCTCACCCTCCCCACGTGGCTGCCAGGCACCAACAGACAGTGAGGGACATTTTTGCCAACTGTCCTTTTGGGCTTTTCCCCCAGTTGTTCTGGTGGGCACAACTTGGACTTGAATGACATAATCACGAGAGAAAACAAAACAGCCTGCAGCTCAAGTAACAGCAGCAGCTGGAGGCGGCTGGCCTTGTGAAGATGGGGCGGGGTGGGAGGCAGGTCTACGGCTTCTATTTTAAGCTGAAGAATAAGAATCATGTCACCTTCGACAATAAGGGTAAGGACGCTGTGCTCCAACCCAGCCAGTGAGCGTTCAATTTCCTGCACATTAGAGCAGTTAAAGAAATACTCTGTGTGTTGTTAGCCCCAGGTAAAACCAGAAGGTAGGGACCAAGGGCAGAAGACGGGGCAGGAGAGTCAGCCAGTGTTCAGATCCTAGCTTACTTCGATTTCGCTTCTTAAATCCTCAAATCTTCTCTCTGTGCTTCCGGCTCCCTTGTCAGCAATGTGGACAAAAGGCAGCTTCTGACAGACAGGCAGCTGCTGGCCCTTGACACTGGTCCTGGGAGTTGCATCTTTTCAGAACCAGACCTTGCTAGAATGGTCAGGGTATCAGCTACACCCCACAGGCTCTGGAGTTCTCCCTTGCTGCCCCCAGAGAGGAGGGAAGCAAAAGCTTTATGTTATCTTCAAAGTTTGTTTGGCACAAAATCATAAGCCACACTACCGTGTGCTCTGTGACACTGGGTCAGGCCTGGTCAATCCTGCAACCCTCCTCTCACCAGCTGGCTGAGTGTCCAGGTAAAAGGCAGGCCTGCAGGCTTCCTGGAGGGCCAATCCCTCACCTGTGCTCCCCTTGCCTGAGGAAGGAAGACAGGATTCCCTGCTGTCCTGACTCTTTATTTTACCACCTCTTCCTCGTTCTGTTTTCCCTTTCTCCTTCTCAGTTAATTTGTACAAATAGGCAGCTCAAGCATCTTTTAAAAACAATTATAGTTCATTGAATCCAATTTTCTCTTTTGTTTCTACTTTAAAAACTCCTTCTTCAGGTCTTGTTGTTTCATATGGAACCTGTGCTACAGTGGGTCCCAGGAGTGATGGGAGCACTGACATGGCCCACATGTGCTGCCCTGGCACCATCTGGGCAATGGCCTCTGACAGGGAAAGGCTGATGAACCCCGATCTCAATGCCTTCTCCCTGCCCCCACCAGAGTTGGTCTTGTAGGTCGTCTCCAAGCCCTGCCCCTCTGCAGAACCCAGGAGGCAGTGGGCTTTCCCGCAGGCTTACTTCAGATGGACTTCCGTGCACTGGCGCTGGGGGGCGAAGCACGCAATGGCCCACACCTTGATCTCAATGCCCGTGTGGAACTGCTTGTTCCTCATGTCCCAGACTCCTTGCACAGGGGTAGCAATAGCTTTATTCTGCAAATGGGCAACAAGTTTAGAGTGAGAGGAAATGGGAAACAGTCTTCTAACCTTGGACTTTTGCCATTTTCCTGACCAATCTGGCTCCGGAGGGCAAAAAACCTCACCTTCGTGTTGTTTTCTGTCTCTGACCTGCCTGGCACTGCAGGCAACCTACACACATCTGCAGGATAAATGGGTAGATGGAGAGCTGGATGGATGGGTAGAGGGTAGATCGATGGGGGATGGATGGCTGGATGATGAGCAGAAGGATGGGAGGATGATAAGTGCATACATGGAGAGCTGGATGGATGGGTGGTAGATGGAGAATGAGTGGGTGGGTAATGGTTGGGTAGATAGGGCCAAGCTAGGAGAATAGGGAGGCCTTGCATTCCTTTCAACCTTATGAGGAGCCTGGAGGAACAGGAGTGCCCAGTAGTGCTACTGGAAGGCTTCCTGTTCTAGAAAATGCTTTCCTTTATGTTATCTCATCCATTATCAACGAGGAGGGAAGGGAAGCCAGAGTCCATGAGGTCAGTTAGGTCTAAGCCTACTGCTCTTTCCACTCTGCATGCTGCTGCCTGCAGCTGTGTCAGGAAGGAAGGCTACTCCCATATGAGAAGAGAAATATGAAACCAGGCATCTGCTAGATCTTGTCATCTCTCAGTTGGAAAGGACCAGTCCCAACACTGTCACCCAAGGAATCTTGGAATTGCCTTCAAGTGATTCTCCAGGAGAAGAGACGGGTCAGGAAGGGCCGGTGCAGGGGGGACACAGCAATCCCAGGCCTGGGGCACCACGAAAAAATAAGTCTGTCTGTGACTGGATTGCTGTCATTTACTCTGCAGAGGTTTGTTTTTTCATGAGCAGAAAACATTTTTCTTACAAGAGTAACACAAGTTTGTTGTAAAAATCAAACACATTATAGAAATGAATGGTCATGCTTCCTGTATTTTTAAATAGCTACTGCCTTATCCCGCCAGCCTCCTTGTATGGGATTACCACACAGCCTGGGACTCCAGACCCAGAGTGAACACACACACACACAGCTTCAATAGAAATGGGCTCTCACTTTACACGTGCTTCTCAACTCAGCACTACTGACGCTCCCTTCCCCATGTCCTGTGGACTGCCCCACATATCCCTGAGTTGTGACAATAAAGAAATGTCTCCAGACATCACCAAATGTCCCCTAGGGGGCAAAATCACCCCCGGCTGAGAAATCCTGCAGTACACCTTTCTTGCTGAGGGAACCCTGCACCTGCACTTTTTGCTCTAACAGTGGACCAGGAGTAGATAAGGGAGGAGATTGGGGGGGGGTGTTTCCTCCCATTAAAATGTTTTTTGAGAACTAGAAAATTGTGTTCATTTAGAAACATTACATGCTTCCTTTTTTATTTTTTTGAGTCGAAGTCTCACAATGTTGCCCAGGCTGGAGCGCAGGGGCACTCTCACGGCCACCACAGCCTCGACCTCCTGGGCTCAGGCAAACCTTCCGCCTCAGCCTTCCAAGCAGCTAGGACTACAGACATGTACCACCATGCCCGGCCAATTTTTTTTTTTTTTTTTGAGTCGGAGTCTCAGTCTGTCACCCAACCTAGAGTACACTGGCACACTGCTCATGACCACTGTAGCCTCGGCCTGCTGGGCTTAGGTGATCCTTCTGCCTCAGCCTTCCAAATAGCTGGAACTACAGACGCATGCTACCACACATGGCTTATTTTTTAATTTATTGTAGAGACAAGGTCTCACCAAGTTGTCCAGGCTGGTCTCGAACCCCTAAACTCAGGTAATCCTCTAGCCTCTGCCTCCCAAAGTGTTGGGATTATGGGCTTGAGCCACCGCACCTGGCCTAATTTTTTTGATTTATTGTAGAGATGAAGTCTTGCCAAGTTGCCCCGTCTGGTCTCGAACCCGTAGGCTCAGGCAGTCCTCTCGCTTCTGCCTCCCAAAGTGCTGGGATTACAGGCATGAGCCGCCACCCTCCACCCATGTTTCCTTAATTCCTAGGAACTTAATTCTTAAGTTCTAGGACTTTGCTTGGATTATACAAGCTGCTTCGTTTCCCAGAAAGCCCCTATCTTTGCTAAGAGGTGGGAAGCTGAGGGGACACAGACCAGCAGGGGCTGTGCAGAAGCACTGGATTTGAGAGCTCCATCCTTCCACAGTGGTTGCTCGAGTCCCTCGCCCTCCTGGCATCTCTTCCTTTGTGAAAGGGAGGCATGTGCTCTTCCCCCCGAGGTTGCAGGAGAGTTAACCAGCTGCTGTGTTTACAGTGTCTGGGAGGGGCCAAAAGGTCTTGCTCAGACCTTCTTCCAAGAGACGGGGTGTGACTTCCATTCCCGCCCAGGAATGCAGACACCCACATGATGGAATACCATGCGACAGTCACAGAGAACGGGACATGCATCACACAGCAACACAATGCTCAGCAAGATCTTGGTAAGCTCTAAGGAAATATTAAGTTAAAAAAAAAAAAGCGAGGCACAAAAGTGTATACAATGCTATTATTTGCACAAAAAGGGGTGAAAAAATATGTGAATAACCCCTGGGTGATTTTTATCCCTGATAGATAACACCAGTGGCTTCCTGGGAGAGTAACTGAGAGCTGAGAAAAAAGATACCTTTTCCCTATAATTCTTGAATATCTTCTGAATTCTGAAACATTTAAGAAACAGAACTTATATTTAAAAATAAGGTGGCTCATGCCTGTCATCCTAGCACTTTGGGAGGCCGAGGTGGGAGGATTGCTTGAGCCCGGGAGTTTGAAACAAGCCTGGGCACTATGGTGAGACCTCATCTCTACAAAAATCCAAAAAATTAACTGAACATGCTGGCACATGTCTGCGGTCTCAGCTACTCTTGGAGGCTAAAGTGGAAGGATCGCCAGAGGCCAGGAAATCAAGGCTGTGGTGAGCCATGATCACACAACTATACTCCAGGCTGAGCAGCAGAGTGAGACTCTGACTTAAAAAAAATAAATTAATTAAATAAGAAAGAAACAAGGGCAACCCCTTCAGCTCCTCCTCCCACTGTGGGAGCTTTTCTCTCAATAAATCCTGTTTTCAAAAAAGAAAGAAAGAAAGAAAGAAAAAAACCTAAAACTAAACCAAACCTTGTTACAGGTCTTGAGAGCTAGAGTAAAATTTTGTTTGGCACAAGGGGTATAAATTCAAGGAGAATCCTTCTATTGACGTCCGCTGACCAAGAAAATCAGTACCTCTGAGTACCTCTGATGCTAAGGCCCCCACAGAGCCCTGGGCATCCCTTACAGTGCAGTCACCCTGAGGTTTTGCCCCTCACCAGATGTGCTGTGCTTTGTACTCAAAGGCCACCTGAGAGGAAATGAGAGGAGACCTGTCTTGGGGGCACTATAAGAGTCAGTGGTCAGGACATCTTTGGTTACATGCTGATAAAAGCTAGAGGTGGAACTGACAAAAAAATAAACAAAACTAACTGCTATACTTGCCACTAAATACCCCTGAAACAAAAGTTAAATAATGGTAAGACAGTATAGGCTTCTGGAAGATAATTAATTTCTGTCAGAGTGTCTATCACACAAAGAATGATGCTTTCTTTTTTTTTTTTTTGAGTTGGAGTCTCACTGTTGCTCAGACTGGAGTGCAGTGGCCACTCCCGGCCACCGCAGCCTCAACCTGCTGGGCTCAGGCGATCCTTCCGCCTCAGCCTTCCAAGTAGCTGGAACTACAGGCGCGCGCTACCATGCCCAGCTCATTTAAAAAATTTATTGTAGAGATGAGGTCTCGCCAAGTTGCCCAGGCGGGTCGTGAACCCGCGGGCTCAGGCAATCCACTCACCTCAGCCTCCTAAAGGCGCGGCATTACAGGCTTAGCCACCGAGCCTGGCTAGAATGATGCTTTCTACTGTGATGGGGATAATACAAATCATCTTTGGAAAATATTAAGGATAATTCTGAAAACTTTAAAAAGGACCAAGGAAAGTCATTCCTTTATGAAGTTCCATGACTCCCACAGGTTCAGCCTAACACAGAAAGAATTAATCTACCTGAAACATGGTCTACACAGCGGGCGACGGCTTAGAACCTGAGAAGAGTTGCTCGGTAGACACGCGCCCAACACCCACAAGCGTGCCCACTGCCCCGCACATACCCTGCCCCCGTAGAGGATGGATGGCGGCTGCAGGACCCGCCCGGTCACATCTGTCATCTCATCTTTGACCATGATTCCAAACTCACGAACATATGGATCTGTGTTAAAACTTGCACTTCGCATCTGGAAAAGGAAAGAAAGAACAAGCATGGGGATCAGAAGGGGTCGCTGTTCTTTCTAGTAGCCACACCTGTCCCAAGGATCAGGGGTTCCCCTGTTGTGAGCAACCCCACTGGACTCTGCAGGCGTCCCCACCCCGGGATGGACACTCACCAATTTGCTAATCTCTTCTTGCCGATCGGGCGCCGACCTAGCAGTCGCTCTGATCATGGTTGAGGTCTGATTGTCTGTTAATTTTTTAATACATCTCTGTCCCGCTACTATGTTACAGACCTGCGGAGAAGACGCAGAGATGCGTGTGAGCACGGTGCTGGCGCAGCCTGGGGCATGAGCAGGGGCTCAGAGTCAGAGCGCACGGGCTGGCAGCCTAGCTCTGCCTGAGACTGTCCCTTTCTCATCTGTGGGCCGTGAAGTGAACATGGGTCGGGGGCCTACTCCACAGCCTTCTGGGTCACAACGGAATACCCTCTAAGCAAGCCCACACAAACACCTGGATCCCACAGCCTCCATGCCCAGCCCACCAGGCAGACAGGCCTATGTCCCGACAGTAGCGTTTCTGGATGCGAGTGCGAAATAAGTCAGCATGGAGTTGGCTAGAGATGCTAAAGGAGTAGTATACCTTCTGGGCGAGGGCGCCAGGCCCTAACTGAGTGAAAGAAGGTTACTGAAAATCTAAAGTCCCTAAGGAAAACAGGCAAAACTCATTACTTAAGGCCGGGCACAAGTGAATCATACCTGTAATTCCAGCACTTGGCGAGGCTGAGGCGAGAGGACTGTTTGAGCCCAGGAATTTGAGACCAGCTTGGGCAACATAGTGAGCCCTTGTCTCTTCAAAAAATACAACCATTAGCTGAGTGTGGTGGCACGTGCCTATGGTCCCAGCTACTCTGGAGGCTGAGGCAGAAGGATCGCCTCAGCTCAGGAGGTGGAGGCTGTGGTGGGCTGTGATCGTGCCACTGCACTCCAGCCTGGGCAACAGTGTGAGATCCCGACTCGAATAAACAAAATAAAACAAACAAATGAAAAAACCCATGATGGTTAGTTTCCGTATTTTTTCCCCAAGACCAGGATTTTTCAAACAGTCTGTCTTCATGTTAGACAAGAAGTGAATAAAGAAACCATGTATTTCCTGAGCACTTAGTTCTCAGTGCCAGAGACCTGGGGGACAAGTCATATATAAACCTCATTCAAGGCCCACACTATTTCTAGAAGGGAATTACTGCATTTTATGAAACGCAAAACTGAGGCTCAGAGTCTGTTAGCTTGCCCAAGTTCCTACAGCAGCAGAGATGAAGACGTGAGGACCTGCTGTGGGCCCCGGCCGTTTCCCTAGGCTGTGCAGCCCCCAGCCCGGACACACCATCCCCCCAGTCTCATGGAGGTTCACGGGAAGCGGGCAACTTGCCTCCAAGGGAAGGTAGGTGTGTTTCTGCTCCTGTCCGACTTGTAAACATGGGAGGTGGGGGTAGCGCAGAACCAGCTTGTGCCTGTCTTTGAAGTACTGGGCCACCGTGCACTCCACCGTCTGCCCGCTCTCCTGCTGCAGTGGGAACCTGGGGGACAAGGAGGCAGCTCAGGCTGAGGCCGTATCCGGGCACTGGGGGCAGGCCACCAGAGTTGCACACATACCGCTTCACCTGGCGTGCTTGATTTGTGTTTGCCTTTTCAGGGTGGGGAGCAACGTTCCAAGCACTTCCTGGGAGTGAAAACCAAATCACATCCTTTGGCTTATCTGGAATATCCCTGAGTCCTGAAATTATCATTTTGTCTACCTACATGCATATAATATGTAATAATCATAAATTTTCCATGATGTCTATAGGATGCAGAAGACTCAGGGCAAGCGAAGACAAATCCAGAAAGAAAGGCCTGTGCACTTTCCAGCAGATCACAGTGCCCCTGACAGCCTTGAGTGCCGAGTGTTCCAAGTGCCCACAAAGAACAGAAACCTCCCAGAACAAGATGAAGGAAGGAGCGAGTAGGGCCTGCTCACACATCCACAGCCTCTGTGGGTGGGTTAAGGCAGGAGGAGACACCTGAGCAGGGGTGCAAGGTGGTGCCCCACACGCAAGGTGAGGATAGAGCTCTGTGTGGAGCTGGGCACAGGCCCCGCTTGCTTAGGGGAGGGCCACATGGCTCAGCTTCTCCTATACCAACTGCTTTGTGCCTCCAGACTGCTGGGCAATCTCAGCGGCCTCTGCCTGATGGGAGGAGGCAGCCAGGCAAGCATACAGGCTCGTCTCATCTTGGTGCTCCCTGAGGCCCTGGGCATCTTATACCACCAGTGCCCAGCAGCAGACCTGGCATGTACCATGGAATAATACTTGAAATAAACACGAGACCTCACTGGGGCAAGAGGGGGCAAACGGGGCAAGGGGGCCAAATCCATCCCTCCCCCCAAGATGGACACATTTACAACCTGAGGCAACACCACACTCTTGTCGCCAGGCCAGTTCCCACAGAGTTGGACACCAAACTGTGTTCTTGACATAATGACACAATACACAGGAGACAGCAGGGCCTGGGGACAGGGTGGGGCTGGGCCAGGTCACAGCCTTCATGGAGGCTCATTTTCTCCCCTAGCCCCAGCTAAGGGTCAGCTGACAAATACGAAAGCCCTCTCTCTTGCCTCTCAAATTCAGGAGGGGAAAATGACAGTGAGTTCTGGTCTCCCACCAGCGTTTGAGTTTATCAGAACAGTGAAGTTTGGAATCTCTGGGCCATAAAAGGTATAGTTTTGCATTTAAAAATTGAATGTAGGCTGGGTGTGGTGGCTCACACCTGTAATCCCAGCACTTTGGGAGGTGGAGACAAGAGGATTGCCTGAGTCCAGGGGTTTAGACCATTCTGGGCAACTTAGCAAGACCTTGTCTCAACAGTAAATCAAAAAAATCAGCCGGGTGTGGTGATGCGCACCTGTAGTTCCAACTACTTGGGAAACGGAGGAAGATGGATCCCCAGAGCCCAGTAGGTTGAGGTTGTGATGGCATGAGCATGCCACTGCACTTTAGCCTGGGTGACAGAGAGAGACTCTGACTCATAAGTAAATAAATAATAAAAATTAAAAAACAATAAAAATAGAACACAATAATCCTGTCCAGAAGAATCATGGCTCAGGTGTTTGGAAATACGAACGACAGTGAGGGCCCAAGGGACAGAGTTGGAAAGGAAGGCTGTGTTACGTTTGGTGGCTGGCAGGCCGTCGAGTCACGTTGCAGACGCGGTACTTCCTCTTCATCTGCCCACAGTGCGTTATCTCCACCTTTAGACCTGGTGATACAGAACATGTGCTGTAACGTCTAGCTCACCCTGAGTTGGAGAGCAAGCCCCACTTACAGTGAGTCAGTTTTCACAGGAACGTGGCTGTACCCTGAGGAAGGGTGACACATGGGCCACCCCACAGGATGCCCCAGTTGGACCCACCTACCTACAGGTCACGTGAGATACTTGGCTAAAACCTGACTTTTGGCCAAGACCGAAGAGTTAAGACATGGTGTCCACAGACACAGGAGACCATACAGGGCTCAGCGTAGAACACAGGGTGTCCACCCTCGCAGTATTCCATATAGTGGGAACTACTGATGGCTTGCAAATGGCCTTCAGAAAGGACAGGTGCAGTAGGCATGGCTTGTGGAGAGAGCAATGGGCCTACCACTCTGCTGCCAATGGGCAGAAGGCCTCAAGGTAAGTTCTGAACCCCTGGATCTGCATTCCCTGGGGTGGCAAACAGCTTGAATGGGTGCAGACACCCGCCAGGGCTGTGTGAGGGTGAACTGACCACACATGAAAATGCACCTTGTGTTCTCAAATGTCAGGAAGTGTGGGTTATAGCTGTGCTGATGCCCTCTTGACTTGGGTTCAATTGACTCGTTGACCTGCATCCTGTCCTACACAGAAGTTGACTTTATTTAGAAAATGACCATTCCTGTCTGCAAGAGGGTTTAACTCATCTCTGTGCTCATTCTGATGGCTAACGTCTCCTGCCACCGCCACCTCCCTCAAGGCGTGTAAGTACCAGAACTCACAAAATGCATTGAGGAGGGGGCCCGAGAAGGGACTTCCCAGCCCCTCAGCCAGGTAGGCTGGGAAGGCTCATTACCTTTAATTTCTTTGGTAAACTTTACCCTTTGGGAATCAGTCAGAGGTTTTTGTTGTTCTTCAATACTTTTAAAATCCAAAACTTCACAAACAAACTCGATAACTGGCTGTGCCTTGTAAAACGCCGTTGCCGACACTGTAAGTGGGAAAAGAAAGAGGCAAAGACCCAAGTGTGACTGGAGGTCTGCTGGATGGGTGCCTTCGAAAGCCGACCACCCAATAATTCCGGAGGTGCTGGGCAGGTGAGACTAGCCCCAGGGCCCCGGTGAGAAGGACTACTGGCCTCAGTCTTCACCTTCGGGCCTCAGAGATGGGAAGGCCAGCGGCACCAAAGCCAGGGTCCTGTGCCACCCAACATGCCTCTGGTCAGGAGCAACAGAAAGGGACTGGTTGAGTCTGAAGAGTCAGTCACTCTCTGAGGATAAAATTGATTTTTAAAAACAATCAAAACCTAACAGTTCATGACCCTCGGATTTTGGAGGATTTTCTATCTTCTGGCGTAGACATTTCTGAAATACACCATTCCCTTTTATATAATTATTTTTCAATAAATATATAATTGAGCAGAATATAATTTTTATTCCTTTCTAAAACTTTTTATAATAATTCCCAAATGAGAAGACAAAATTCTTTTTTTCCCTTTCCTTTTTTTTTTGTAATTATAAAGATGTGAGGTACAATTTAGGGTTAAGTATACAAACGTTGATCATGCAGGTACCCTTGTCTTTTCCTTTTCTTTCTTTCTTTCATTTATTTTTTTTTGATATGGGGTCCTACTGGCCTCCAACTCCTGGGCCCAAGTGATTCCCCTGCCTCGGCCTCCCAAGTAGCTGGGGTTACAGGTGGAGGCCTCCAGTCGAGCTTCACAATCCTTTTTTCTGACCCTCATTCTCATCTTTTTAACAAAGAGGGAAGTGGGGTCCTGCACAGAGAAGTAACTAATCTCCCAAGAGAAGGGCAGGCACCACTTGCTCCTGACAGGAGACTGGCAGAAAGGCAGCCACCCCATCTTCAGAAGTGGGGGGAACAGGAAACTATGGGGTGAAGAGGAAAGAGACTAGGCATGGCAACCCCCATCCTGCACCCAGGTCCACCAGCAGCAGCAGGACTTCGCAGAGGTAGCTTCTCAAGCCCAGACCAGTTCCTTGACCAGAGCCTTGGGAAGTGGGGGCCATTCGGATGCTCATCTGAGACCCACTTCCACCCACCACTATGGCAGATGAGACAGGGCAGGTGCATGCAGCGGTGTCAGCTCTGACAGAGTCCATGTGTGGTGCTAGCTGTGTGGCCCTCAGAACATGCCCCAGCCCCGTTCTGCAATGAAGACCCTCCAGAGTTACTTACCATCAATATTCAGCATCATTTTCCAAAGAGAAGGTCGGACAGACTGATGGAAGCCAAACCACACTTCTCGACCCCCGCCAAGAGGGTTGGAGCAGCCCTCAGATGCGGTGAAGAAGGAGCGGCCCACAGGAGTGTACCTGGAACCCGGAGACCCATCAGACATGTTTTCCAGAAATAACACGCCGACTCCCTGACAGCTTTCACCCTTGTCAACCACACACACTCATCGGCAATTCTATTCTTTTCCATCCTTATAAAACCGCTTTCCTATACTCACTCCAGCCTGTGTCCATGGCCTACTGAGGGATGCTGGGAAAGCAGCAGGCTAAGGTACTCCTAGTCTCACCGCAGGGACGACAAGAGATATTTAAATGCATCATACATGGCAGAGACCAGGCCTAAGATGTGGTATGCTTCATGGACACACGACTTGGCTCATGTGCTTGCGGCCTCCTCGGGAGACATAGCTGACCTGGGGACAGGCTCTGGTTATAGCTCAAGGCTTCAAGACATACACAGTATCCCTGGCTTTCTTCTGTGTTCCCAGTCCTGTCTTCAACTCGCTTTTGTGTCTTTACTGCTGACTGTTTACCACACGGTGCCTGTGTCTATGCACATCACCTCAAGTCTTTCTAGAACAGAGCTGTGCTGGGTGTGCAAGCATGGATAGAAGCCAGCAGCTGCTGATGTCAACCACAGTCAGGCCCAGGCCCAGCCTCGGGGAGAGGTGCTGCTTCATCTGAGAAGCACTGTCCTAATCCGCCCAGCACCACTGCTGTTAATGATCATCGCCAACATGGCATTCGCATAGGAGTGGCATGGGCTCCCGTGCAGGGGGCCGTAAGGCCAGTGTGTGAGATTTGTGCATCTCTGCAGGGCCAGTTATGGGCAGTGTGCTGATCTGGGCTGGAGCCCACCTGACCAAAGTGGATACATTCTCCAACATAATCTCCCTACTGCCTGGTCATCAGGGACATACCATCACTAATGATTCTAAAGGGAAGACCATTTATTGGCGACACTGTCCACTTATGGGTTGCACTATTTATATTTTTTTCTTTCTAAAATAGAGTTGGAGTCTCAGTATGTTTCCCAGGCTAATTTTGAACTCCTGGCCTCAACTGATCCTCCCACCTTGGCTTCCCAAAATGCTGGGATTACAGGTATGAGCCACCATGACTGGCCGGGGTTACACTATTAATACAATCAGGTAGATAGTCTTTTTCACTTTGCACCTGAAATGTGTTAATTTTGCCTCTACTCTACTGTTTCCCAAAATGAAAATAGTGGTTTTTCTCCCTGATTATAAAATTAATGTAAATACTCCAAAGGAATTCAGAGAAGAACTTCAGTAATCCCTGCAACTCGACTAAATATGTAAACATTTTGGCAACCATCCTTCTGGGTTGTTTCTGTATCCACCTGTCTCCTTCCACATCAGGGGCAGGCGTGCTCCTGCCAAGAGTGACAGTCTGTCCTGTATTTAGTTACCTCTACCCAAGCCTGAAAACTGAGAACACTATGGTCCCTCAAATCTTAGAGCTTTGGTCCTGGAGTTTGTCGGTGTGAGGTCTGTTTCAGTTTTAAGCTTTTGCTTTCGCCTACTTGCTCAGATCCCGACTGAGGTCCTTGGCACCAGCATGAGGACAGGCATTCTGGGGCAGGAGCCTGAGGGTGGGATGTGTGAGCTGGCCTTGCTCCTACAACAGTGAGTCTCGCAGGAAATTAGCGCAATCCTCTGCCCAGCAACTGGGCAAATTATGAGCCATGAAACTATTCCCCTACTCTCTCTCCCAGCAGTCTCAAGTGTGGCAATTTGTGGTAAGAGTAATTCCACAGAACAAAGAAGTCTGAACGAACTATGGTTTTACCAGCAGTCATGAAAAGCTGGTGGTGATGGTCCCTTGAGTGGGGGACACTCTGTGAAGAACGGTACTGGAAAACAGCATTATTCTGCTATCATGAGTCCCAAGTGAAAAAGCAAGAGACAGACAGAAGTGCAGACGATATGAGAAAGGTAAAGGCACTGATGTCACACAGAGAGGGAGCCCGTTTTTTTCTGCCAGGCAGAAAATGCTGGTGATTTATTTTCACATTAAAGTTTTTTTCCATCTTAGCACCATTAGTTATCTTCATCACGGAAAACCTACATGACCATTGCCACCCTGTCTCTGGGAATCAGCTGTCCTTCAGATCAACATTTCAGACTTTCTGGGTGACACTTGGGATCAGATCGGATGCTCCCAGCCCTCTGGTTCCACGTGGTTTTCTCACCTCATAGATGGCAAGTGCCTCATGACCACGTCCAGGGCTTGGATCGTCTCAAAAGGGACACTGGGCAGCCGCCCCGAAAGTGCATCGTGTAACGCCTGTAGGCTCACGCAGGACACCCACTTGATGGACACCTTGAAGATGCGATCCTTGCCTTCTCCCGGCAGTGTGACCTCCAGCTCCACCTGCAGGGACCCAAAGCACACGAGGTTATTCCCTGCTCTGAGGTTGTCAGAAAGTTGGAGTCAGTGCTAGAACAATTCTATCCAGTCTTTCATCCATCCACTGGCTCAATGCAGCTACTGCACACTTGAAATGTACTGAGAAACTGAATTTGTAACTTTATTTACCTTTGATGAGTTTAAACGTACACAGTGACCTATGGTTAGCGGTCGGTGCACAGGCCAATGGTCTAAAACAGGGCCTCTTGCTTTAACCCTAAGGAAACAATGAACCCACCTCCGCTCCTCCTCAGTCTCTGAAGCGCTCCTGACCTCACTCCATGTTCCATGTGATGCTAGTCCCTTCGCTCCACTACCAGAAACTACGGTTCAATCAATACTTGGCCTTCGATATAGCCTATACACGTGGCACACATGGACCCACTCAGGTGATGACTGAAGCAGCTTCGATATTTGCTGATAACATTTCCCAATGTTTGTGTAACACCTATTTGACAGGTTATAGGTTATATATAATTTGTCCTTAAATGCCCAAATCCCAGCAAGGGAAAATTTATTTGCCGCTTTTTATACATAAAAACACAGAACCTCCTGAACTCAGGCTGGTCTAATGTCACTAGCCATCCCACTCAATGCGCGAGGACTGGGGCTGTGGGGTGTACAGCACTGCTGGCTCAGGACCTGTTGCCTCTGCCCTGTGTGCCCGAGATGCCCTCCTTGATTCTGGCACCGAGTGAGCCCTCACTTGCCCACATTCCAGACCCAGGTCTGTTTGGCCACACCAGGTGCATCCACTCACTCACTCACCTTCCACCACGCCCGTGCTCAGTCATATCAGCTCGTCCTCATCTCCCAGGGCCTCCACAAGGACTCAGCCCTCCAGAAGCCCCTCCCTGGCCCACCTGCCACATCTTGTTCAAACCTCCCAAGAGCAAGAAGGAGACTCCACGGATGTAGCCTGCACACCTGAGTCCCAGGCAGACGTGTCCTTCTTGTCCGTGCCAGAGCTGTCTCCAGCACATGCCCTCATGCCCCAGAGCACTTAAAAGTACCATCGCACCCCGGCAGCGCCCCAGGACTAACCACAGAAGACAAGAGCAGTGAAAAAGGAGTAGATCCTTCAAGCTGGATGGACTTCAAATAACTAATTCCAAGCAGAGGCAAGCCGGAACAGTACGAAAGGACGTGACAGTACAATTCCTTCAGACTTTCAAACTGGACAAAACAACATACGATGAGGGTTGCCCACACAGATGAGAAAGCTAACAGAGGATGGGTCAACTCAGGCCAAGTCGTCAGGACAGCGGCCGAGGGGGTAGGTGCAACTGGGGCCACCCAGGGAGGATTCGGGGTGGAAGGAGAGAACTTCTTGGCCTGGATGGTGGGCATGTGGAATTTGTTTTATTACTACTTTAAAAATATATGGGTACAGTTGGCTCTTGAACAGCATGGGTGTGAATGGCTCAGGTCCACTCAGATGCAAATTTTCTTCCAACTCTGCCACCAAGACAGCTAGATCAGGCCCCACCCCCAGACTACTCAATGTGAAGACGGTGAGGATGAAGACCTTGATGACAATTCACTTCCACTTAATGAACAGTATATGCATTTTCTCTCTTTATGATTTTTCTTAATAACATTTTCTTTCCTCTAGCTTACTTTGCTAGAATACAGTATGTAATACATATGTAGTATAAAATGTTAACTGACATATTTTTATGCCAATATATTTCATAATACAATTTTAAGTAAGTCATGGAAAAGTAACAATAACTAAAAGTGAGCATTTGACATAGCACTACCATGACAGGCATGATGTCGTCTGACTCATAACCTATTATTCCTGCCATTCTGGACCCCATCTTTACTTTCAGTTAAGGAACCAGATCCAGAGGCTGAATGGTTTGCCCCAGACCGTGCGACAGAAAGCAGAGGGGTGAGAACACACCTCATTCAGTCTGACTCCAGAAAAAGAGACGGAGCCTCGATGTACCCAAGGGCCAAGGGCCCACCTGGGTGCAGGGGAGCGGCTCCAGGATGGACTGTTCCAATAGAAGCAGCCGGCAGCAGAGAAGGGAGATCACCGTTCCACTTGTCCAGAAGTGGCACCCCCCGGGGCACGGTGCGTAGATGGAACTGAGAACATGCATGGAAACCAACATACGAATCTCTAAATCACACACCCACCTCTCTGGGAGGTACTTTAAGCTTGCGTATACCCTCTGCCCAACAGCATTTGACACATCTAGACAATGATGCTGCTAATCAGACGCTGGCTAATACCATCCTTCAATGCCTCTATAATCAAAACTGAGAGGTGTTTCTAAGGGGGATATTTCCCTACAACAAAATATACTCAAAATATATTCTAGTCCAGGTTCCTCTTGGCCCCCAAAGAGAGGACAGCAGAGTCATTCTGGGCGCTGCAATGTTCTTTGCCCACCACGGCATCTGCAGCGGCTGGCTGGTACAGTTTTAAGGACGAGTGGAGGTTTTAGCAGAGACATTGCACCATGAAGGCAGGGTGGCACATGGCTCTCCGCGGAGCAGACCCTGTGTGGTGGGGGAGGGGACTGCTAGCCTGCAGGTGGTCCACACCCAAGACACCTCCACCTCTGAACAGCTTGAAGCTCATGACACAACATCCAAAGGTCACTGACTGGAAGTCACAGACAAAGGCTTTGACTCTGAGCTCCTGTGGTCTGATCTTGGGCAGGTGGCTCCACCAGGCTCTTCTGTGATAAGGGGACAAGCAGGTGGCCCTGCCCACCTCACAGAGTGCTTCTCAACTGCAGATGCCAGCATTTGTTGATCATGGACAACAGAAAATGTCAGCACGTGGCACCCATCCAGGGCCTGGAAATGGTGAGGCAGCTGTGACATCCAATCTCTCTAGACAGACCAAATGCTAAACACTGAGCTCCCACTGTCGGCAAACCATGGAGGGGGAATGAGAACTGTGATAAGGAGACTCCTGTTTTGGTGCCACTGCACAGCTCAGCAACCAAGAAAGGCAAATAGCACTAAAGAATGCAAGGAAAAATGGCATGCGTCTGTAGTTCCGGCTACTTGGAAGGCTGAGGCAGAAGGATCACCTGAGCCCAGCAGGTCGAGGCGGTGGTGTCCATGAGCGTGCCACTGCACTCCAACCTGGGCGACAGAATGAGACTCTAACTCAAAAACAAAAAACAAAAAAGAATGCAAGGAAATTGTGCACACAGCTGGAGAGAACATGAAGAGACGCAGCCATGTTTCAAAAGGCTTTTCTTGCCCTGAGCTTGGCTGTGGGACTGGCTGAGGCCTCGCAGCCTCCCTGCCTCCCTGTGAGGAGGGAGCAAGGTGCCACAGGTGAGTCTGGCTGGCTGTGAGGATTCAGACCCAGATGTGGCCCTCCCCAGGCTACAGGAAGCATGTGCCTGCCAGGCCTGAGCCCAGGCCAGAGCGACAGTTGCCAGGCTCCATGCCACAGGCCCTTTCCAGGAGGGGATGGGCCAGTCTTGTTTAAATGCGCCAGGGGAGCTGACAGCTTAAAGGCATTCTGTGACTTTGCATAGCAACCGATCTCCTCCAGAAGCAGATTGCTGCACTCCAAAATACCCTGGTGTCAAAACCAGTCTCACCCAGCATGCCTGTGAAGTGTACTGGGAATTCAAAGTCACACAGCAGGCACAGGGAGCAGTTGTTCGGTAAGGCTCAGCAGCACTTCCTAAGCACCTTGTGCAGGGGCGGGCTCGGGCCAAGGCACCCGGATGAATGCTATGGTTTTGCGGGAGCCCCCAGAGGCAGCAGGTCAGCCCTGAAGACAAGACCAGGCTGCACAGACCCTCACACTGTGTGCCACCCAAGGAGGAGGCCCTTCATGGCTCCCCGGCCTCCCCTCAGTCCAGCCTCTTCTCCCTCAGCCTCCAAGTGTGGAACTGCCTGGCCAGCCCTGGATCCTCCCACAGGAGTATCTGGCCAGTGGCTGGTGACCTGATCACAGAGGTAGACAGGCAGGAGTGCTGTGCAACCTGTCGCTTCTGGCAGAGAATTACATGCATGGCTGTCTTCCCCTACGGTAAATTATTTCCAGACAAGATCTATTATCCATCTGAGCTGTGCATCTGCCCTGACTTCCTTCTGGGAAGGAGACACTCAAGCTTTCTCTGAACAAACAAAGAAGCTGAAGCTCTAGGAAGCTGGAGACCTTCCGTGGGCACCTGATAAACCCAGGGCCAAGGACACCCAGTGATACAAATCATACTTCACTACTGTGAAGAAGGAGCCAGGAGTTAAACCCGAAAAGTTGATCAACATTTACAGCTTCCTGGATCTCAGTCTCTTATTCTGAAGGGTGAGGGGCTGGGCCTGGGTGGTCACGAGATCTCCCAGACCTAACAGAACTGGTCTCTCTTTCTTGGGCCTGGGATTAAGGCAGGCAGGTTAATATTTTAGTAGGAGAGATTAAGGAGGGACTTAAAGAGGGACCTTCCTGAGAAGGGCAATACAAGCCTCTTAGAAGGCATGGGGTTAACTTGATGACTCTGCCCTTAATATAGGTGACGCATAGAAAATAATTTCACAGGAAACAGTCAATGTAAAAGAGAAAACCCCTAAAGGTGACACCATGAAGCATGATATAAGAATGTGAGCAGCCGGGCCTGGTGGCTCAGCCTGTAATCCCACGCCTTGGGAGCCTGAGGTGAGTGGATTGCCTGAGCCTGCGGGTTTGAGACCCGCCTGGG
>NW_007260371.1:946604-948690 GCF_000164805.1 Carlito syrichta
GAGACTCCAACTCAAAAAAAAAAAAAAAGAACGTGAGCACAGGAAGGGGGACACCTCTTCTTATGAACTCTCACACAGAAAGGGTTAACTTCTGCACATCGCGGATATTTGACAGGACCCTAAAAACGAGTGGAAGGATTATGGTCTGCAATCAAGGGACCCCTATGATAACTGAAGACTACGGCTTCGTAAGTTCTCCGGGACTCCAGTTTTATATCTGAAAAAAGAACAAGGATGACTGGGATGAAACTTAACAGGTACTGGGCGTCCACTAGGACGGGGCTGTGTAGAGGAAGGTTTCCTGTAGGCACTCAGGTCCCCCCACAAAATGCTCCAACCACAGGTAAGGCTGACAGACTGGTGCCAGCAAACTTTAGTGTCCCAGGTACTGTAACAAAGGACTTTAAACCCTCACTACTCAAAGCACGACGTGCAGACCACCAGGACAGGCCTTGCTAGGAGCAGGGCAGGAATGTAGATGGTCCTGAGCTGTGGCGCACACACCCAGGGCAGGGAAGCTTCTCCTGGGGTGTCCTCACTCATCTAAGCCTCACAAAGACCCCTGGGAAGTAGTTCCTATGACCATCTCTCCATTTACAGGTGAGGCAGTGGAGGTTTGGCAACATGAAATGGCTTGCCCGAGGTCCCGCCACCACTAAGGGCAAAGCAAGGACTTAAGCCCAGAGTTATTTCCACCCCAGAGTCTGTGTGCTGCTCATTTCTCTAGCGATGTGTCTTGAGTTTGAACACCATATAGATTCTCTCACCTCCTTTTAAGGAAAACTATCCTTCTGCCCCTCCTGTGTCTAATTCTAAATATGTACAGACAAAACTGCGAAAAAACTCCTTATGCTTTTCTTTCTTATATATTTTAAACAAAAACAAATGTGCAAATTAAGCACAAAACTCGAAAATCAATACATTTCAACTTCACAGCATGTTCGCTTGTAAGGAGCAAGTCTGCTCAACTGATGTGCATACAGTGGTAGGATTTCCTTCAGCTGGGAACACCGACCGTGACAGCCTGCCCACAACTGCTGCCTCTTAGGGTCTCCAAGAGATTGCCCTGGTGCAGAGCCCCATGCCGTAACCCGGCCTCCACTTGGATATAACATACTGCCCTCCCGCCAGAGCACAGTAACACGGAGGAACAATACTAGTGCTGACAGGCTGGGTCCTGCTTACAACCCAGAGGGGCCAAAAGGAGTTTATTTATTTTAAGGTTATCATTAAAATATGAATGCAAAAACATGTTAACATCTGTAGAGAGAGCTTGGAAGTCCCTCACCCTTCCCCTGAAATAAATATGCAGGTTAGCACTGAGCTAGCCTCTTTGGCGGGGTGGGGGGGTAGGGGGGGTGTTAAGGAGCTAATCGTGGAGGTTGTTCCCAGAGGCAATGAGCTTTTCCATTCTCATAGTTGGCAGATTACTGCATTTGTTTCTCTTTCTTTCTTTTTTTTTTTTGTGTTGGAGTCTCACTCTGTCGCCCAGACTGGAGTGCAGTGGCTGCTCCCGGCCACTGCAGCCTCCACCTGCTGAGCTCCAGCAATCCTTCCGCCTCAGCCTTCCAAGTAGCTGGAACTACAGGCACACGCTACCACGCTCAGCTAATTTTTTGATTTATTGTAGAGATGAGGTCTCGCCAAGTTGCCCAGGCAGGTCTCAAACCCGCAGGCTCAGGCAATCCACTCACCTCAGCCTCCCAAAGGCGTGGGATTACAGGCTGAGCCACCAAGCCCGGCTTCTGCCTTTTTTTTTTTACTGTCCTGCCTGTTTCACGGTGATGCTAGAATTCATTTGATTAATGCCATGTTTTAAGTGACTGTCATACTTAAAATGTGTATATATTTTTGTGGAGATATATATATATATATATATATTTTTTTTTTTTTGTGACAGGGTCTTGCTCTGTTGCCCAGGCTGCAGTGCAGTGGCACGATCATGGCTCACTGCAGTCTTGTCGTGGGCTCAAGTGATCCTCCCACCTAGGTCTCCCAAAGTACTGGGATTATAGGCCTGAGCCACTGCACCCAGTCAACCAAGAGGCTTCTTAAAAAGAAGATTCAGAGCCGGGCTTGGTGGCTC
>NW_007260371.1:948710-960511 GCF_000164805.1 Carlito syrichta
GAACCCGCGGGCTCAGGCAATCCACTCACCTCAGCCTCTCAAAGTGCGGGATTACAGGCTGAGCCACCGAGCCCGGATTGTTTTGTTTTTTAAAGTAAGTCTAAGGCTTATTTCCGAGTGGGATCTCCGTTCCTCCACCTATGAACACCACCTATCATCACCCTGGAGTAGCACATCAGGTGAAAGACGGTACCAAGGAGTGAAAACTTCTTGGCAGAAATTTTATTACTTTTAAAATAAAGGTTTGACAAGGATAAAGATAACTTTAAAGAGCAACATTTTAATACAACCATTACTCCCATGTTGACTGCTTACCATCATTCTGATTTCAGGCGACTCACTGGCTACTGTGGGATATTAACTTTGCTTTACTCCCTCCCTCCTCCCTTTCTCCTGTACATGGACAAACGCACGTGTGTGCGTACACACACATACACACACCCCTATACAAACATAGTTTGCCATAAGTCCTTTTTTTTTTGAGTCGGAGTCACCCAGGCTGGAGTGCAGTAGCATGCTCACAGCCACCACAGCCTCAACCTGCTGGGCTCATGCGATCCTTTCACCTAAGCCTTCCAAGTTACTGGAACTACAGACACATGCCACCAAGCCCAGCTCATTTTTTTTGGTTGGTATATTGTAGAGATGAGGTCTTACCAAGTTGCCCAGGCTGGTCTGGAACCTGTGGGCTTAGGCAATCCTCTCACCTTTGCTTCCCAAAGTGCTGGGATTACAGGCGTGAGCCACTACATCTGACTTCGTAAGTCTTTATGACACCGCTGCTTAATCCGGGCTCTTGTCTGGTGGTGGTATGTGGCTTGTGTTTTGTATGTGTATGTTTTGTACTTAAAAGTTTGGTGGTTTCTGGAAGTTCTCAGTATTTGTGTCTAGACCTAGACAAGCTAACTAACCCTCTATCACGAAAACCACAACACATGAAAAGTAGTTGTTAGGGACCTCAGGATGAAGCCCACAGCCATGAGCAGCTTTTGATTCCTAGGTGAAATGGGCAGTATGTGATAGGAGTGATTAACTTGACGACATGCCCAGATGTGACTTCACTCCAAGTTTCTCAGTTCAAGTGCAACTCTGTGAGCTTACCTTTTCCCTCCCGATTGGAAGGGGCATGGCTGTGTACAGATTCTTCCTTCCATCAAACACTGGTTTCCGGTCCCCAAAGATCTGTGTTTTAAAGTGCTGGACCATGTGTTCCACTATTTCCCTGAAACAAAGACAGAATTCAGGCAAAGTGTCAATAAAGTCAGGGATACATAAAAGCATAAAAGAATAATGGTTTTTTAACACTGGCTTTTTGTCTTTGTTTTTGAGTCAGAGTTTCACCCGTCACCCAGGCTGGAGTGCAGTGATATGACCACAGCTCACTGAATCCTTGACCTTCTGGGCTCAGGTGATCCTTCTGCCTCAGCCTCCCAAGTAGCTGGGACTACAGGCATGTGCCACCATGCCAGGCTAACTTTTTTATTTTTTGTAGCAATGATGTCTTGCTATGTTACTCAGAATGGTCTCAAGCTCCTGGGTTCAAGGAATCCTCTTGCCTCGGCCTCCTAAAGTACTGGAATTACAGGCGTGAGCTACTGCATCCCACCCTGACGCTGTTTTTAAAGCAATTTTGTGAGACCTGTGGCTCCTTTTAGTAACAGGACTTTCAACGCCTATAAAGAATCACACTAGAATCTTAAGTAGGTTTATACTTGTTCATTTAGACACACAAACATTGGAGAATTTGCTATGCACCAGACACTTTATATGCTATATACAACAGATGATAGATACTTCTAGAACCTCCAGAATGCCCCAAAGGCACCGACAAACAGAGTTGATGGGATTCTTATTCCAAAGCTGTAGGGTTAGACAACCATATCTCTGCCAGGAGACTTTGCAGGACTTCCCAATGTGCACACAGACCCTGCTACACCGACCCTGGATGTCAGGTTCGGCTGTGGGCCTTCCTGTGGCCACAGGAGGTGGTTTGTGCAAGGGGAAGGGGTTTGTGAGACCTGCTTGGCCTTTTGTGCTCCTGTGATTGCTTGAAGATCATGTCCTGCACTGGGTGCAGTGGCTCATCCCTGTAATCCCAGCACTTTGGAAGGTGGAGGTGAGAGGATTGTCTGAGTCCAGGGGTTCAAGATCAGCCTGGGAAACTTGGTTAGACTTCATCTCTACAGTAAATAAAAAAATTAGCTGGGCATGGTGGTGTGCATGTGTAGTTCCAGCTACTTGGAAGGCTGAGGTGGAAGGATTGCCTGAGCCCAGCAGGTCAAGGCTGTGGTGGCCATGAGTGTATCATTGCACTCCAGCCTGGGCAACAGAGTGAGACTCTGACTCAAAAAAAAAAAAGATCATGTCCTGGGCGTTGCTGCCCTTCTACCTGCGCACCAGAATGAAGACCTTGAACTTGACTAAAAGCCCAATCCAGCCTGACCCATCAGGCCTGGTCAAGCCACAGTCAGCTGCAGAGCTATGAGTGTGAAGTAGATGTCTGCTGCTGTGAGGGACTGAGATTTTGGTGCCGATTGTTCCTCAGACATCACAGTGGCAGGAGCCTGCTGAACTCAGGGATGCTGTTCTCTCATGCTCCATGGGCAGAGACCCAGGGCCTCCCTTGCCCTGTTCTCCTCCCCCACAGCAGCAGAGGCCTCCAGAAATACACTCTGCACAAGCCACACCTCTTGCTGGCCCTGGGGCTCTGTGAAGAACACCTCTTCCTGTGCATCTCTGCTCCAAAGAGGTCCCCACTTACCACAGGGCTCCCTTGGCATTTCAGCAATTTTGAAGCATTTCAATTCAACTAACCAAATGCCTGACTCGTACACACGGTGCCTGATAAGGTGCAGAAATGAAGAGCCACACTCTTCCACCTGCCCCCAAAAGGCCCATATAAGGGAAACACGCAAAGGACTGTGAAGGGCTCGGCATCTTGGTCTTCCATCAGGAAATGACCGCTCAGGGAGAGATGGATTCTAACAGCAGGGCAAGGGGGTGCAGGCAGAAGGAAGAAGACATCAGATAGACTCTGTGAGGAGGCCAGAATGGGCTTTCCCCAGTCAGAGCCTTGGTCACCTCAGGAAGCAACAATCCAGCAATTCATTTCACTGCCTTCCCAGAGTATGAGCAAAGCCAGCCTAGAAGGCTCTGGTTATTCAAATTGACTTTGCCCTGGGATCTAGCTGACCTACCCCAACACCTGCAGGCTGGGAGCACCCGTGGTGATGGAGCCTTTCAGCTACATTTCTCAGGACTCCAAAAGGTGTACCTAACTCTAACAGCAGTGGGAGAATAAAGCCTGGGCAGGCCTGTGGCCCCAAGGGCAGTTGTCAGCACACAATCCTACCTGGCATCTCCCACACTAGGCCACCCAAGGCAAGGTGTGCCTGCAGCCCTGATAAGAGGGTGGCTCGTTCCTCTGTGCTCTCTCCAGACTGTTACAAGGGTGCCAGCCTTCAAGGACCCATTTTCCTAGCCACTGACAGTTTCACAGTCAACTAGAAGCACAGTTGGCTCGAGGGGGGAGGGGTGTTATATGCCCATCCAAAGAACAAATCTTCCCAACCAAAATTCAAATCTGTCCTGGATGGAATAAGAGAACACACTCTAACTCATTTTATAAGGCTAACAAAATCTTGTCCCTAGACCAGGTTTGTACTCAATGCAGTTGTGGGTTAATCCCACTTAGAAACAAAGATGCAGAAACAAGACACAAGCACACTGAAGGACCACCAGTCATTAGGGAAGTGCAAACACAACCATAGAGAGACACTCACTAAGATGGCAAAAGTGAAAATGGCTGACAATACCAAGACTGGGGAAGGCAGAGGGAGGAGGTGGTGAGGAAAGGTGCCCTTCCACATTGCTGCTGGGAAGGGAAATGGCACAACCACTGTGGGAAAAAGCTTGGCAGCTTGTTACAAAGGTCGATTATAATTACCATCTAGTGATATCTGATAATTATACAAGAAGAAAGAAAACACATATCCACACACTAACACTCGCATACAGATGTGCATAACAGTCCCAAAGTGGAAACAAGTCAAGCGTCCATCAACTGGTGAACAAATTACAGTACATCCACACAACACAATACTTCTCTTCTAGTATATGAATCACTGTTATGTACAACATGATGGGTGCATCTTAGAAACAGTGCTCAGGGAATGAAGCCAGGCACAAAGGAGGAATTTACACAATGACAGTGATTCCACTTGTATGAAACTCTCTAGCAAAGAAAAGCCAATCAACATTGGCAGAAAGCTTTGGTTGCCTCAGGAGAAAGGTGGCAGGACTAACTGCAGGGGGCAGGAAGGAGCTGTGGGGCTGTTGGCAAATTCTATTGGTTGTGGTGGTTTTTACATGAGTGCATACATTTTTAAAAGTTCAGAAAACTATAGACAAGCATCCCTTGGAGATACTGCAGGCTCAGATCACTGCAATAAAGCCAGTGTTGCAATAAAGTGAGTCTTGCAAACTTTGGTTTCTCAGTGCCTGTAAAAATTATGTTTACACTAGACTGCAGCCTATGAAGTATACAACAGCATTGTGTCGAAAAAAAATGTACAAAAAAAACAAAAAAACCAACGCACACACCTCAACTAAAAATACTGTACTGCTAAAAATGCTGATACAGACATTTAGTGAGCACACAGGGTTGGAAGAATGGCGTCAACTAACGTGCCCAACACAGGGTTGCCACAAACCTTCAATTTGTAAAAAACAACAACAACAAAAAAACCCCACAGTATCTAAGAAACACAATAAAGCAAAGCCCAATGAAGTGTGCCTGTACTTAAAATGGATGCATTTTGTTACATGTAATTATCTCAATAAAGTTGATTTATATATATATATATATTTTTTTTGAGGTGGAGTCTCACTCTTGTCACCCAGACTGGAGTGCAGTGGCCGCTCCCGGCCACCGCAGCCTCGACTTGCTGGGCTCCGGTGATCCTTCCGCCTCAGCCTTCCGAGTAGCCGGAACTACAGGCGCGCGCTACCACGCCCGGCTGGTTTTTTGATTTTTTGTAGAGATGAGTTCTCGCTGCCCAGGCAGGTCTCGAACCCGCGGACTCAGGCAATCCACTCACCTCAGCCTCCCAAAGGCGCGGGATTACAGGCTGAGCCACCGAGCCCGGCTCGATTTATTTTTTTAAAAAAAACAATGTAACATAGTAAATAAAAAATTATAGGCCGGGTGCACCGGCTAAGGCCTGTATTCTCAGGCATTGGGAAGCAGAGCCGGGAGGATTGCTTGAACCCAGGAGTTCAAAATCAGCCTGGGTAACACAGTGAGACTTTGTGTCTACCATAAAATAAAAATTAGCTGTGTGTGGTGGCACCTGCCTGTAGTCCCAGCTACTCAGGAGGCTGAGGTGGAGGGATCACTTAAGCCCAGAAGGTGAAGATTGCGGTGAGCCATGAACATGCCACTGCACTCCAGCCGGGGAGACAGAGTGAGACCCTACCTCAAAAACAACAACAACAACAACAAAACTAATAAAGGGATATACCACACCCATTTACTTATGAGTTGGAATATTCAATTCTTCTCAAACAAATTGGTTCCTTTAATTTTAATGAAAATCCAGAAATGAGTTTATTTTTATTTGATGGGATTTAACAGACGCATTCTAAGATATGAGTGGAAATCTGAAAGATAAAAACTTGCCAGAATAGTCTTGATGAGAACAGCTAGAGGATGGTTCCAACAGTCCCCGAGGCCATGGTAGCTGCAGGGAGGGAGGCAGGGAGTCTGCAGCAGGCGTTGAAGCCCAAGAACAGCCCTGCGGACAGCCACGGTGGGATGGAGAACACAGGGCATGCTTTCAACAGCTCGTGCTGGCTAGCTGCATATGCAGGATTCAAGGAGGCGAAACGGAGCCCTGTCACGTGAAACGCCTTCCTTGTTAGCGCCGACACTCCTTAGGTGAATTCAACTCTGGTCATGACGGCACCACTCATGGGCTCCATGG
This sequence comes from Carlito syrichta, assembly GCF_000164805.1. Classification (NCBI taxonomy): domain Eukaryota; kingdom Metazoa; phylum Chordata; class Mammalia; order Primates; family Tarsiidae; genus Carlito; species Carlito syrichta. The sequence goes on from NW_007260371.1 coordinate 954,695, forward strand.
GTATAGGAGCCAGCCTGGCACACAGCACAGCATGAAGCACAGGGCAGACACTTCTAGAAAAAAGAGGCTGTTGAATTGTGACAGCCAGTCACTGCCTGGAGGGCTACGATGCGTCCCACAGAGCCGATCAGTGGACAAGCCTGGCCACCACACACACCTCCACTGCCAAGAACATCCCCTTCCGTCCCTAGGCACGCCCATGCGCTGGGGCCACTGGTATGGGAGAGAAGGTTGTTATCCTGTGGAAAGCACAGATAGAAAGGAGACCATGAAACTAATGAAAGATGGCGACTGCTGCCTAACTCTCACACGTGGGATCCCGTCCTGCCATGAGCACAGATTGACTCCTTAGTACCTGCCAAGGAATTTTCTGTCTGTCTTTTTAAAATTGTGGTAAAATACAGATAACATAAAAGTTATTTCAGCCACTTAAGTGTACAGGGCAGTGGTATTAAGTACATTCCCACTGTGTGCAGTCATCACCACCATCCATCCACAGAATCATTTCATCTTCCTAAACTGAAACTCTGTATCCATGAAATAGTAGCTTCTCCTCCCCCCAGCCCTGGCTGGCTCCTGACTAGCTCCTGACTAGCCTCGAATAGCCCTTGACTAGCTCCTGACTAGCTTCTGACTAGTTCCTGACTAGCCCTGACTAACTCTCGACTAACCCCTAACTAGCTCTGACTAGCCCTGACTAGCACCTGATTAGCTCTGACTAGCCCTGACTAGCTCCCAACAAGCCCCTCAGCAACTGCTGAGGTTCCTCCAAGGAACCACCTGAGGAACCTCCTGGGAACAGCATTACTGGAGTCCCTGAGTCTGGCTCTCCCTTTAATCAACTGCATCAGGAGGAACAAGTCTGCTACATGCAGCCTCAGGCCGGCCCCCGCCTTGTTTAAAAGGCAACAGCTCCAAATTCATGCACACACATTCCACGGTCAGGGACACTCCCAGCATCTTTCAGATGATCCCTGTGTTAGAACTGAGAACCAGGCAACTATGGCCAAGTCGCTGGCACCCACTCTCTGCCAAGTACTCAGTGTGGGCCGGCTCACTGAGCCCTCACGGGAACCTTGGAGGGGATGCTCTGATTTCCACCTTCTACACAAGGGCACAGAGGCCCAAAGTTGCATGCAATGGGTGGCACCAAGATGCAAACCCAGGCGTCCTTTCTCCTTGCTTGCTGTACTGAACCACCTTGCAGTAACCAGAACATTTACTATTCTGGAGAAGTCAATGTATGCTCTATTAGCTTGTTTGTCCTTTTGCCATAATTCTGAGAAGTTTCTCGGAAGGCTGAGGCGGAAGGATCGCCGGAGCCCAGCAGGTCGAGGTTGTGGTGGCCAGGAGCGGCCACTGTACTCCAGTCTGGGCGACAGAGTAAGACTCCAACTCAAAAAAAAAAAAAAAAAAAAATTTCAGGCCGGGCATAGTGTCTCACGTCTATAATCCCAGCACTTTGGGAGGCTGAGGTAGGAGGATCACTTGAGCCCAGGTGTTCGAGACCATCCTGGGCAACATAGTGAGACCTTGTCTCTACAAAAAAATAAGGTGGGCCTGGTGGCATATGCCTGTAGCCTCAACTACTCAGAAGGATAAGATGGGAGGATGGTTTGAGTCCAGGAAGTTGAGGCTGCAGTGGGCCCATGTACTCCAGTCCAGCACTCCAGCCCAGATGACAGAGTGAGACCCTGTCTCAAAAAATTTTTTTTTCAATCTTTCATTAACTTCTAATTACATGGTTTTGCCTTAACACATCCTTTTTGTAGACTTCATGTACTGATAAAGCTACAAGTCTGCTGAGACTACACCTTCTCAGAAGTAACCTTATCATTCCAAACTTATGCTTTTACATAAATATACAGGTGCATAAAAATAAGTGGTTTAATATGGGCTCAAACACATGGTTCTGTAGCTTGGTTTTGTACCATATATCTTTGAGATTGCTCCTTGTCACAGCACACAATGTAGCTACAAAGTCTAGATGGAGATACTATGTGATCAGGCACCTTAGTATAATATGAAGGAACCATCTACTACAGAGTTGCCCATTTCTGGACGTGATGGTCATACTGTGCAGCTCACATCACCACTGTGCCACCGTGTTCCGTGATTCACTCACCCTATCATTTACTTAACCATTTCCTACTACTTGACTTTGATGGCTTCTTTTTTGTTTTTGTTTTCCATGACAATGTTACGGCAGTCACCCTATATACATATACCACTTAGAGATGAAGACTGAGAAGCAGAATTGGTGGGTCAAATGGCATATCATAGGTTTATTTCACTATACACGCCACACTGCCTTCTACAGATTCTGGACCAGTTTACACACCCTTGGCAACTAGTGCCAAAGGCACAGAGCTCTAGGAGGGAGGCTGCGGATGACAGCGCAGCTGTCTGCCCCCTGTCCCCCAACATGGAACAATTGCTTGTCTGTGTTCTCCTGGGGCCACCTGACAGTGCAAAAGGAACAAGGAGTAACTGGCTGTCACAAGATGAGGCGCACACCTTCTTCCCACAGGCTACCATGTACTTCTGAGCAGGGTGCTGCTGGCAAGGACTCCCTGCACAGGGGTGAGGCCCACAGGACCAAAAGCCACCCCAAACATTGGCTGTCGTGTGGCCATCTCAGCACCCACAACTGTACTGGACACATCCTGAGAGAAGGGACCTTGTCTTATGTTGAGTCCTGCCAATGCACCCACTATGTGAAAGGGAGCAGACCGCGCTACCAGAGGTTAGGGCACGCAGGCCAGGACGCACAATGAACTTGTCCTACTGTCCTGGAGGTTACTGAAGCAATGGCATTTTCTTCAAGGCCTAGAACAAAGCCTCAGTGTTGGACTTATTACATATCTGCCATGGCCACTGCACAAGGGTTGGGGAACTCAGAAGTGAGACCGAGATTGCAGTGTGGTAGGAGAAACAGCTGAGAGATGGGGCGTTGAGTATAGGACACACAGACCTCAGGATGGGCTCTGAGTCCCTCTTCCTCCAGCACCGGCTAGGAGCACTGCTGTTCCTGGGTCTGACTCTGCTCCTCAGGGACAGGAATGGTGTCTGCCTGGGCCATCACTGCATCCCTGGAAGTACCACACCTGATATATAAGCTGAGGTCTCCAGAGAGTAGGCTGTGGGAAGAGGGAGGGGAGGTGGTCCTGGTGCTGCCATGGGGGTCTTCTGAGCACAAACACTTTACTTTCTTTCAACAATTGTCTATGCTGTTTTGAGTGATCAAAACTTTGAGACTGGACCTTAGCCAAAGCCCATCAAGGAGAACCCTGAATATGTATAACGAAGTAGCAACTCTCAGGTTAGCTCAAGACCCTGTAGGATGTCCTCAGCCCCACACGTGCAGCACCAGCCCCAGATGCTGCTTAGAAACTGAGCGACCTGATGCAATTTCTAAACTCGGCTACCGTGAGAGCCTTTCAGGTGAAACAGCTATAGTAACATGGGAGTGGGGATGGAGGGTGGCCAGGAAAAGGCCCACCTCTTAATCAGTCAGCCTTCCTTTGGGTCTGGATGGTAAAGCTGTGGTCATGCCAACTTTCATCAAAGAAAGCTGCTTGTGCACTGTGGTTAGTGGCATAAGATCCCACCTGCCACCAAACCAATCAAAAGTCCGGAAAACTTGTGTGTTTTTCCATGCCCTCATTCCAGTTCTCAGATCATAGATTCACAGATTCACATGGGGTTCTATCCTAGGAAAATCCAAGAACAAATCAACACTCCCATTGATGGAGAGTCACAAAGCAGGAGACATTAAAATGTAAAGAGAGCTGTTCAACCCACTTGTACCCAAAGTTTTTCCTCAAAAAAAAAAAAACCCCAAAAACCTTTTTTGTTGTTTTTTTGAGTCGGTGTCTTACTCTGTTGTCCAGGCTGGAGTGCAGTGGCATACTCACAGTCACCGCAGCCTTGATCTGCTGGGCTCAGGTGAGCCTTCTACCTTAGGTTTCCAAGTAGCTGGAACTACAGGCATGCACTACCATGCCCAACTTAATTTTTGGTTTATTGTAGAGATAAGGTCTCATCCAATTGCCCAGGCTGATCTTGAACCCCTGAGCTCAGGCAATCCTCTTGTCTTGGCCTCCAAAAAGTGCTGGGATTACAGGCTTCAGCCACTGTGCCTGGCCCGCTCCCCCCAAATTTTATTAAGTACATATTTAATTTATTCATTTTTCTTTTAAAAAAATGTTATTTTTAAGATGTGGGGTACAATTCAGGGTTAGGTATACAAATGGTCATTGTACAGGTAAAGTTTGGATCTACAAGGAGCTCGCTCAAATGTGCCAAAAAGAAAAAAAACAAATAGTCCTATTAAAAAATAGGCAAAAGATATGAATAGACACTTCTCAAAAGAAGACATATGAGCAGCCAATAGATACATGAAAAAAATGCTCAGCCTCACTAGTCATCAAAGAAATGTAAATTAAAACCACACTGAGACACCACCTAACTCCAGTCAGGATGACCATCATCAATAACTCAAAAAACAACAGATGCTGAGAGGATGTGGGGGGAAAAGGGAACACTTCTACACTGCTAGTGGGAGTGTAAACTAGTATAACCTCTGTGGAAAACAGTGCAACAATTCCTAAAAGATGTAAAAATCAACCTTCCATATGACCCAGCATATTTAATTTAAATGCTCTTATTTAACTCTCAACACTCCGAGTACACTGAGTGAATCCAAATGTTTAGTTTTACAGATAAGATAACTGAGTTCCTAGATATTCTTTCACTTACAGAGATTGTGATCAGTAAAAAGGATTACAGCAAAGAGTACTTTATGTCTCTAAGGCACCAGCAAAAACGGGTAGCACAGCCTGGCTTATATCCTTTGTCTACACCCCCACTCTGGGCCACAGACACCTATACCAAGCACATGATGACTCACATCTGTAATCCCAGCACTTTAGGAGGCCCAGGCTGGAGGACTGCTTGAGCCCAGGAGTTCAAGACCAGCCTGGGCAGCATAGCAAGACCTTGTCTCTACAAAACATAAGAAAATTAGCCAGGTGTGGTGGGGCTTGCTTGTAGTTTCAGGTCCTTGGGAAGATGAGGCAGAAGGATCGGCTAAACCCAGGAGGTTGAGGCTGCAATGAACTGTGGTCATGCCACTGCACTCCAGCCTGAATGACAGAGTGAGACCCCAACTCAAAAAAAAAAAAAAAAAAGAAAAAGAAAAAGAAAATTTATCACTGAATATACAATTATAGATGTGCATATGCCTAATAATAGAGCTTCAAGATACAGGAAGCAAAAACAAGACTGAAATTGTACAGAGCCACATGATCTAACCCATAAAAGAATTAAATTAGAAATCAATAACAGGGTATTTTTAAAAATCTCAAAATAATTGGAAACTGAATAACATACTTCTAAAATCCCATGAGTTAAAGAAGAAATTACAAGGAAAATGAGAAAACATTTTGAACTGAATGAACATTAAAATGAAATGTATCAAAATTTGTGTTATAGCTAAAACTGAATTTAGAAGGGAACTTACTGTCTGAAATACACTGCAGAAGAAAAAATGCTTAACACTGATGGTCTAAACTTAACATGATGTAAAGACAACACTAAAGATGGGAGCAGAAAAACAAGAGGGAGGAAGTCAAACAATAAATGAGAAGAATCAACAAAGTAAAAAGCTGGTTATGTGAAAAGAATAAATTGCAAATCCTAGCAAACCAGATCAAGGAAAAAAAACAGGAGTGATGATACAAATTTAAAATATCAGACTGAGCTGGGCTTGGTGGCTCAGCCTGTAATCCTGCGCCTTTGGGAGGCTGAGGTGAG
>NW_007260371.1:960845-987995 GCF_000164805.1 Carlito syrichta
GAGTGGCCACTGCACTCCAGTTTGGGTGACAGAGTGAGACTCCAACTCAAAAAAAAAATAAAAAATCGGACTGAAATGGGCTTTCACTACAGGTCCTACAGACATTAAAACAATATTATCATCAACTTTATGCCAATAAACTCAAATCTTAGATGAAGCTGACAGAGTCCTTGAAGTACACAAACTACCCAATTGGACACAAAAGAAAGAAGAAAATCTGAATAGCCTGAAATCTGATAAATTAAATTGTGTGAAACACCCCCTACAAGGAAAACTTCAGGTCCAAATGGTTTCAACGACAAATTCAGTCAAACATTTAAGGAAAAAATTATACAAATCTTATATTTTACTCTTTTAGTTTACAGAGGAAGAGGGAACACCTTGCAGCTTACTTAACTATGACACATAACCCTGATAATAAAACCTGACAAGAGAAGAAAGTCACAGACCAATGTCCCTCAGGAGCATAGACACAACCATTTTTAATAAAACACTAACAAATTCAATCAAGCAATGTATAAAAATAATACATACTGACTACAGATGTAGGTAAAATAATACATCTGGACTCTCAGAAATGCAAGGCTGATTTATATGCAGAAAAATCATACAACTCACCACATTAACATGAAAAAAGGAGAGAAATATAATTACCTCAATTGATGCAGAAAAGCAATTGACAGAATTCAACACTAAATGATGAGGATAATTCTCAGCAAACTAGGATGAGAACGCTCTTGGCCGGATAAAGGATCTCTATGAAAATCCCTCAGCTAATATCATATTGTGTAAAAGAAAAACAGTTTCCTCCATAAGATTAGGAACAAGGCAAGGATGTCCACTATTACACACATATTCAACATTATACTGGATTATCTACTGTGTTAAGGCAAGTAAGAGAAATAAAATGCATTAAAAACAGAAAGGTAAAACCACATCTATTCAAAAATAATGAAAACAATTTAAGATATTCACATAGCCATAAAATCCATCCATTAAAAGTGTACAGTTCAATGATTTTAGTATATTCAGAGTTCTGCAATCATCGTCACAGTCTAAGTTTAGAACATTTTCATCACCCCGAAAAGAAACATCAAATTCGTTAGCAGTCACTCCCACCACTCCTGGAAAATAAAATTTTACAATACCATTTTCAATAGCATTAAAGAATATAACATACTTTAGAGTCAAAGCAATCACAATACAAAATTTGAAGGAGCTTCCTGGTAGAAATGGACAAGTTGTTTATATGTATTATTACCACATAACTAGAGTTAACATGACAATGAGCCACTGGCCTAAGGACAGAAGAGAATCCAGAAACAGATCCACACATACACAAATTGAGCATCCTTCATCCGAAAATCCAGTTCCAAAATGCTCCAAAATCTGAAACTTTAAGAGCACAAGGAAATGCTCACTTGAACATTTCAGATTTTTGGATTAGTGATGGTCACACCTAGTGAGTACAATGCAAATACTCCAATAAGCAAAAAAATCTGGAATCCCAAAAGCTTCTGGTCCCAAGTATTTTGGATGAGGAATACTCAACCTGTACAATCAACTGATTTTTTTCCCCCAAGGATGGAAAGGTAAACCAATGAGGAAGGAAAAGTCTTTTCAACAGACCCTTACCTCACACCACAAAAATTAACTCAAGATGGATCATAGACTTAAACATGAAAGCCAAAACCGTCATTCTTTTTTTAAAAAAATTTTTATTTTCTGTCATTCTTCTAAAAGAAAACACAGAATATCTTTACAACCCCAGAGTAGGAAAAGATTTCCTAGAGAGAACACAAAATGCTACAGCTATTTTAAAAAATTTATAGATTTGACTTCAACAAAACTAAAAAGTTCTGCTCATTAAAAGATACCACTGGGAAAAAGAAATGGCAGCCAGGCACGGTAGTAGCTCAAGCCTGGAATCCCCCGCACTTTGGAAGGCTGAGGCAGAAGGACCACTTGAGGCCAGGAGTTTGAGATCAGCTTGGACAACATAGTGAGACCCTGTCCCTGCTAATATTTATTTAAAATAATAATAATAATAATAATAATAATAATGGAAAGAGAAATGACAAGCTTTAGACCACGAGAAAATATTCCTAATATTAGATTGCATGATAGTTAATTTTAGGAGTCAACTTTTGACTGGATTAATAGATACCTACAGAACTGGCAAAGCGTGACTCCTAGGGATGTCTGTCAGGGTGTTTCCAGAGGAGATTGGCTTGTCAGTTGAGGGACTGAATGTGGAAGCTCTGTCCCCAGTGTGAGCAAGAAACTTCCAACATGGTGGCACAGATAAAACAATAAAAGGTAGAGGAAAGATGATTCCCTCTCTACCTCCTAGAGTTGTAACATTCTCTACTTCCTGCCTTTGGACATCAGAACTCCAAGTTCTCCTACCTTTGGACTCTAGGACTTACTCCAGCAGCCTTGTGGGTTCTCAGGCCTTCAGCCTCAGACTAAGAAGGACACCATCAGCTTCCCTGGTTCTGAGGCCCTGCTACTGGCATCCTAGGGTCTCCAGCTTGCAGACAGCCTGGCTGGACCAATTCCCCTAATAAATCCCCTCTCATATACACACACGCACACACACACAAACACACACACACACGCGCACACACACACCCCACGGTATATACTGGGGGTGCCAAAAAAGTATACAAATTTAAGAGATTCTATCTATGCATTACTTTTAGTTCGCTGTAATCAGAAGTGTCTAGACGCTGATGGTAACCACCTTTGAGCACCTCTTATAATTGCAAAAGTCAAACGTGACTTGTATTCATTTTATGTTGTTGGTACATATCAAGTATCACAATTTTAATACAGTTTTTTGTCTTTCTTAAAATTTATATATATTTTTCCATAAAGAAGGACAAAATTATGAACTTCGCAGCAACTTGGATGGACTTAGAATCTATAATACTGAGTGATCTATCACAGAAACAAAGAACTGAGCATCACATGTTCTCACTCATAAGTGGACCTTGAACAATTATCATAATACTACCAGAAAGGGATTGACAGTAGTGGGAACCTGCTAGAGGAGGGGGGCACACCTCATCAACAAGGTTACCGGCATAATGAACATTTGTATACCAAACCCTGAATTGTACCCCACATCTTTAAAATTAAAAAAAAGTTTATATACGTTTTTTGGCACCCTCTTTATATGTGTGTATGTATATATATGTGCATACATATATACAGTACATATACGTAAACATACATATACAGTCATGTATCACTTAACATGGGGGATATATTCTGAGAAACTCACTGTTAGGCAATTTTATCATCACACCTAAATGGTAGCACCTAGATGATAAGACACACCTAGGCTATATGTTATAGCCTTTTGTTCCTAGGCTACAAACCTGTACAGCATGTTACTGTACTGAATACTGTACAACCATAATACCATGGTAAATATTCACGTACCCAAACATATCTAAACATAGAAAAGGTAATGCATTGCGCTACAATGTTATGACAGCTATGATGTCACTAGCCGATAGGAATTTTTCAGTTCCATTATAATCTTTGGGGACCACTGTTCTCTATGTGGTCTGTCATGGACCAAATATCGTTATTTGGCACATGACTGTATCTATATCCCATGCTGTCTGTCTCTGGAGAACCCTGGCTAATATAACCTGCATATTAAAAATTCTTACAAATCAGTATCAAAAAGACAACTAAAAATAGGCAAAAGACTTCTTACTAGAGATAATAATATGGCATATTATTTCATACATAAAAATAATATACAAACACACGAAAAGGTGTTCCGCTCATCAGTTATTAGAGAAACGAAAATTTAAATCACAATGAAAAGCCATTACACAGCCATCCAAACAGTAAAAGCCAGAAAGACTGACCATAGCATGCACTACGGAGGATGTGAAGCAATCAGAACACTCACACATTGCTGACGGGAGTGAAATGGCACAACTGTCTGGGACAACTACTTGGCAGGTTCGTGAATGGCTAAACCTACCTCCATCTATCCCTTCAACCCAGCAATTCCACATCTAAGAGAAATGAAAACATAGCACCACAAAAAGACTTGAACAAGAATGTTCACAGCAGCTTTAATCATAATGGCCAAAGCCTAGACTGCTCAAATGTCTAAGAGGAAGATGATAAAAATAAGTTAGTAATACACACAATGATCCAGATGAATCTCATTAAACTGTGCTGAGTAAGAGAAGTCAGGATGAGGGGACACGATCTCACAGGCTGTAACTACTATATGGATGGGGAAGGTAATTTACGGTGATACAAATCGGAACATGGTGTGAATTTAGAGGCTGGAGCTGACCAGAAGAGGGTATGAAGCAATTTTCTAGGGTGATCAGTACACACATTTGTCAGAACTCGAGCTGTATATTACACTGTCTGCATTTCACTGTACTGAAATTGTATCTCCATTAAAAAAAAAATTTTTTTTTAAACAGATGGCAACCAAAACTTTCTGGAAAAAAAGGAGACGACGTGCTGAGAATTCAAGAGTTGGTTAGTTTAAAATACTGTGCTGTATGTGCAGACCACCTGCATAGATTGATAAAGGATGAAACAGAATACCTGTTAACTCTCCTTGGGCATTTCTCTGGCTTGATATCCAATTCATAATGATAGATGTCAATTTTGGGGATGTCCATTTCGAAGAAATTGGCCTGTAATTTGATTGTTCTCCCGGAGGTCCCAAAGTCGGGTCTAGGTGGAGGCTTGAAGGCATATCCTTGGATGGGGGGTGGCGGCGGCGCAGGAGGTGCAAGCACTGGAAACAGCAGAGGGGACATGGTTAACAGGGACAGCAGACTTGTTCCACGGGCCTTCCACGCCCCCTGCCCTGAAGGTATCACACACCCCTCTGGTACTTCCATTCCTGCCTCGGCCAATACCACATTCTGCAGAGGAGAAGGTCTCAACAGCAAGTCGATTATTTACTTAAAATGCATCCTGCCCAGCACGGTGGCTCATGCCTACAATCCCAGCACTTTGGAAGGCAGAGGTGAGAGGATTGCCTGAGTTCATAGGTTCGAGACCGGCCTGGGCAACATGGTGAGACCTCATCTTTACAAAAATGAGAAGATTAGCCAGGTGTGGTGGCACGCACCTGTAGTTCCAGCTACTTGGAAGACTGAGGCAGAAGGATCAACTGAGCCCAGCAGGTCAAGGGTGGGCGACAGAGTGAGACTCTAACTCCAAAAAAAAAAAAAAAGCATCCTAATGACATATTTGCCATGCACCTTTCTGTTCTTTGTCTGCATATGAGAAACTGGAAAGATGAGGTAGTGTGAATTATCAGCAAGGGGAAATAGGCAGAAGGACAGTAATAAAAGGGGCCAAAACTGTCAAGGTGGCATCCCTCCTTTGCTGCTGTCTAAACCACTAATTAGTGCTTTTTACACAAGCTGGAGAAAGAAATTTCACCCTAAGCTCTCTGTAATTCCATACTAGTTGAGTTCAAGGTGGAGATTTAGAAAAAAAATTAAAATCCTTTCAATAACAGAATATATCTCATTTTCATTAAGATGTCTTTGTTTAAAAATAATGATAAAGCCTCTTTTTAAAAAAAAATTCCATATACTTAGAGCCCTATGGACATTCACTGGAAACAAAAAGTACTGTACTAAAAATAATGAGTTCTTACTATTTTGACCTCAAAAAATCCAGACTCCTTGAATTCCTTGTTTTTAATTTTGTTTCCTATGCAAAAACTAATGTGTTTTAAAGGTTATTAATCTCAGTGAGTTATACCATCTGGAAACCTTCAGGTCTTTCTTCACTAAACTATCCTGACTTCATGGATGACCCATTTTCAGACATTCACAACAGACCATCCCTCCCATATCACACAGTGTGTGCCCCTGCGTGCCGGCTGTGATGCCAGGGGCCAAGTATAGAAAAGCAAACTGTGTAGAAGCACACATGTTGCTGCCCAGGACAGATTCTGAGTGCCAGTCATCTAAAGGGATGATGTTTGATTACTTTTCTTTTCTTGAGTCAGGGTCACACTCTTGTCACCCAGGCTGCAGTGCAGTGTCACCATCACGGCTCACTACAGTCTCAACCTCCTGGGCTTAGGTGATCCTTCCTCCTTGGCTTCCCAAGTAGCTGGGACCACAGGCAAACACCACCGGCTCATTTAAAAATGTTTTGTAGACACAAAGGTCTATGTTGCCCAGGCTGGTCTCGAGCCCTTGGGCTCAAGCAATCCTCCCGCCTTGGCTTCTCAAAGTGTTTGGATTACAGGTGTGAGCCACCACACCATGCCCGGCCTGATTACTTTTCATAAGCTCAGTGGGTCACCTGAGATGCTTCCCACTGTGAACCCTAACCGTGACAAGGAGTGGACATCACTGTCTGATAGGCTAAGCAACCTGTCCACTACCTTGAAGCCTGACTGAGCTTCTCCGTAGGTGGCACGGAGACAGAAAAAAACAGCACACCCACACCTGGCCCCCGTGCTCAGGTAGTTTCCGTCTATCCAGCAAGAGGAACCTTGTGAGAGTAGAAACAAAATTAAACTACAAAAAGTTACATCGTGTCCCAAGAAATGTCCAGTCACAGAGCCCCAGGAATCTGGCGCCTGTTCAATTTCAATTTCAGGCCTGAGAGCCCTCTCTAAGGGAAGAGAGCAACCATCCTTTGTTTGGAAGTGCTTACGCACATTACTTAACCAGGCCTCACGACCACAGGGCAAAGGGGTCACCGTGGAACGTGAGAACGTGAGACAGATGGAGCAACTCGGGGCGAAGCACAGAGTGGTGAGGCTAGCTCCAAACCAGGCCCCAGCCCTGCCGCCACACGCAGTCCAAGGCCCGCACCGCAGCTGATGGTGTGACGTTACTTATATCTGAGCAACGGCAAAGATTTGGCCTAGGTTCATCTCTCAGGCTGACCCCGTTTCTCCTAAGGAGCCCCCCCCCAAAACGCTATTCCTTCTAAGCGTCTGCTGTGGGAGACAAGGAAACTTATCAACCGGTTGGCGTTACTAACCTGTGTTAATAAAAGTAACAGGGAAAACGCAAAAGTCAGTCACAAAATGCATGATTTCACAAGGCAGTTCTTTCTTGCTTCTGGCTTTTAATAATGAAAATACTGATGCTTCAAGAGCAGACACGCGGAATATAACATCACGAGCTGCAGCCGCGGAAGGCTTCCGGGCAGAGGGAGCGCGCGAGGGTCCACCTTCCCTTCCTACTGAGAATATGAAGCTCTGTGGGCCGAGTTCTTGGAGCTACCTTAGATCTATTTTTGATCATTCATAGGGAGTCCCAAGTGTGAGCCGCCGAAACAAGCTGGAGGATCGCAACCAAACACCGGCGGGAGAAAGCGGCAGAGGGTATGAAGCACAGCCCTCCACCAGCATGTGCCAGAGGAAGGTGGCACGGGGGGGGGCATGATGCAGGGGTGGACAGTGTTGCCAACATGGAGACCAAATTGACAGGAGGCCCAGAGACGTGAACAGGCGCACACATGTTTGACCCAGATCGTTCCTAAAATTAATTATTATTTTGAGACGAGGTCTTGCTCTGTTGCCCAGGCTGGAATGCATTGGTGCAATCACGGCTCACTGCAGGCTTGATCTCCTGGGTTCAAGCGATCTTCTTGCCTCAGCCTCCCAGGTAGCTAGGACTACAGGCACATATCACCTTTCCTAGCTAATTTATTTTCTCTCTTTCTATTTTTTTTTGAGTTGGAGCCTCACTCTGTGGCCCAGGCTAGAGTGCAGTGGCACATTCACAGCCACCCCAGTGTAGACCTGCTGCACTCCTGCAATCCTTCCACCTCAGCCTTCCAAGTAGCCAGAACTACAGACATGCACTACCACGCATGGATAGTTTTTTTATATTATCGTAGAGATGAGGTCTTGCCAAGTTGCCCGGGTTGATCTCGAACATGCGGGCTCAAACAATCCACTCGCCTTGGCCTCCCAAGTGCTGGGATAACAAGCTGAACCACCGAGTCCAGCCAATTTATTTTCATTTTTATTTTTTGTAGAGATGGAGTCTTGCTGAGTTGTCTAGGCTGGTCTCAAATTCCTAGGTTCAAGTGATCCTCCTGCCTTGGCCTCCCAAAGTGGGATTACAGGTGTAAGACACTGTGCCCAGCTAATTCAAATATCGCTCAAGAAGCACTCTCCAAGCACTCTCTGTAGAATAAATAAAAGCCGCAGAGGCAGTGACATTTGGGAAGACTTCACCAGGGAGACACCATTGACCCAGCATCCACAGAACGGGTCCCAGCTCTCGCTGCTTGCTCACCAGGGACCAATTCTCAAATCCCTGCCCTGCATCAAAGACTCCATCTCAGCTCCCAGCTACTGACAGACTGCCCGGCCCAACCAGGGCAGTGAGCCTCCCCCATCTTCTCTATCCTCCAAGAAGCAGTCCAGGCTTCATGAGCACTGCCCCCAGACAGTGAATTGTGAATTGTGCTCCCTGGCCACAGGTGTACCTCTCATCTGGCAGCTAATCAGATTGTTTTGTTTTAAATGGACTTCTGATTGTTTCTGTATGTGTTGGTCTTGTCTCTGAGTCTAGGGTCGAGATCCTTGGGAACAGGAAAGCAGATTCTCCTATTTCATTCAGGATCCCTGGGTCAAGGTATAGGCATATCTCGAAGGCATTGCGGGTTTGGTTCCAGACCACCATATCAAAGCAAGTGGCGTGAGTGTTTTGGTTTCCCAGTACATATGAAAGTGATGTTTACACTATACTGTGGTATATTAAGGATGCAACAGCACTCAGTCTAAATAAACAATCTACATACCTTCACTAAAAACACTTGGTTGCTACAGAACGCTGACTCAGAGACGCGGAGTGAACACATGGCGTTGAAAGAATGGCATCAACAGACCCACTCAGGTCACCATGGACTTCCAACTTGCATTAAGAAAATCCAACACAATATCTGCGCAGCGCAATAAACCAAGATATACCTGTAGTTGGAAGGGATGCAGCTGCTTCTGGCAAGGGCAATGAACCCTCTGGGGCCCATGACTAGTGGAGCCCCCAAGCACTTTAAGGGCTTGTCCAGTAGTCAGAGATTCCTGACCACAGCAAGTTCTGAAGGCAGAGATTCCCAAGGCCCAGAACCCAGGAGCGTCAAGCATGGAGCGGGCACCTAGTGTTTGCTGAATTGCTAATCACTTGGCACGTTTGTTTTAAGATCCTGTTTTTAGAGCCACATCTCACTCAGCAAAAGGGAAACATGTAGTGAATGAGTAATCGACTTCCTGTATGAGCAATTGGGTCACGGGAACCAAAAAGTTTCAGTGTGTGGAGCAGATGCCAGGGGAGGCGAGGCTGCAAGCAAGCTCCTGCAGGGCGAGGCGGTCCTCCTCGAGAAATCCCCTGATGGGGTTGGGGTTGCCACTGACTTTTCAGATGAGGTTCGCAGAGCAGGCTACATGACACCTGCTCCCAAGAGCTACCCCCTGGCAGCCCCTCAGCCACAGGGTGCTCTCATGCTCAGCCCTCCCTCTAGATGAGGGGCAGGGACCTGGGGGCAGTTGGCATGCAGGACAGGAGGGCAAGGGCCTGCTAGGTTCCCAAGTGGCCGCGAGCCCTAGAGGCAGATAGGCTGTGGAAAGTCAGCATCCGAGGGACAGTCCCACAAGAAAGACAGTCCAACAGCGACCCTGCTAAGAACACTCTCTAGGAACCCTCACTTATATCCAACAAACCTCCAGGACAGTGGAGGGGGGGGCACAGAGGCTTAATGCCATTGTAAAGATAACAGAAGTCGGGGAGCAACCTGCATGATGCCTGCATGTGGTTTGGGTCACCCAAGGATTCCTTCAGTTCTCAGCAGACAGGCCTGGTCACAAGAGACATACTATTGGCACCAGAAGGGCCACAGCCTCTGGCCTCTCTGCTGACCAGTGAAGAGGCTGGGAAAACAGCTCTCCAACCCCTAGGCACCAGATAGATGCCAAGAGAGTGGCCAAGTGGGCACATGTCTCCACCATGTCCCCTTGGGTGGCTACCTTGGCAGTCTTACTGGTTTTAAGCACAGTTTGGTTTTCATGGCCTTTACTCGACAAGAAACACGTGGTTTGGTACACACCCACACAGTTTAAAACCACCTAATCCTCTGTCTTTTCTCTCACTTAGAACTGGGAGGCCCAGGTCATAGACATCCTCAGATCACTGCCTCGGAACAAGACCAGCGTCAGGAGAGCAGAGCCAGTGTCTCCTAGGGAGGGCTCACTCCCCAAAAGGAGGCGTGGCTGCATGGGATGGAACAGGCCCAGCTCAGCCACCCAGTTCACCAGTGAGGAAGCTGCCGCCTCCAGGGGAGGAAGCGGGGGTTCCCAGCGACTCAGGTCCTCCTCCAGCCGCGCCCCCGCTGCAGTAAGGCAGCTCTCACCAGGCTCCAGAGCCCCCAAAGGAAGGCAGCTTGCTCCTCCCAGGTCTCCCACACACAGTCTCATCATGGACGCGTGGGCTGACTGCCAGCTTGTGGTGGGGCCCTCCTGGGCACATGGCTCCTCCCAGCTCTTCCCTCTGTACTGTGGACTGTGGAGTGTGGGGACATGTCACTGACGGAAGAAGGCTCGTCTTGCCACCCAACAGAGACAAGGCTAGATGACTGCTTTCATACGGTCGTTTCCCCCTGATTATCGGACTGTATTACAGAAGAGAAAAATACAAAGAAAACAAAAATTGCCCCTAATGTTACCACTGAGAAGCTATGTAAGATGCCAGTCTTTTTTCTACACATACATAAGACAGAGAATTCTGTGCACATGTGCTAACTTGGGATTAGGTGGTCTGGTACCCTGCTTCTGGCATTTAGCATCATATTATGCATTTACGATGTTCTCCAAAACACATCTTCGGTGACTGCATTACTCACTGAGTCATCTACACTGATGCCATTTCAGGGGCTTCCACATTTTCACTTTAGGCCACACAAGTGCTGTGCTGAAGTCCTTGGTCTGGGCACCTTTATCTGCATCCTTGGAGAGAAACCTGGACCAGCATGGAGGTGTCCGGCACCCGGGGATACCCTCCAGCTTTTGCTGCCCGCCCCTTCTCACTGCTACCTGGGCAAAATCACTGGGGGGACCCGCTGTCCCTCAGTGCCCCCCTTTCCACTCACACCTGCAAACCTGGCCCTGTAGACAGCCCTCCCTCTCCCTGGACAGGCCATTCTCATCTCCAGCTTCTTGGCCTCCAGGCTAATCTGCCACCACCTGCCTCATCTGACCCTCAGTCATAGGTACTAAAAGGCCTGGGGAGCCACCACCATAGACTATGTCCCCTGCTTGGGTGGCTGACACATTCTGGCACGGAGACCATTACGAGACACTGTGAGTGCAGCTAAGCCCAGGATCGAGTGGCTGCTCCCTGCGACTTGTCCTCCCTCCTACCCATCCTCACACTCCAGCCCATACCTCCTGTGGTACCAGCTCACCCCACACTTGGCTGGAACTGGGTCTGCTGCTAGACACCTCCCACCTGCCCCAGCAGTGACTTTTTTTCCCTGCGTTGATGCCTTGTGCTCCTTTGAGAAACAGGTGAACTCTCTGGCTCATCCCTGTCTCGGAACAAATGCTATACACACACATACACACACACACACACACACACACACAGTAGGTGAATCACAGGAGTTGCAGAGTCACTGCCAGGACACCCCCCCCCCCCCCCCACATCCTCCACTCTGCTCTGCTTCCTGATTGAGTTGAGCCACAGGAGGTCCCAGGACAAATCCTGACCAGGGTGCTCTGGTAGTGAGGAGCTCAGGCCATCAAATGACCAAAGGAATCAACCCTGGGGGAGGGGGCCCCATTTATGCAAAGGCAGGAGTTCTCAACATGGGGCCCACACAGAACTGAGGGGCTGCAGACTTAAATGGGAAGCGTTTTCTGGTAGTGCTTTCACTACTCTCTAGCTTAAATGTAGCACGCCCTTCCATCAGGAATGTGCACAAGTCAAGGCAACGTCAACAGATCCCATGACCCTGACACGAGGCACAGGTGCGCCACATCGCACGACAGCCGTTACCTATGCTGCAAAGTGTGCCTCAAACTCACCCGCTGCTGGGTCTTGTGATCAAATGTGACAAAGAGGTCATTTACGACTTTGCCACACATTTGATTGGTGTTCTGGAAACTGTATTTCAATATGACAGATCTTCTCTGTCACCCTATGTATTCTTTCAGTGCTTTGATAACTGTGATTCCGGGAAGGATCCCTCACAAGCTTCACCAGCTGCCAAGAGGGTGAAGAGCTGCCTGCTCTTGGGGGAACGAGTGGCCTCATCGCCACTCAGGGAAGATGGCTTCCACTGCGGAGTTGCAGAAGGGACTAGGTCTGCTGTCTCTTGACCAGGGCTGGGCCTCCGGGGCCACATTGCCTGCCAGCCCCAAGGCAGGAGCAGCTCTGACGACAGGATTGCGCCTGCTGGGGGGTGCTCCTGTCTCCATGGCTGCGCGGATGTGCGCTGAGCTCACGATTTACTGGCTGCCATGACAACCGGGCTCTCAGCGTCTGGCTCAGCACAAGGGCCGCCTGCATGGGGCTCGGGGCTGGGAGTCACAGCAGATACCCTGATGAGGCCTGATGGCACTGCCTCTGACGCGATGCCATGTGTACCCGAGGGCTACACCAGCACTGGGGCCATTGAGAAAAGAAATGAGCCATCTATTGTCCAGTGAGCCTCACTGGTGACCAGTGTGGAAAGCAAGCTTTTTGGGGACAAGGAAGCAGATGCGTGTCACTGTCCAGGGATGTCATTTCTGCTATTTTCTACAGACTTAAGCATATTAGGTCAGGCACACAGATGTCAAGCCTAGTGGGCAGATAACTCGCTGCAACCTCATCTCCCCCCGCCGCACACCTAGGCTTTTATCAAGCACCTACTGTGTAACAAGTACAAACACAAATTTCTGTCACTACTGTATACCACCAGGCCGAAGGAACATGTCCTCCGCCACAGATGACATGTAATAAGTCACAGAATTTGGAGCCAGAAGTCACCTTGGAAACCAGGCGGGGAGAGAACAGCTCATCCCTCCCCATACAACCTGCTCTGAGTCATCAACTGTGAGCCAGTTCCACGGAGGGTCCTGGGGACACAACATCAAGGAGACTGGTCTGGGGGCTCCATCTGGGGGCGGAAGAAAGAGCTGGGGACAAACGAGAGGCAAGCACCCAGACTTCCCAGAAGAGACCACGCGTCTGGCAGCGAACTTCCTGTCATTGCCCCCACCCACGGACACACTCCTTCCATGACATCTTATTATGAGTTATATGACCTTTAGAAAACAAAAAGATCTGCATGACTATTCAGTCCTGGGTGACTGAATGTTCCTTAAGAAAAATCTAAACCTCACAGAGTCATTAAATGAACTAAGAGCCCAGCTTTCCTATGAAGCAGCTTTGGCTACTGGCAAGAGAACCATAGGCCCAGGTCTGTGCCAATGCACCATACAGCTGCCTCCTAGGCGTGTGTCACAGGTCTGTCATGAGGCTGGCACAGGAGCACACGGCCCTCTCCCAGGAAGCCAGTCCAACCCACTGTACCCATGTCTCAGGGGCATGCAAATATTTCAAGATCTGCCACCCAAATAACATGAAAAGCTCTTTCCAGAGCCCCTCATTTTCCTTCTAGAACTGTTTCCATTACATTGGGCACCAGCCAGAAAGTATGAAGGCCAAAGGAAGTGAGGAAACAGCTCAGTGCTGCTGAGTACTTCTGGGCCACACCCTGGGCCAAGCCGGGGGCAGACATGGTCTCTTTAATGCCAGCACGGAGGGTTCCGGGTCTGCAACCAGGGGGTGGTTGAGAAGCCACAGAGATCTATGCTGCTCATCCCAAGTCATGGGACAGGACAGTGACAGTTCGTTGAGCACAGACCCAGAAGCAGATGATATCAAACTGGTACTCTCCGGCTAAAACCATGTACCCATGGTTGACAATTCACTGTTTGTCTGAACAAGCACGCCTTCCTTATGGCCAACCAAGTTAACTGAGTTACATTAGACACAATTGCAGCAGCCCATTTGGTGAAATGGACGGAGGCATCCTCAGAATGAGGGCTAAGAGGGCAGACAAAAACATCTGCTTCTGTCTGCCAGAACTGAAACAACTATACGCCATCCACACGGCCACAAACTAGCCACCTGTGAATAAAGGAAATAAAAACAGACCCAGCCCGCATTCACAGAGGAGCAGATTTGAGCTTGGCTCTTGTGTTTGGCCCAAGTGTCACAGCTAAGTAGAGCTTGGCTGGAACTGGGTCTGCTGCTAGACAGCTCCCACCTGCCCCAGCAGTTCTGACTCCAAACCTGTGCAAACTCAACTCAAAGAGAGTGAGCTCTTAGGTTCCTCAGGTTTGAGAGGACACAGAGAAAATGTGTCAGGATGGGAGGAGAGAGAAGGGGTTCTTGCCCTTTAGTGGTCCCCTAGGGACCCCATACCAAAACGTAGGAGAAAGTCTCCAGTGGAAAAGAGCCCACGGAAGCCACCCCATTGGCTGCCACTCATCCCTCCCCACAGGACAAGGCTGCCGATGCCAGTCAGAGCTCAGCAACAGGCCAGAAGAAGTGCAGTGACCAGTAATGAGTAGATGTGAGTGCCCAGGGGTCAGCTGATGCCACTAAGGTATTTAAATGTGGTGATAAAGGCCTGTGCAGGCCGGGCTCAGTGGTTCACTCAGCCTGTAATCCCAGAGCTATGGGAGGCCAAGGTGAGTGGATTGCCTGAGCCGGCGGGTTCGAGACCCACCTGGCCAACTTGGCGAGACCTCATCTCTACAATAAATAAAAAATTAGCGTGGTAGCGTGCACCTGTAGTTCCAGCTACTTGAAAGGCTGAGGCGGCCGGGAGCGTGCCACTGCACTCCAGTCTGGACAACGGAGTGAGATTCCAACTCAAAAAAAAAAAAAAAAAAAAGCCTGTGCAGTGGCCTCAGAGAACATATCACAAGGATGCCAACGATCAGCAGTCCTGATCCTGTTCCCTGGCGACAGACCCTGCTGCAGCTTCAGGACCTCACGGGTGCCAGCTTGGAAACAATCCCTCCACTTTCTGCTGTGGGCATGGGGACATGGGATGCCTCCATGTGCCACAGCCTGGGTGTGTGTCCACACCCCAAGAAGGCACTTTTGCTTCCGCCCCTAGGGTCAGAATGCTGCATGGAGAGTCTGGGGGCAACCCTGGCAGGTATCCCTGGACAGGATGCTGGGACAGCCCTACAGGGACGGTAGCCAGCTGCCCTGTCAGAGATGTTCTCTGGAACTCTAGAAACTGGCCATCCACACACACAGGGTGTGAACCCTGGAAGTCTTTCGTTTCTGTCCTCCTTGGGCAAAAATTCTCCCGGCTATCCAACCTGGGTTGGCCTGGTTCTTGGCAGCATCAAAAGAAGGGGCCCTGGGAGGTGACTGGAGCAGGGGAGCAATCACCCAAGAAGCAGGGCATGTTGGAGGTGCTGGGGCGAGGACAGAGGTGAAAACACCCTGGGGAAATGGGAACGCCTGCTGAGGCTGCCACGGGCCGACAGCGTCCCCATATCAGACTGAGAATCGTTGCCGAAAGTACTCATTCACCTCCTCTGGTTTAATGAGTAATAGTCTAAAAATATGCTAACCTTATTTTCATGAGCATGGCACAGCAGGCATGCCCAGGAAGAGCATACGACACGGAGTAGCAGTTTAGGACTAAGCAGAAGACAAACATTTAACTGCCTCCTGAAGATGACTAACTGCACTGTTCTTTATTTTCATTGCTACAAAGAATTTCATTTACACTGGGATTTTTTTGTTTTTTTCATTTTAAAGATGTGGGGCACAATTCAGATTTAGGTATACAAGTGGTCATCATACCGGTAAAGTTTGGGCCTCCCTTTGGTCCTCACTATACTGTGGTTTTTAATAAGACTTCTGAGGTTCAACCTGAAACTGCAACCATCACTGTATCTTTGAGAAGTGGTCTCAAAGCCACCCCCATGATCTGTAAAAAGAAAACATTAGGTTGGAAGCGGCAGCTCAAGCCTGTAATCCTGGCACTTTGGGAGGCTGAGGCGAGAGGATTGCCTGAGTCCAGGGGTTTGAGACCAGCCTGAGCAACTTGGTGAGACCTTGTCTTTGTCTCTACAATAAATCAAAAAATTAGTCAGGCATGTGCCTGTAATTCCGCTACTTGGAGGGCTGAGGTGGAAGGATTGCCTGAGCCCAGCAGGTTGAGGCTGCAGTGGCTATGAGCATGCCGCTGCACTCCAGCCTGGGCTACACAGTGAGACTCTGACTCAAAAAAAAGAAAACAAAAAGAAACCATTTTCCTCCATACCTTTTGAATAAACTTTCCCTCACAAGTCAAAAACACCCCTTTGATCCACCATCTGTCTTTACTCAATAATATTAGAAGTATTATAATAAATAGAAGGAGAATTAAAGGTATACTGGTAAACCGTAAATGATCTCCCGCAGAAATGTTTCCAGTAGCTGATAAGACACATTCCTCATAACAGCTGGTTCCACCACTACCAGAGTTCTCGCCAAGCACTTGTCAAAAAAGGTAGCCATGTGATGCAAGCCCTTGACAAAAGCTCAATGCAGACAGAAAAGTGTCTCATGCATACCTTTCCCTCACACTTCTCTGCAGCCCTCACTGGTTTCAACTTCATATTTCTTTTGTGATTCTCTGATCAGTATCTGCCTCTCCCACGAAAATGCAGGCATCTCAACAGCAGGGATTGTGTCTGTTTTGTGCAACTGTTGACGGAATGCATGACTAGATGAATAGGAGACTATCTTAACGTCACATTATCGATGTGTAACTCAACCCCACGGGTTTTCTGGGCCACATCATGAGGCATTCACATGAAGACCATCTCGTGCGGACAGTCTGTGCTGTTTCAACAGAAGGAGCCAGCATTTATCAGCCTCTCCTGAACTCCAGGCACAAGACTTCCAGAACGTTCTTGTCTGCTCTCACATCCACCCTCTTGGAAACATGTCTTCATAATCAGATGAGGAGCCGGGGGCTCCGTGGGGTAAGCAGCTCTGCCCACGCCCCTGACCAGGCCCCTCTGCAGGACTAGGATTCCGATTTCCAACTTATACCTCTGCCAGCACCAGTCATGGAATCAGCCAGCTGTCTTTTAAGATTCTGGGCTACATCTCTTGTACTTCAGGAATCTTTTTTGCTGGAAAACCTGAGTCCTCCCTTTTCATCCTCTACTTACAAGAATCTGACCTATCACATGTACACCAAAAATAGGTACATCTATTAAGTATTGATTAAAAAATACATTAAAAATTTTAAGACGAGAATCTGACCTAACACCTTCCTGTTCCCCATCAGTGTTAAGCAGACAGGAAGGTGCTCTTTTATAGTAATTGATTCATCCTAGATACTTAGAGCATTTCTCGATACCTACATAAAATGTTTAATTTCCCTTTTTAATATGTATACTCATGTTTTAAGCTCCTGGGATAACTGCGCCAGGCACTGTGCAAATACTTATGCACATATCATCTCACTTAATTCTTACCATGGGTAAGGTAAATACGATCCCCAATCTACAGACGGAAACTGAGGTATCCAGAAGTTAATGGACAGGCAAAGCTGGGACTCAAACACAGGCCTTTTAGTTATCAGAGCACATGAGCTTTGCCACCCAGCCAAACTGCCTCGAATCCTTTTCAGATAGTAGATGTGCTTAAATCAAACAGAAAAAGGCAGAGGAACTAGCAGTACATAACAATCTAGCCTCAACAAACTTTCTCACTTAGATCTTAGAGCATGATAACACCTGCCTGTTAGTGAGGCCACCAGCTGAGCCCCTAGGGCCAACCCCTGTGCTAGGGGCTTACAGCATGATTCCACTCACTCTACACTGCCTGAGCACCTACTAGGTCCCAGTTCTCAGAATGCTCACCTTCAGAAGAGGGCAGGGAGAAAGGCCTTCACGATCTCCCTAGCAATGGCGTGTACAAGCCAGCCACTGGCAGAGTACAGGCTGGCCTAAGGTAGCATCTCAGTCAGTGCAGCAGGAGACAAAGGATTGAGTTGGAACAACTTTCTAAATATTTGATATATTTAGATATATTACAACATAAGTTCCAAATAGGTACAAATGATAAACAGACAATAATTTTTAATGAAACAAAAACACACCCAGAAGTATTTACAAATGCAATAACCTTTTATCATTTTGGGATGGGAATGCTCTTTCTTCAAAAAACAGAGGTCACAAAAGATAGACTTGACTACATTAAAAAAAATCTTAAACTTCTCTAATTACATGGCAAGCTCAGAAAATTTTGTAACACTATATATTCACAAACCAAAAAATAAGAACCTAAACATAGTTTATATAAAATTAAAAAGGAAAAGATTAAAAACTCCAGCAGAAAATGGGCAGGAGATAGAGAAACACTAGCCTCCAAACACATGAAAATATCATTAACCTTTAATCAAAGAAATACAAATTAAGATTGTAAATAACTTTTTGCCTTGCCAGTGTTGCTAAGAGTAGGGGGAAAAAATGACCACTCCTACCCATGCCAGGTCATTTTAACGGTCTGTTTCATAAGCCTTTTGAAGTTATGTGCCCTTTGATCTAGTAACTCAACATTCAGGCATCTGTCCTAAGGAAATACTCAAGCATCAACCCACAAGAGCATAGAAAGACTGAGAATGACTGGAACGTCCATGAGCAGAAAATGGGCTAAATGAGCTGTGACAGTAGTTTGGTAACACTGTGCACCTGAGTTAATTACACGGAAAGAGGCCCATGTACTGGGCAGTGGGAGAAAGTTTCAAGGTGGTGTGCCATATTTATAAACATTTGGTGCATAAATGGGAAAACTTATGAAATATTTATAGTGATCATGTCTGAGTGGTCAAGCTGCAACTGGTCTTCCTACTCTTCTTTATGCTTCTGTATTTTTTAGTGCAGGTATACTAGTCTTATTATTTTAAAAAATAAAGTTATTGGCCGGGCTCGGTGGTTCAGCCTGTAATCCCAGCACTTTGGGAGGCCAAGGCGAGTAGATTGCCTGAGCCTGCAGGTTTGAGACCAGCCCGGGCAACTTGGCGAGACCTCGTCTCTACAATAAATCAAAAATTAGCCGGGCGTGGTGGCATGCGCCTGTGGTTTCGGCTACTTGGAAGGCTGAGGCGGAAGGATAGCCGGAGCCCAGCAGGTTGACGCTAGGGTGGCTGTGAGCGTGCGTGCCACTGCACTCCAGCCTGGACGAAGGAAGGAGTGAGATTCCAACTCAAAAATAAAAATGAATAAAATTATTTTTTAAAGGCTTACAAAGGAAAATATGAACAGCTAAGTGAGTGCTTGATATGTGATTCTATTTTTCTCCAACATTTTCCTAAGTTAAAGAAAATAAAAACGCAAGATTGCAAGTTGTTGTGTCACTGAAGAGACACCCAGAGAGATTTAGATCTGAGGCAAGCCTGTTTTCCCACCGTCCACCTCACAGATGGACACAGTGAGGCTCACAGGTGAGGCAGCACATCTGGCAGCACAGATGCTGGGAGGCAGGCGGTGGAGTGGCAGGTGAGAGGCAGGAGCCAGCCGCATGCCATGGCATCATGACCACTGCCTCACCCTGCGGCCACACAGCCCTGTCCAGGGCAATTCCCCTGGTGCCCACCAGTCCCTGGGGACCAGCCCAAGGGCATCAGCCAGGTGGGATCTAAACATGCGTCCTCACCCCAAGATCCCTTGTGCTTTTCTGAACCTGTGTTGCAGAAGAACATGTTACCGGAAACAGAAGACTAAAGCTGCAATTTGGGTTTTACATCACAGTTAAAGGGAACTCACAGTGGAATTGTAGAAAAGAAAAAAAACTCAGCAGAAGACCTGTTTCCATTCCTTTATTAACTCTTTACCTGTACCACCAGCCAGGCAGGGACTTGCACCTCCCTGCTCAGCTGGCTGGCTCAGGCGGGGATGCCCCTTCTTCCTCCCTGCACTTGCATGGCTGAATCATTCTCATTCTCTGAGGTGGCAAGAAAACCACCCCATTTACATACACCCTTTCGCAAGCACAAGCTAGGGATTCCAATTCTGAGAGACTTACAGCCTTCCCAGCGCCAACACGCGCTTTGGGGAGGCACAGTGTTTGCATGATGCAAGCAGGGGTGGTGTCTGCAGCGGCACAGGCAGCCCCACAATTCAGCTGGAGTTTAATGAGTCTGGCTGCCACTCTTTCTCTGATTGCTTTTCTGGCAATGCCACAGACACCAGTGGGGGCTGGGCTAGGGCCACCCCTGGCCGCCCTGCCCGAGGCAGGGACCTTCCCAAAGGGGACCAATGCCTGACTTCAAGCTGAATTTCAGTCATGTAATAAGATAAATTAGCATTCAGAAATCTCTAGCTAACTTAAGTCGGCTTAAACCTGATCTATCGGTATCAGTTTGCGAGGCCTAATTTTCAGAGAAGGGACACTGGGAAGAAAAAAATGACACAAAAAATGAGAAACTGCAATTTCAATTCCATCCCGCAGGGCTACTAAATGCATCTTAGCCTTTTGCCTGTCTTGAAAAGAATAAACGTCTATCTTTATCAGCCAGGCAGCCAAACCTATCAACATCTCCTGCTCATCTGCTAAAGTGCACAGGCCCATGACAGCACTGAGGTGTTGCATCATCTGCCCTCCGCGAGGACTGAGGGATGACCCTGCCCACTTGGGGCCTCGCGGCAGATGGCAGCGCCAGCACATGCTGGGCTGCGGGCGGCCCTGACCTAAGTGGGCCCCAGCAAAGGGCTGCAGAGTGCACGACTCTCCTTTTGGGGCTCCCAGCCACCGCTGGGGTCACTGTTCTACATGCTCTAACATACAAGGACGAGAAGGAAGGGAGAAGACAGGGTGGCACTAAGAGGCTGGGTGTTCCCCAAGGCATCCATGACCCTCATGGGAAGAGGAAGAGCACGAGAGAGCACGTCTCTGCACTGGAGGATGACGTCAAGGGCTTTGGTCTGATGTTGCCGTGAAGCTGCCGCACCAAAAAGAACTCTGGTGGGCAAAGGCAGCAGGACCCAGAAGTCTGGGTTTGACAGCTTGAGGTGTGACCTTCTAAAGCAGTTTCCTCTAAACAACTGCCAAGCTTCGGAAGGAAACCAAACACCACTTAAATCCAGAGACCAGAGTTTACATTTCTTCCTGTTTACCGTAGTACCTTTTTTATAACCTTACGCCATTGTATACCAGGACTCCTCCTGGAGTGCCTCGATTTCCCCATGTGAATGAGTTCACAGTGCAGTAGACAGCTAGTCCGTGCTGAGCTACTCCTGTCCTGTCTGCACGCAGGCCTCAGGGCACACCTGGGGCAGCACCCTGCCCACCATAGGGGGTCCCCCAGGGCTCTGCGAGGACAAGGCGTGCTCTGCTTGAACTCACCACCCACTCTGTGACTCTGCCCTGCTCCTGTTTTCTCTGCCACTGGAGTTACATCTGCAGCAAAAGGGGAGAATAAATGGTCCAACTGGGCTGGATACGGTGGCTCACACCTGTAATCTCAGCACTTTGGGAGGTTGAGGCAGGAGGTCAGCTTGAGCCCAGGAGTTTGAGACCAGCCCAGGTGACACTGAGAAACCTCATCTCTACAGAAAAAGATCAAAAACTGAGCTGGGCGTGGTGGCACACAGCTGTAGTCCTAGCTACTTGGAGTGCTGGGGTGGAAGGATCACTTGAGCCCAAGAGGTCGAGGATACTGTGAGCTGTGATTGTCGCAATCATGCCATTGCACTCCAGCCTGGGTGACAGAGTGAGAACCCGACTAAAAAAAAAAAAGTGTCCAACTATACAGTGGACTTCATCTCTCATGGAGACACCCAAGCCCTGACAACTTCTGGCAGGACACCCTCCCACCCCATGCAGGAGCTGTTGGCAACAGTGGGCTCCCACAGTTCAGCCAGCCTGTGAATTCTCCTACTTCTGCTTTTGCTCAATCTGCTCCATGCAAGAAATGTGGCAACATGCCACTTTCTCCAAATCTCGTCTCTCCTTTCCTGATGTTCCTACAACCTTGTTTATTCTCACACCAGAGTCCACTCTACCTTGTATTTCAGTAGTTTGTAGACAAACATGTGTCTGTCTTGCCACTGGATCTCGAGCCCAGTGTGGAACAGGGAAGGCCTCCTCATCTTGCTACCACTCATAGTACCCAGCACATTATTGACACCGGGAGGTCAAAACATGCTCAGCGAGCATTTACCAAGAAGAAGCTGCCCTTGAGCATCTGGGACCATGCTCTGTCATCCCACTGACAGATCTGTATCTGAAAGAGATGTTCAAGGAAACCCCACGATGGGGTAATGCACCGTGTCCATGTTCTTAACTACAACTGAGAATCCCATGACTAGGACTATCACTTTCTCCATTTCATTTTACTTTATTAATTCATTCATTTATTTTTGAGACAGAGTCTTACTCTGTCACTCAGGCTGAAGTGCAGTGGCATGGTCTTGGCTCACCACAGCCTCCACCTCCTGGGCTCAGGTGATCCTTCTGCCCTAGCCTCCTGAGCAGCTAGAACTACAGGCGTGCACGACGCCCAGCTCATTTTCTGATTTGTTTGTAGAGACAAGGTCTTGCTATGATGCCTAGGCTTGTGGCAAACTCTTGGGCTCAAGCAAGTCTCCCACCTCAGTCTGGGAGTACAGGCATGAGCCACTGTGCCTGTCCACTATGTCCATTGTATAGGTGAGATGAGTTAAGAAAGATTAAGTAACCATTACAGTCAGTTAGAGAGTAAATATGCTAGGATCTGAAACAAAGTCTAGTGGATTCTGAGGGCTCAACATCTCTGGTGACAGTGAAGATGAACATCTGTCCAGGAGTAGCCAGAGTTGGAAGAAGGGAGTGGGAGGGTGTATGAATCTCCTCTGAAAATCTGTAGCTACAGGGTCCTACACTCACAGGTTTTGGTTTAGAATTTACATCACCTACAGGGTAACACCCTCAGTGAGACATTTAACTCATATCTAGAAGTAGCCCCAGCAGGGGTGCTCAAAACCATTTCTTTAAAAGAGGTGATGGGTAGTCAGACATTCGTTATACGACTTATAGCTTCTTACCTGTCTGGAAATCAAGACCCTCTCATGACTTAAAAGGCAAGCACACAAAACGCCAAAACAGACAGACAAACCCCTGGCACCTTAGGATGGATGGGCTTCTTTGGCCTGATCAAGGGTGTCTAAGGAAAACTATAGAAATGTCAGATTCTGTGGAGACATCCTGGAAGGATTTCTTTTTGAGATCAGAACCACACAATGATGCTTGAAATTATCACTTTGATAGATCTAAGCAAATGCAAGAAGAAAAATAAATAAGCAACACAACTGTATACAACTGTACTGCATCACGTGCAGATGTGATCACCTCTATAAAAATGAGACAAGGCTGAGCACAGTGGCTCAAGTCTATAATCACAGCACTTTGGAAGGCTGAGGTGAGAGGACTGACTGAGCCCACAGGTTCAAGACCAGCCTGGGCAACTTAGCGAGACTTCAATAAAATTAAAAAAAAAATTAATCAGACATGGTAGTGTATACCTGTAGCTCTGGCTACTTGGAAGGCTGAGGCGGCAGAAGGATCACCTGAGCCCAATGGGTCGATGCTGGGGTGGCCATGAGTGTGCCAGTACACTCCAGACTGGGTGACGAAGCAAGACTCAAAAAATAATAATAAAAAATAAAAAATGAGATGAACCCAGAGGCACATGGTTAGGAGGAGAAAGAATGCAAGCTTGCTTAAATCCACTGTATTCCATATGTGAGCAACTACTAACTAGAAAAGTTAATTTCACAAGAATGCCACCTACAAACAACAAACGCCAAAAGGTCCGGGGCAAGCACACAGTCAACGTGGAAGAGATTTCCTCTAATTAGTCCTGTGCTGGTGATGGCCTCTGCTACTGCCTGTGTTCACTGAGGCTCTCCATCAGACCCCTGTCACACACTGGGAAGTCAGCATCACAGGGGCTTCAGGATCTGGAGCACGTTCACTCATCCTGAGAAAAATTCAAACCGATTCCATGGAGTTCTTTCATGGAGTTCTATGCAGCGGCGCACCATGCAACCAAGCAGAAGTGGTGCGAAAGTGCTCATGCAGAATCAGTCTTTCCTACACGTCACAAGAGAAACACTGACATTTCATGACCATCCTGAACAACACCGCCAGTTATGCAACTCTGCTTCTTAAACTCAGGGAGCTCCTAATTAAACTTTTCAGAAGTACAATCCTGTGGTAGCTTTTAAACAGCTCCCCTGCTCCCATTGGGAGTTGGCGTCTGCCCTTCCCTTGAATCTGGGCAGGCTGGGGATGGCTCTGGTCTACGGGGCAGAACGGAGGTAAGGCCTCGGACTTCTGAGGCTGGTCACAAATGGCATGCAGCATCCCTCCCCTTCTCTTGAGATGTCTCCTTTCCAGCCAGTGCCTCTGTGAACCCAGTAGCCATGCTGCCAGGAAGCCCCAGCCACGAGAGGCACCCATGGGTACCTGGGCCAATACCACTGGAGTTTGGAGGGTTTTTTACACAGCAATAGGCCACCGGAACAAATACTCATTTTCTTTTTTTGAGTTGGAATCCAACTCTGTCACTCAGACTGGAGTGCAGTGGCTGCTCCTGGCCACTGCAGCCTTGACTTGCTGGGCTCCGGCGATCCTTTCGCCTCAGCCTTCCAAGTAGCTGGAACTACAGGTGCGCGCTACCATGCCTGGCTCATTTTTGATTTATTGTAGAGATGAGGTCTCGCCAAGTTGCCCAGGCGGGTCTCGAACCTGCATGCTCAGGCAATCCACTCACCTCAGCCTCCCAAAGTGCTGGGATTACAGGCTAAGCCACCGAGCCCGGCCACTTACTTTCAAAACAGTGATCTCTTGGTCAAACTCTCATGTTCCCTATACAAAGTTCCCCAATTCAGCATGTACTATTTAGATATCCAACTGCTACTCAGTCCTACCATGGTAGACAGGGTCCTGGGTGGGCACCTAGAGATAAGTCCACGCAGAGGTGAGGCCTGGTAGTGGGAAGTTCTTTTTCAAGTGTGTTCCCAGCCAAGGAAACAAGGAATGGGAGAGAATTTTTTAAAGTCTAGTCTCCCTCTACAAATCAACTAAGTCCTGGGTGCAGCAGACTTTGTGATGCACTGCAGGGCTCACAGGAAGGGACATCTACAAGGGCAGAAACAAAACAAAACAAAACAAGAAGTTGGCAAGCTCATAGAGAGAGAGCTCTCCGGGGACCAAGGGCTGATGCAATGCTGTCCTGAGCCCAGCCTGTGTCCTGCTGACTGGGCCCACATTACCTTTGTGACCACCACTCTTCCGTGGCCTCTCCATGCATGCCAGCATCCAATGCTGTCCACAGTGTCCCACCATCCTCGGGGACAACTGTCACACCTTCTCCCCAAGCTTCTAGGACCTCCTTCCTCATCTTCCCCTCAGCTGGGAACTTCATGAGGAAGTTCAAGTTTCCGTCTCCCTGCCCGGTCTGTGCCTCCTCCCTGCTGAAGCCGCTGACCTGCAGGCGCCTGAGTCACCACGCCTGTGCCATTGGAGGAGGGATGTGGCTGCAGTGACTGCTGCTGCAAAGTCCCCTCTCTTCTGGATTACTCCCAACAAGCACACAAGCATGCAGTGACCCTCCACCTCAAAACAGACAAGAGAGAGATCACAGAGAAAGACACAACTAGCCACACGCCACCACGATTAGACAGACAGGCAATGTCAACAGCAACATCGCATGCCCCGTCCAGGGGAAAACCCTCGTCCAAGTGTGAAGAGAAAACTTTTGACTCACACATGTGTGCTCAGACCTCCTCTAAGGAATGCAGGTCAAGTGAAGACGTTCTCAGATAAGGTTAGCCACCTGTAGACATCTACCCAAGGTACAGAACAATCTTTGGATCCACTTTCCCCTCTGACCATCGCCTGCTGGCAGCCTCCACTCCTCGTGTCTAGTTTCTCTCCCCACCTCTCTTCTCTTAGTAACAACCAGCTGGGGCTGGGCGCCTTTAATCCCAGCTCATGCCTTTAATCCCGGCATGCCAGGAGGCCAAGACAGAAGGGTTGCTTGCTTGAGGTCAGAAGTTCAAGACCAGCCCGGGCAACACAGTGAGACCTTGTCTCCATCAATTAAAAAAAAACAAACACGAAGAGCAAAACACCCCGTGAAACTGCTCTAGCAGTGTCCACCTTGCCACATCACATGGTCAAAACTCAACCCCCTGCATCCTGATGCATGTGCAATTGCCTCCCAACTCCCACCTGCCAAGTGCTTGCTTCTTTGGGCTTCTCTCCAGTCTCTCCGGCTGCTCCTCCTCCAGGCCATCAGTCCTGGACCTTCCAGGATGGGGTCCCAGCACATCAGTGCAGCCCATCCACCCACAGCATGCCCGTGGTGAGCTCGTCTGTCCACGCAGCTTCCAGTGCTCTCTATGCTTTGACCACTACTGGTCTACACTCCCCTCAACCCTGGTGCCCATGCCACACCTCTCCCTTGAGGGCCAGTAGACACCCCCAACTCAACCCAGATCAACTGCTCCCACACCCCATGCTCTCTTGTGGTCTCTCATCCCCCCCTCTGCCCTCTCCAGGGCAGCCCTTCTGGGAAGAGTCAGCTACACTCACTGGCCCCAAGTCCTCTCCTCCCACTCTGCCCCAATTCCAGTCATGCAGACCTCCTGACTGCTCTGAACCCGTGTTGCTGCGTCACCAAGACCCTGCATGACTAACACCCATGCAGGTGTTTCAATATGGGGCCATGGCTCAGGCCAAGATGTTGGTGCCACCCTGATTCTTTTCTGTCCCATTTCACTCCTGGCCCAAGACAATCTTATCACTCCACCCTTAAAATGTTTTGGCTTCTCCATCTTCACCACTGACATACAGGTCTAAGCCACCATCTTCTTCCACTTGGGTTGCTCCATAATTCCTACCAGGATGCTGGCCAGGCCTCAGTGACAGCCCTCTGACCTCTCTCTCATCCAGTGTTCTCCTCTTTCTACCCACCAGCCCCATGGGCTCCTGCCTCGGGGCCTTTGGACTTTCTATCTCCTCTGCTTGGATGCTCTTTTCTCAGATCCCTGTGGCTCGCTCACTCGCCTCCTTCAACTGATAACCGTCTAGCTACAAATGGCAT
>NW_007260371.1:988015-995746 GCF_000164805.1 Carlito syrichta
CCCCCCCCCCCCCCCCCCCCCGCTGCTGCATTCTTTTCTACTGCCTGGCACATTAAATATTTCACCTTCCTGTACTAGGCAAATCCAAGCAAGGCAGCATCCCTTGTTTGTGTTTGCTAGCATATCCCGGCACTCAGAACAATACCTGGCAAATAGTAGGCTAATGGGTATGAACCACTGTGAGGACGAATCTCCAGGTGGGCTCTGATGTTCTCTTTGCTCCCCCACCTTGGCAGATTGTCCACCCTGGCCTGACACTTTTTCTGTAGTAGCCGGGCATGTGGCAGCCAGCTACAGAGGTGTCCCTGGTATCCAGAGGGAACTGGTTACACAGGACTCCTGAGGATACCAAAATCCTGGCACTCAAGACCCTCATATAAAACAGTGTCATGTAATCTATGCACATCCTCCTGTATGCTTTAAATCACCTCCAGATTACCTACAATACCCAGAGCAATGGAAATGCTATGCAAATCATAGTCATTTGTAAAAGGATAGAGCCCTAAATGGAATTTCTCTGGTCTCCTTGAGCTCATACATGACAATGATCCTTTCCTGGAACCCCAGTTGAGTCACAAGACACTGAGATGAACATCTTTGTCCTAAAGAAATTGTCTTTCAGCTATCAGTCCTACCCCTCTCATCTATGTGGTGGCCCACCGGTCCACTGGTTATCAGGGAGATGAGAGGCAAGCCCCATTGCCATGGCAACAGTCATGCGACTAACCTACCCACCTGCCTGTCGTCCACTGCCAGGGCATCAGTACCTGTGCCCACTTGTGATGACACAAAATAGACCACCACCCAATCGCCTTAATAACCTGCACCCATCGAAGGGAAGGTTTAAAAAGCATTCAACTGTAAGCAGCTGTGGCCATGCTTTTCCCTAAGCTTTGGCCCCCTCCCTAACCTCAGGGAGGTGAATCTTCTTTCTCTTTAATCTACTTTCTAAATAAGCTATATTTGCTAATCTAATTTCTGCGCAATTATTTGCATCTTATCTGTGGCACCGGCTCACTGACCTAACAGTACAGTACTTTAAAAACCTGTATTTTTATGGCTTAAAATTTTTTTTTTCTACCCATGAACATGAGACCTTGCATTGGCAGGCTTCCCTGGTAGTGAGGTGCGTGTGGGTAGGTCAGCAGCAGGCCAGCCCACGGAACACTCATGGGCCCCTCTTCCACAGTCTTTCCCCTTCAGGGTGAAGATGCCACAACGCCTGAATCCCTGGATGGCTTTGTGGAACAGAGCATCTCAGCCCATAAACCCTGGACATTTACATGAAGGAAAACTAAGCTACGTCAGGGCTCAGATTCCTATAAAAGCCATTATGTTTGTGTCTATTTGTTTTGGGTTTTTTTTTTTTTTTAGTTGGAGTCTCATCTGTTACCCAGGCTAGAATGCACTAGCACGTTCACAGCCACTGCAGCCTCAACCTGCTGGGCTCAGGTGATCCCTCCACCTCAGCCTTCCAAGTAGCTGGAACTACAGGCACATGCCACCATGCCAGGCTAATTTTTTTTTAAAAATTTATTATAGAGTCAAGGTCTCGCCAAGTTGCCTTGGTCTTGAACCCCTGGGCTCAGGCAATCCTCTCACCTTGACCTCCCAAAGTGCTTGGATTATAGGCATGAGCCACTGCACCCGGTATGTCTATTTGTCTTAAGAACTTCATCTATCACAATCAAGACATCCCTTCCTCATCAGTACACTGTCTACGATGAACACATATGAGTCATATTTTTTCAACAGAGTAAAATGAGGTTAAAAATAAACATTACAAAGGAGAAATTTAGCCTCCATTTATATTATCTCTTTTGTGACAAACATATTTTCTTACCACACATCAAAATATCCTCGGCCTGGATATCTATGGGTCACGTCTGCAACACTGCCATTATAAAGGAAAAAAAAGGTCCTCTCCTCAGCGATATATTTAGAAATCCAGTATTTCAAGTCAGCATATTTTTAGTTGTAAGAACACTCCCACATTTATCTTAAATTACAATCAGCATATATTGTGAAAAGAATTAATGTTTTAATGCTAATAAAACAGGGCACATGTGAAATAGCAAGCCATACATCATGGTGGCATAAGAAAACCATGATGTTCCAGGAAAAAAACAAAACAAAACTAGAATATTCCTTAAGAAAAATATCTGAGAAGATGAGTGAAACAAGCTTTAACTTTAAGTAAAATTTCCCTGCAAGCTCCAGCAAGACTTCTACAGCCAGTACCCACAGCTCCATCTAATTCAACTGAATGCAAATTCAACCTTAATTCCCACTTGGAATGAATACAACTCCCTGAGGGGATACTTAAAAGCAAATTTAACAAAGAACAGAAATCAGAAAATTTCCCCAATTTGTCCAACCAGATATTTGAAATGTCACTTCTAAATATGGGCATCCCAGAGAGGTACAATTTTTTTCCTAGTCAGAATAATTAATTAGGAGTAAATTGTTGAAAATCAAGCAGATAAAATCCCCAGGACAATTTGGCTTCTTTAATCAATTCCTTCCTGAAGAGAGATGAGCTCACAATTTAAAACAAATCGAACTTGTGTTCTCTTTCTTCAGAAGACTGGAAAAAAAAGAACACTGCTCACACGTACTTGGGATTAAGGATGTGCCAGATGTGGAACCCGACCGCCATCTTTTAAATGACACAATTATGAATTTCCATAAGCTCGGGCTCCAGTCAGTAGCTTCTATTTATTTGCTGTCTGTAGGGCGGCCCGGCCTTGGCCTCAGAACTCCGGCCGGATCCAGGCTGGGCTGCGGGCAGCGCTGAGCTTCTAGGTGGCATAGCAGAGATTGGGGACAGAGTCTCACTGGCCCTGGCAGAACCCCACATCTCATCAGGGAGTCAGTGGGCCAGGAGCCCAGCACACCTCGGGGGAGGCGCTCGACGCTGAGCTGAGTTTGGAAAGCTGGGTTGACAAATGTGCAGGAAGTGATCCAGGACCCGTCTTTTTTTTTTTTACTTCTTCATACTAAAATTCACATAAAATTTCCCATCTTAACCATTTAAAGATGCACAGTGCAATCAGTGGTTTTTAGTACCTCTATGATGTTGTGCAACCAGCACCACTAGCTAATTCCAGAGCATTTCCACAAGAAGTCACATCTCCGCTTAGCAGTCCCTCCCTGCTCCCTTCTCCCCCCCATCCCCCCACCTCATCTGAGTCCCTCCCTGTGGATCAGCCTGCTCTGATGAGCCCATTTCCTAAAAGTGGACTCATTACAACATGTGGCCTTTCCTGCCTGGGCTCTTTCCCTTGGTGTGAGGTCTGGGGGGGTCCACCCCCATCTACGGATGCGTCTGTGCTTCATTGGGGGTGGGACTCAACAGACTCCCTCATGAGGAACCCCCTCTATGGCCTCACTCTACCCTGCAACAGGTGGACCCTTCAGGGACTCAGGTTCAGCCACATCCCCGGCTGGCCAAAGGCACTGTTGCAAATGTTCTACCTCTAAGGGGCTTGCAAAGTGCTTGCCTGCTTCTGCGGACTCTGCAGGGGCCCTGGATGAACCCCCATTCCCCGCAGACAAAGGTGCCCATGGTCCAGGCCTGTAAGAGGACTCAGCGAAGGTGGCCAAGCTGCAGAGCTGGCCTGTGACCAGATACCCGAATAGCCTCGGAGGCTCAGATGCAGTAGGAAATGTTTTAGGCCACAATGTTTTAGGAACACCGAGAAAACAATACAATGGAAAACATACTCTTTTTGGGTGGGACAGGGTTGGAGTCTCACTCTGTCACTTAGGCTGGCAGTGGCATGATCATGGCTCACAGCAGCCTTGATCTCCTGGGCTCAGATGATCCTTCTGCCTCAGCCTCCTGAGTAGCTGGGAATATAGCTGCATGACACCATGCCCAGGTAATTGTGTGATTTTTTTTTTGGTGAGATCTTGCTATGTTGCCCAGGCTGACCTCGAACTCCTGGACTCAAGCGATTCTCCTGCCTCGGCCTCCCACAGTGCTGGGATTAAAGGCATAAGCCACAGCACCCAGTCCTAAAATATACATTCTTAAGCTCATCTGACTAACCACTTGCTCTGCGCTATCAGAAAAGTTAAAAGCAAACATGGTCTCTGCTAGGTGGCAGCCTTCATCTAGCTGGGGGTTAACTTTCAAACTTGAAAACTACATAAGAAAAATGATTGAGTGTATTGAAATTAATAGCAGATTATATGCACAAATTCTGATTTTAAAAAAACCATAAAAGGACATTTTCAAGACAATCACAGAAACTTGAGCCCTGACTATGCACCTGATGATCCTGAGGAATGACCATTTAGCATGGGTGATAGTACTGTGATTCAGCTTCTAGAAAGATTCCTCATCTTTCAGAAGCACACATTCATGTACCTATGGGTAACTTATGCAGTATGTGAATTTGCTTCAAAATACTCGGGTGAGGCCGGGCAGAGTGGTTCAAGCCTATAATCCCAGCACTTTGGGAGGCTGAGGCAAGAGGACTGCCTGAGCCTATGGGTTCGAGACCAGCCTGGGCAACATGGTGAGACTTCGTCTCTACAATAAATAAATAAAAAATTAGCCACATGTGGTAGCGTGCGCCTGTAGTTCTGGCTGCTTGGAAGGATCAATCGCCTGAGCCCAGCAGGTTGACAATGGGGTGGCCGTGAGCGTGCCACTGCACTCCAGCCTGGGCAACAGAGTGAGACACCCACTAAAAAAAAAGGGGGGGGGGGGAGGACAACAAAGGATTGATGAAAAGGAACTTTGCGAGAAAGGAGAAAGCTACAAACCAGCTCAAAGGCTTCAGAATTAGCCTAGACGTGAGGTGAGAATGAGAGATTTAACAGCTACTGTGCAGGAAGCACTGCCAGGTGTATTGAAGTCCTTGGTAAAGGCACAAGTCCATTAACTCCTATACAATGAAGCAAAGTGTCAGAAGTAACTTTATTTCCTCCTCGTTCTGCTTAATATTCCATGCTTTCAAGGCTTGAAATATACTAAACATGACCGATGCTATAAACAAATTAAGCAGAATAAGTTGTTTTTTCAGTGTTATAAATCAGTCACGCTCACAGTAAAGTATTTACAACTCAGAAAGGTTTACTATAAATAAGGTAAGATTTTTTTCCATAATTACATACACTGAGAAGTAACACCGAGGGAGATCCTTTCAGGGTACTGATTACATTATAATTCGCCTGCAGAAACCAAGTAGATTCCTGATCCCTGAGGAGGGAGCCGGGGAGGCTTTGCCGCAGATGTTCCCAATGCA
This sequence comes from Carlito syrichta, assembly GCF_000164805.1. NCBI lineage: Eukaryota > Metazoa > Chordata > Mammalia > Primates > Tarsiidae > Carlito > Carlito syrichta. The sequence continues at coordinate 993,274 of NW_007260371.1, forward strand.
GGAACAGATATCCACACAGGAGCACAAAGCGCCCACCTCCTGCCAAAGCAGGCAAGGAGCAGCCACAGGGAGCCCTCACAGGGGGTCGGGAAGTTCTCAGAGGCTTTAAGTGAAACAATGTTTAAAAAAAAAAAATTATTTTTTAAATTGTTAACATTATAACAAAACATTATTCCAGGACCTGCTGCACATTGATTCACTTAAAGTCGGTTTCCAAGAACTTATAACAACAATATTAAGTTAAGACTTACTGTGTAACATTCTCTAAAAGTTGATACTTTAGCACAACACGAGAAAATAGCCAAACTAGCCAACATATCCGGATAAAGTTACACACATTTATAATTCTGGCAAGGCTTGAAAGCACAGCAAATTAAGAGTTTTTTTGTTTGTTTTGAGTTGGAGTCTCACTCCATCGCCCAGGCAATGGCACACTCACAGCACCCCAGCGTCAATCCACTGGGCTCCAGAGATCCTTCTGCCTCAGCCTTCCAAGTAGCTGGAACTACAGGCACGCGCTACTACACCCAGCTCATTTTTTTGGTTAATTGTAGAGATGAGGTCTCGCCAAGTTGCCCGGGCTGGTCTCGAACCTGCGGGCTCAGGCAATCCACTTGCCTCAGCCTCCCAAAGTGCTGGGATTACAGGCTGAGCCACTGAGGCCCCCAGAGTTGTATAATTAAAAAACAAGCCAGGTGTGGTGGTGTGCACCTATAGTCCCAGCTACGCAGAAGGCTGAGGCAGGAGGATTAGCCCAGCAGTTTGAGGCTGCAGTGTGCCATGATCACACCTGTGAATAGCTGCTGCACTCCAGCCTCGGCAACATGAGACCCTGTCTCTCTGAAAAAACAAAAATTGGCCAGGCAGACACAGACTGGGGGCTGCCGGGGTGGGGAAGTGAGAACCTCAGGGACTGTTGGTGGGTACAGGGCTTGTCTGACGTGATGGAAATGGTCTGGGCCTTGGTAAGAGGTAAAGGTGGTACAACACTGTGATGTACTTAATGCCACTTGAAGTGGTAAGAATCTGTGACATGCATCTTATGTGCACATTTAACATCTAATCAACAAATGTCCACCACACTGGGCTCCCTTATGCTGCCCTTGGCAAAGGACACACCAAGTGGATGAATTCTCACAGCAACACTCCAGACTCTCTTTAACCACAGCACATGAGCACCCAGTAAAAAAGCCTGGGCTTCGTGATCACTAGCTGGAGAAAGCAAAGCTGCTGCTTTTCAGATACTAGTGCCAGACAAGGCAGAGATAACCGGTCAGAACGTGGGTGTCATGCTTATCAGTTGTCACTAATCCACCCCTCTCCTCTGGCCACTCTGGTGTCACCACTCGCTCCGGCTTCTCTGGTCACCTCCCAAGAGTGGGCAGCGAGTTCGTGGAAGCAGCACAGGGGCTGCTTTTCTGGGTCTCCTCCATAAAGTTCCCCACAGTTCTCAGAACATTGGCCACATTACCCGTGATTGTCACCATCATCAGTGGAGACCCCGACAGAAGATCTCAGCATCTCTACTGACACCGCCTCTCGCCCTCTTCCTGGAGCTATTTAGGCTTGAGCTGCCCACAGGCTGGGCAGACATTGAGCAAGTAGAACCCAAGCAGGCACTGCCGGGCAGGTCAGGACTGAGGGAGGGCCATGGCCACGGCACAGTGTCACCTGGGAATGGCGTCCACAGCTACTGGGCGGGTATGGAACTGGATGCTCCACGAAAACCACTGAGTCCTGGACTCCGTCATGGAGGCAGAGTATCTGCGGTTTGGGGCCACTGATCTACCCCCTTCAGAAAAAAGTCCTAATGCTGAAGGAGTTGAATGAAGGCACCAATTCCCTGGTGCTCTAAAGAGGGCAGGGTCATCCATGCAGTCACAGAACGGAGAGTCCTGGCAACGTCCAGGCAACTGGATGGCCCCTGCGAGTCACCGGGGGGGTCTCCAGAAGAGTCCACAGATGGGGAAAGGGGCTCGAGGCCAGGCCTTTGCCCTGCCCAGTTGGCCAGGGCCGGTGGTCCATCCAGGTGCAGCGTCCCAGCCACCTGGACCTCTAGTTTCTCCCCTTCCACTCACCCGGGATGGCCTCCCCTCACCCATCACTCTCAGCTCCTCGCCACAACCCAACGTGCACAGGACCCTAGCAAACGTCTCTTGGAGGCTCGGCTATGCCAGGGGCTGGTGGAGGGCAGCAGGAGGCCATCTTCAGCACCTCCCAGCCCTTCCCCATGGGCTGGCCACAAGGTGGGGAGACGGGACTGTGCGTGCACACACACCAACAGGACAAGAAATGGACACTGGCACAAGCCAAGCACTGCATGACTGCAGGGAGGGCACTGAGGGGGGTCCTTCATGGGGCAAGAGCTCACAAGAAATCCATTTCACAGTCGGGCTCGGTGGCTCAGCCTGTAATCCCGCGCCTTTGGGAGGCTGAGGTGAGTGGATTGCCTGAGCCCGCGGGGTCGAGACCC
>NW_007260371.1:995766-1006553 GCF_000164805.1 Carlito syrichta
TCAGCCGGGCGTGGTAGTACACGCCTGTAATTCTGGCTACTTGGAAGGCTGAGGTGGAAGGATCGCCGGAGCCCAGCAGGTTGAGGCTGCAGTGGCCGGGAGCGGCCACTGCACTCCAGTCTGGGCGACCGAGTGAGACTCCAACTCAAAAAAAAAAGAAAAAAAGAAATCCATTTCACTATAAGAAGGGGATTGGCAGTACTGGCAAACTGCCAGGGGAGGGAGGGGCAGAACTCATCAGCAAGGGTACCTGCATAATGAACATCTGTATACCTAACCCTGAATTGTACCCTGCATCTTTAAAAATTAAAAAAAAAAAAAAAAAGAAGAAGAAAGAAAGAAAAGAAACCCATCTCACTGGGCTCAGTGGCTCATGCCTATAAACCCAGCACTTTGGGAGGTGGAGGCGAAAGAGTTGCCTGAGCCCAGGGGTTCGAGACCAGCCTGGGCAACTTGGTGAGACCTAAGCTCTACAATAAATCAATTAGTCAAGCATGGTAGCGCATGCCTATATATCCAGCTACTTGAAAGCCTGAGGTGAAAGGATTGCATGAGCCGAGGAGGTCAAGGCTGCAGTGGCCATGAGTGGTGTGCCACTGCACTTCCAGCCTGGGTGCGCGTGCGCGCAGGAGAGGTAGATCCTGGAAACAAAGATTTTTCACAAGCAGAAAAATGGAGCCCCAGGATGGGCACCCTGGCCAACAGGGCCCAGAAGGCAGGTTGGGTAGGTCACACTGGCCTAAGGCCATGCTCCCTCCAGGGTCGGGCTGTATTCTATAAACATCTGGCAACCTTCGAGACTTCTCAAGCAGGCATGGGGCCCGCCCAGCGCCTCCCCCACCCTCCCTCCCAGCCTGGACTCCAGCCACACAGGCCAGCCCACTGTGTTCCCTGAAGGCCACTCCATGGGTGTCCCTCTAGCTGCTCATCACCGCCTGACTCCCTCGGGAATTGACCACTCAGCAAGCACCCCGTGTTAGTCCTGAGTTCAGCTGCCTGGCTCCCTGACTAGATCGTGAGCTCCCCGAGGGCATGAACAGTCTGTTTTGACCACTGCTTTCTCTTCAGCACCTAGAACAGGGCCCAGCACAGAGCAGATGCTCAGGACACCAGATGAACACAGGAGTGAATGAATGAATGCCCAGAGAAAGACAGAGACCAGAGGTCAGAGAGGAGGGCTGGGCAGGGGGTACTGCACTAACCCTGGCAACAGACCACAGGGCTGCTGTCCTTGTCCTGGGGCAAGGCCAGGCCCAGGCACAGGCAAGCGAGCATCGCTCTTAAGCGACAACACTGACAGCCTGGCGATGAACAGCCAAGCAGGCACGTTCCTCAATGCGCCATCCACCCACAAGCTCCTGGAGCAGGCCAGAACCTGCCAGGGAAAGCACGTGAAGACCACCTTGAAGATGCAGCCACAGCAAACACACTCCACCAAGCACATCCACATAAAAATCCCCAAGGGGCTTCGGGCTGCTTCAGGGGCAGGGAGGATAGCCCTTATTTTCAAATACAGAGGAAAAGAGAGGCAGACAGGCGAGGGGGAAGGAAACAGGTCCTTTTTCCATGACCCACAAATGGACACTAGGCAAGGAGAGGGAGGACTCTCAGCCTGGCGCCCTCCCTTAGAAGAACCCCAACTTGATGTGCACTGAAACTGCTAGAAAGACCCGCCCCATCACCCGGTAAAGACAGGGGCCTTCACTCTCACAAGCTCCTCCACAAAAAGCACAAGAAGAAGTTCAACATTGAAGACACCTCTCACTAGAGTGGCCTATTTTCTTTTCTTCTAGTTTTTTTGACAGACTTGGTTCACTTTTTTGGCATAAAAATCCTATGTTGTTGCCACATCTGGAATCTGGGTTCATGGGTCTTGACGAGATGGTCAGTGAATTCCTGACAGGGAGATGGGGTGAACACAGTTTCTTCCCAGAGGTCAGGGGTCAAGTAGCTATAGGTCTTAGAGATGGCATCAAAGGTGGCCTTGGTGAGGCTGCCCAGGTGCAGCCCCTGGCTGAGGTGTCGCAGTTGTTGATTATCAAAAAGAAGTCTGCAAGCCCAGGAAAGAGTCCAGCTCCCCACCTGCTGCCTGAAGGGAACACCGGCAGTCCCATAATAGCCCCCCGAATTCTGCTTCCCCTCCACCAGACATGTGGGGAGCCCTGTGCTGCCTACAGCCAAACACGCACAGCCACTCCAAGGAAGCCTCGGAGACAAAGGCACTGCCCCCACAAATCCCGCACGCGCTCACAGCCAGGGAGTTGCTCCACACCAAGGGGAATTTAGACGCCACCTCAGACCGTCCTCTTAGGCAGTTTTATTAAAGCGTGTTTGTAAATCATGATACAATTTAATTAAAGTGGAACATCTCTCTGAAACACTCTAGGATTAAGGAGTCACACACACGTATCATTCTGCAGAGTGAGATAACAGAATTTAGGGTTCTCCTAATCCAGCAGTTCTCTAAGTGTGGCTGGTAGGTAGAACTGGGGAGGGAGCGTCCCCAAGGTCAAACTACTTGTTTGAAATTCTGACCTGATCCTTCTGGTAACATGCGCACTGGTGAGTGACTCCATGACAGGTAAAACCGTGGGTGCCTCAGGCATGGACTTATCCCCAGAACACACACACACACACACACACACACACACACACACACACACACACACACACACCATGGGGCGGAAGCCGGTTTACCTTAAAATGGACTTATCCCCAGAACACACACACACACAACACACACACACACACACACACACACACACCATGGGGCAGAAGCCGGTTTACCTTAAAATGTCCTGTATACAGCAGTAAAAAGCACTGATGTTATTTAACATTGACTATTTAAAAAAATGTAAATAGAGACAGGGGTCTTCTATGTTGCCCAGGCTGGTCTCAGATTCCTGGGCTCAAGTGCTCCCTCCACCTCGGCCTCCCAAACTGCTGAATAAAAGCGTGAGCCACGCACTAGCCGAAATATGTACTCTTAGGTGCTTTAAATATTCCATGTGAGAAAATGGGAGGTGCACACCCCCCCTCAATGTGGTGGCAGTCCTGAGGAGAGGTACCTGATGAGGAGCTGTGAGCTGTTGCCTTTTTTGTGGAAGACCAGAGACATTTGGCAGACATGTTTGGCAGATATTTTCTCAAACTCAACCAAGTGACCTGCTACGTCAAAGAAATCATTATAATTATCGCAATTACAAAATTCAAGCTCTAACATAAAAATGAGGACTGTGTAAAATGTACATTTGCCACCACACGCTTAAAGCTTCTGAACACTTGGAGGCTTCTGGTGAGATCAGCAGTGCTGCTCGTGAATGGGCTATTTTGATCTATGCAATTAAACATGGCAGTGTTGGAAGAGCTGTGTAACCCAGTGAACTAGAACGTCCCAGGTGACTGAGGCTCCAAAGTCAAACAGGAGTCACTCAAGACTGCCAGGATGCATTTCAGAGCCTACATTGTAACTAACCTTTAAGGAACCACGACCTGTTGGGCCTTCGTGTAGTAGCCAGGAACATCCACAGGTATCTGAAAGCACTAAAATAACTCTCCCTTCCAGCGACATGGCTGTATGACACCAGGTTTTTTTCCCTTATGCTTCAACCAAAACAACATTGCCCTGCAGATGGAATGCAGAAGCCAGTTGCTGCCTTCTATTACACCAAACTTTAAGGAGTTCACAAACCATGTGAAACAGTACCAATACCACTCTTTCTTTTTTTGAGTCAGAGCTCACTCTGTCACCCAGGCTGGAGTGCAGTGGCATGTTCATGGCCACTGCAACCTTGACCTGCTGGGCTCAGGTGATCCTTCCACCTTAGCCTTCCAAAAAGTTGGAACTACAGGCATGCACCGCCATGCCTAGCTAATTTTTATTTATTGTGGAGACGGAGTCTGACCAAGTTGCCCAGGCTGGTCTAGAACCCCTGGGCTGAGGCAATGCTCTCGCCTCAGTCTCCCAAAGTGCTGGGATTACAGGTGTGAGCCATCATGCCTGGTTAACACCACTCTTGTCACTATATTTTTTGTTCTAGAATATTGTCTTTCATAAAAATATGATATTTATATTAATACATACTTGGTGTTATCATTTCATTACGTTAATTTTTTTTTAACTCCTCAGTTTTAATTTCAATGAATACTGATATAGCCACATAAACAAAAGGTCTTTGGGGTCCTTAATAATTTGAGAATATAAAGAGGTCCTGACCCCTAAAGGCTTAAGAATTGCTGTCTGAATTTACCATTTTGTGAGTATAGATTGCCATCCAGAGTATTTTCCTAAAAAACACAGGGCTGGGTGCAGTGGCCCACATCTGCAATCCCAGCACCACGGGAAGCCAAGAAAGGAGGACTGTTTGAGGCCAGGAGTTTGACACCAACCTAGGCAACATAGCAAGACCATGTCTCTCTAAAAAAACTAATAATTTTAAGAAATTAGCCAGGCGTGGTGGCACAGGCCTGCAGTCCCAGCTCCTGGGAGGCTGACGCTGGAGGATCACTTGAGCCCAGGAGTTCGAGGCTGCAGAAAACTATGATGATGCCACTGCAATTCAGCCTGGGTGACAGAGTGAGGCTCTGTCTCTAAAAAAATAAATAAATAGATAAATAAATAAAAAACCCCAAGAGACACAGCAGTCCTGCCTTCAGCTATTTCAGGAATCGCAGTGAGACTGGCAGGCCATCAGCAGCACAAGGACTACATCTGTGAGGCCGCTGAAGAAATTCTGATCTGGTTTCCTCTGGATCATAAGGACTGCCACACATGAGTTAGTTGGTGGAGGACTGGTCGGTTTGATCCTTCTGAGACAACTTAACCCTCACTGCTGTTTTGGGGCACCCCCGAGCCACCAGGCAACACAATCAAGACCAGAAGACACTGAGTCACCCGCCCTCGGATATGAGAGGTAGGGAAGCCTGTCCTAGACAAGCAGAGGGGCACAGGGAGCCCAATGGCTGAGAAATGCCCCCATCGCCTGGTCCAGGCCTCGGGTTCTGGCCCCAAGAGAGCCCTGTCATTCTGATATAAAGCTGGGGATGGGGGCGGTATAGAGCAGGAGCCAGGAGTGAAGTTTTAAGAAGGCCTTTTATCCTGTCACCCCATTTTTGCCATCATCCTTCATAAAAGCACGTTGAAATGAGTTCAGACGTCAGGTAAAGGGCAGGAGTAGCTTAAGGAAATGCCTGAAGTGTCAACCCGGGCGGCTGGTGGAAACCCTTCCCCACCTCCACGTTCAGAGCTCTACGGGGTCAGCCTCCCCAGGCATGAAGGGGGTGGGGGTAAGAAACCACAGCCTGAAGCAGACTCGGAAACCTGGGGCTCAAAACAAGGGAAGCAAAAACAGAACTCAAGTTGCTATTCATTTCTTCAGAGCGGTGTCCTAAAAAATCCCCTTCAGCTGATTGTTCTTCAATTAAAATACTGGAGAACCCAAGCCCACTAAGCTCCAAGTCCATTTCCCCCTTTTATTCCTTAACGAAGTCTGCTCTGCCTCAGAGAACTCCCCCAGCGTGTGTGTGATCATGGCAAAGCCACACCCTTCATGCTCATCGCCTGGGCGAGTCCACAGCCTGCCAGAGACCCCCACACCCACTGAACCTGCGCCTCCCGGGGTGGAGTCCAACCCCTGGACCACGTGCACAGCAGTCAAAGCTCTAGAACCTGGAGGTGCGCCTGGGTCCAAATCCGGGACCCGGCACTTACTGCTGTGTGACCCGAACCTCTCTGTACCCCAGCTTCCTCACCTCCAAAATGGGAGGCTGGCAGACCCACGAGGGCCACGGGTGGTAAACTTCTAGTCGGTAACCATCTAGTCAAACACTCGGTGCACCTCACCAGTCACTGGGTGCCTGTGGCACCTGCCGGTGTTCTCTTTCCTGAAGGGGTCAGAACCACTCGGCCTCGTACTCCACAGCCAGCCTGCCGGGTTGACTCTGGGAGCCATCCTTCATCACCTCCACGCGAGAGCCATTACCTGCAGACCGCTGCCATTCATTCCTGCATTTGTGACCTCCAGGCAAGTCCACAGTTAACTGTTTTATGAGACCTGGTTTGCCAAATGCCAGCATTTTAAAACATTCAACCTTTTCTTTTTCTTGGAGTTGGAGTCTTACTCTGTCACCCAGGCCAGAGTGCAGTGGCATGCTCGCGGCCACTGCAGCCTTGACCTGCTGGGTTCAGGCAATCCTTCTGCCTCAGCCTTCCACCACGCCTGGCTAATTTTTTGATTTATTGTAGAGATGAGGTCTGACCAAATTGCCCAGGCTGGTCTCAAACCCCTGGGCTCAGGCAATCCTCTCGCCTCGGCCTCCCAAAGTACTGGGATTACAGGCGTGAGCCACCACATCTGGCTTTTTTCCTTTTTTAGAGTCAAGGTCTCATCTGTTACCCAGGTTGGAGTGCAGTGGCACGATCACAGTTCACTGCCATGATCACAGTTCACTGCAGCCTCAACCTCCCGGGCTCAGGCAATCCTTCTTCCTCAGTCTCTCAAGCAGCTGGGACTATAGGCATGCAACACTATACCTGGTTAATTTTTTTGGATTCTTTGGTAGAGATGTGATCTCGCTATGTTGTCCAGGCTGGTCTTGAACTCCTGGGCTCAAGTGATCCTCCCACCTTGGTCTCTCAAAGTGCTGGGATTACAGGCATCAGCCCATGTGCCCAGCTCTATTCCACTTTTAAAATCAACAAAATCACAGTGAAGTGGATGGAGGCCTCTGCCTTCCCAGGCCATCAGGATTCACTGTGGACAGCCGGGGTGCTCTCAGGCTGGGGCCTCCCAGCTGGCCCTTCTGCCACAGCAGCCCTGGCCCCAGGGGTCCACCCGCCCAGCACACAACACTGAAATAACCCCCCGAAGGACGACAGGCTCGTGAACCCAAAGCCAAAGCACCAGAATGACACGGGGACCTCTCCACCACCTGCACCAGCTGCTGCTGTAGGGACGGAGATATGGAGACTGCAAAGCATGGGAAATGGTAGTTTCTGTGCAGCCTGTCTGAGGGGATGAGCAGTTAAAGGAAATGTTTACCATGCTCAAAGTCGTTTTGCTTTTAAAAACTGGACAACCCTCTTGCGCGTGTCTGTTTCAAGCTCTCCACTCAGCTTTGCTACAGCCACCTGTGCATCACAGACCCCACCACAAACTGCTTTAAATTAGGACACGCTATCGAGTTACAGCACGAATGTGTCTGCTCAGTCTTTTGGGGCCTTTGTTTAGAAAACAACTATGACAAGGTCCAAGCAAACAACCGGGACCAAATCACTGGAAAGTTGCTCAAAAAAACAAAAGGTGTCTGTTCCCACTCTGAGGGCATTTCATGAGACGCACATGCCAGCATCACCCACCTTGATCTTCAGATTCCCAACAAAAGCGGCATACTCCTTCAGGGAGCTGGGGTGCCTCTTCCCCCATGAACACCGTCATTCTTGCAACACACAACAACATGCACCAAGGAGCTCCTGCACACCAGGAGGGCTCTCCGTGCATTGACTCATTTTACCTCCACGCAATGACTGTCATCAATTATGACAATAATTCCAAATATTCATTACAGTAACTACCATGTAATTTACACGATCATATTGACAATCAATAATAATAATGAATTATAACTAACCATTGCTTGTTAAAACTAAATATCTATCAACCTATACTGTATATATGACACGATGCATCATAGCCGTTATTCTGGTAGTTATGGTACGTGGTTATCAATGATAACAATTAGCAACAAGAACAGGCACTGTTCTTACCCCCATTTTAAAGGAGAGGAAACAGACCCCGAGCTGAATGGTGAGCAGAGCCCGGCTGGGCCTGGGGCCTCTAGAACAGACACAACCTTGGGCACCCAGAGCAGAGAGTCTGAGGGTGGTGAGCATTCCTGTCCACCCCGCCCAGCCTTGGGGTACAGCCCCTGCCCCATGGGGACTCAGCAAAAGTCAACTTACAGCAAGGGGCGTCTGCAAGAGACACTCAGGAAAGAGACAGGCCATCCCACCCATCACACACACACACACACACACACACACACACACACACACACACACACCCCTCCACTAGTCACTACTGGGTGCTAGGGCTGCTGGAGTAGACATGCCCAGCCCTCTGGCAGTGACACAGGACACCGTATCACCCCCAGAACACTTTACCAGAAACTGTGTACAAAAGTGCCCTGAAGGACACGAGGATGTTCTAGGAGTATATGCAAGAGAAACAGTGATTAAACTAGCAGCTTATGGGAGTGCCTGCTGTATACTGGGCTCTTGAACCTGTTGAATCTTCTGTGACCCTTTGAGGGAAGTATCACTACTGTGCTCATTTTACCAAATGAGGACACTGAGGCATAGGAAGGAGAGGTTTGATGATGCACCAGTGTCACACAGCTAGTGGGTGGCAGACAAAGAAGACTCAGAGCACAGCTGCCACTGCATGAGCCTGGCTGGCGGGAGCCCGTCCTCGGGTCTGCGTACGCCATCATTAAAAATTATTGCAACATGCTCACACACACGCACATACAAATAAATAGTATTCAGAAATTCCCAAGATATTAGTGAAAAGGACCAACATAAAATTATAAATGCAGACTACTCCCAACTATCTATGTGTACATAGGAAAAAAAGTGTCTGGAAATAAATGCACATTCACATACTTCTTGTAGGTAATATTACGGGAGAGTCTTTTCTCTTTTTATTTCTACATCCCCTAAATTCCTTGAAATGAGCATGCATTTCTTTTTATCATGAAGGGAAATGCCGTCTTAAAAAACCCAAAATACTAGAATCAAAAGGCAACATTGCCTGTGGCCATGGCAGCACCCTAAGAAAATTCTGCAGGAAAACCCTACAGCAAAGTGAGGGGTCAGCGCCCATCTCCACCGATAGCAGCTGCTCACCCCTTATCCTGGGAGGCCCATGGCCTTATCCTTATCGCTGCAATGCAGAGACCTCGAGCAAAAAGGAGGGCCGGGTAGGATCCTAACTGCCCCCACCCGGGCAGTGTATCAACGATGGCAAGCTGTGGCAAGCGCCTGCCTCCCGTGTGGCAGCAACTGTTGCCAAGCTCCTGGGCTCCAACACACACTCTGTGGCAACTCCACATGGCAACTCTAACATTTAGGCGGTAACACCAGGGTGCTGCCTTTCCCCTGCTCCACGTCCTTTCAGAGCTGAACTGCAACGCAAGTAACAATCTCGGCCTCCACTCAGACCACTCACTAACAGCCACACATGTTCCACTGAATGTCTTAGACACCAGAAGAGTGAGATGCAAGGACACAAGAGACACAAAACAACATGCCGCACAGCAGTGCTGGGTCCCAAATGAATGACTCAGACAAAAATTGTCAGAGAGAAGAGGGCACAAAAAATAGAAGAGGTGTCGGAGGGCTGGGTGGGCCAGAGGTGCAAGGAAGCCCAGGAACATGTGCATCTAAGACTGGGTGGGAACCATACTGTGCGGAAAGGAAAGCAGACAAACCCAAGTTTCTGTGGACAACCATGCCCTGACTGTATGCTGTAAGACTGAACACAGAAAGAGCTCACCCACATCTGTGCTCCAGCTAAGACATTTGTTTCTCACGGAGAAACAGGTTAACAATTCCAGCACTCCTTTCTGAGGCAGAGCGCAGTGGCTCACACTCATAATCCCAGCACTTTGGGAGGCCAAGACAGGAGGATCTCTTGAGCCCAGGAGTTCAAGACCAGCAACAACATAGTGAGATCTCGTCTCTACAAAAAATTAAAAAAAAAAAAAAAATTAGCCAGGCATGGTGGTGAGTGCCTGTAGTCGCAACTACTTAGGAGGCTGAAATGGGAGGATCACTTGAGTCCAGGAGTTTGAGGCTGCAGTGAGATGGAATCGTGCCACTGTACTCCAGCCTGGGCAAAAGAGTGAGATCCTGTCTAATAAATAAATAACTCCTTTCTGTGTTTACCAGGTTTGCACAAATAAGCAAAGATGCTGTGCATAATGAGGAAGGGGAAAGGCTAGAGTAAATCCTGTGGTGCTGAGTTTGAATCAGAAACGTCAGCAAGATTCCATGGTGTTTAACATTAGTGCAGAGGGTAAATACATCTAGACATGCATGTACATGCATGCTAGGGTAAACTTGTAAGTACCATGTCCTGCCTGCATCCACTGAGAGGACCAGAAGCAAGGACCTCCTGGCCACAAGAGCACACCCAGCACCCAGACACTTGTGGCTAACACCGCTCTCTGATAAAAGCAACCAGAGCTGGGTGATGAAATGGACTGGAACCCGAACAGACACTAGATGCACGTGGAATACCTTGCAGGTCCCAAAGCAACGGGGACACCAAAGTCAGCTGGCAGGGCCACTGGTCAGGTCCCAGAAGAGGGGCTGCCAGAGGCAGCACAGGCTACATGGGAACCTGGGCTGGACAGGGCTCCAGAAGTGGACGTGGAATACCCAGAAAACAGGCATGAGTCAGACAAACGACCAAATTGGCTTAAGATCTGCAGGTCTCATAACAGTCCTGCACTCTGACAAGAGGCTGGCATGGGGGAAGCTGGCTATGGGACCACTCTTCTGCAAGTGGAAAGTTATTTATTTATTTATTTTGAGTTGGTGTCTGACTCTGTTGCCCAAGCTAGAGTGCAGTGGCATGCTCACATCCACCACAGCCTCCACCAGCGGGGCTCGGGCAATCCTTCTGCCTCAGCCTTCCAAGTAGCCGGAACTACAGGCATGCACCACCACGCCCAGCTAATTTTTAAAAAATTTATTGTAGAGATGAGGTCTTGCCAAGTTGCCC
>NW_007260371.1:1006790-1014625 GCF_000164805.1 Carlito syrichta
TAGTTCCAGACTTGGAAGGCTGAGGTGGAAGGATCGCCAGAGCCCAGCAGGTCGAGGCTGCGGTGGCCAGGAGCGGCCAATGCACTCCAGACTAGGCGACAGAGTGAGACTCCAACTCAAAAAAAAAAAAAAAAAAGTTAAGAGGATATTTATGAATGCAACAACATCATGCTTCAAATGCCGGGCAGGGGAGAAACAGACGGGCAAGGCTGGGCCCAGTACTTGAAGCTGGTCACAGTCACTCAAGGAGGGCTCTTTGTACTTTCCCTGCTGCTCTGGTGTACATCAGAATGCTTCCACAGTTGCACCCATGTCCTTTAAAACTTTTTCTCAAAGTCTGCAAACACCATGAATCTGGTCTCTTCTATTAGTGAACTGTACCCATGCAAGCCAAAGAAGCAGAAGTCCTTGCGCCCTGCCCCTCCTTCTCGCCCTTCCCCCTCCCCCTCCTGCCCTCTCCCTTCCCTCTCCCTTCCCCTCTGATGATCTCCACCCTAGAGCTGGTGGCTCCTTAGACACACACAGGGGACACATCACACATCTGCCTATCTGTTGTGTCTCACACTTGCTCCCCGTCAGTCTGGATGAGGATGGCCCCGCCCAGGGCAGCCTCTGCCTGGGCCACCCAGCCCTCGGGCCCTGCAGTCCCTGGACACCCCACACTCCAGGCCACACTCCCGCTCCTGCTCCTGTACCATGCTCCAGCCCCACTCGCGTGCGCGGAGACACTCGCCGTCTTCCATGATCTGGTAGTGACTGCTTGACGCGTATTGGTGTTCACGGCTTAGGCGGTGAGCTCATGGGGCGGCAGCCAGGTCTGTCTGCATTCACCGTTGTCCCGGCCCTGGGCATGACTCTTGGCACCAACAGTTGCTTAAGTGAGCTCCTCTGGCATTAGACATGTGGGGCATGAACTCTCTCTTTTCTTTCCCTGCCCAGTGACATTTATCTGTACTGTGTCTATCTAGTCACCCAGCATGAAGAAATGAAGGTACCTTGGACCTCTAAGGCTGATCTGGGCACATGCTTAAATCTAACATTCTTTCCACTCCGGGAACTAATGAAATATGCCAGAAGTGGTTTACTGCTTAGGAACTTCACTTCCTAAACACTGAGATGACAGTAACATGTGATGAGGACAAGGAGAAACGAAAGTCTCCATCCACCACTGGTGGGAATGTCAAACGGTACAGCTGCTAGCCGTTCCTCAAGTGAAACACGGAGCCGCCATGTAACCCAGCAATTCCAAGAGAAATTAAGACATATGTTCACACAAAAACCGGTACATACGTTCACAGCAGGATGAGTCCCAACAGCCAAAGGGAGAAAAAACCCAGAGGTCCATCAACAAATCAACAGATAAACTGTGGCATATCCATACAATGGAATATTATTTGGCAATTAAAAGGAACACAGTACTGATACACACCACAAAGGAAGACATGAAAGCTCCTATAGTGTGTGACTTCATTACAGAAAATATTCAGGCTAGGTATATCCACAGAGACAGGACACAAGTTAGTGGTTTCCAGGGGTGGGGAGGGAGGGATGGGGTGGCTAATTAAGGGACATGGGGCTTCGCCTCAGGGTGCTGAAATGGTTTGGAAGTAGCCAGAGATGATGGTTACACAATATTGTGAACACCCTGAATGCCAATGAATGGTTCACTTTAAAATGCTTCATTAGGCTGGGCATGGTGGCTCACGCCTATAACCTCAGCACTCAGGAGGCTGAGGCGGGAGGATTGCTTGAGTCCAGGAGCTCAAGACCAGCCTAGACAACAAAGAAAGACCTCATCTCTACATTTTTTTTTTTTTTAATTAGCTGGGCGTGGTGGCACACACCTGTAGTCCCAGCTACTCAGGAGGCTGAAGTGGGAGAATTGCCTGGGCCCAGGAGTTCAAGGCTGCAATGAGCTGTGATTGTGCCACCGCACTCCAGCCTGGGCAACAGAGTGAGACCCTGACTCAAAATAATGGTAGTAGTAGTAATAATAATAATAATAAACTAAAGGCTTCAATTTATATTATGTCAACTTTGTCTCAATTTTTTCAAGGCTGTGACATTTTGAAACAACTTCCTCCCTGTGAAGCACCTTTCACCCTTAGTTAACAATGCTGACACACTTTGAAGAGACCACACAACAATATGAACAGCAGCTGAGTCCTGAACCCAGAGTGAAGGATGAGGAGGAACCAGCAGTGGTGCGGGTGAAGCCTGAAGCCTGAAGCCAGAAGCCGTGTGGGCAGAGTTGGGGCCTCTGACTGGGGATTGGGTGAAGGGGAGAAGGGGGTGGAGTGTGCAAACTGCCCTCTGCAGTGTCGGGTTGTGAATGATGAATCTGAAAGAGGACCTCAAGATCCTACATCATGAACTCTAAAATACCTTGGTATAACTCAATTAAAACATGCAAGAAGAAAAACAGAAACCATACTTCAAGTCTGGGCACCGTGGCTCACTCCTGTAATCCCAGCACTTTGGGAGGCCGAGGCGGGAGAACTGCTTGAGAGTCCAGGAGTTTGAGACCTGCCTGGGCAACATAGTGAGACTCTGCCTCTTTAAAAAAAAGAAAGAAAGAAAGAAAAAAGAGACCATGCTTCAAACAAATGTGCACTGGGATGACACCTGGTGCCACAGGGAAGTGCAACCCACTCTCCCAAGCTACAACTTAAACCCACCCCCCGGGGTGGATTGGGCATATCGAGGCCTGGCAGCTTCCCGCCATGAGGTAGACTTGGGCGCAGTCTCTTTCTGGACTTTCCAGGCAGACAGAACTCCTTGGTCACCAGTCATCTCAGGTGAGATGACCCCTGATGGAGTGAAACTCAATCCTCAGTCAAGCTCTAGGTCAACTGAGCTCTGGATGTACCCCTAAGCATGCAAGGGGCTCCCGCCCTGCAACCGGGCTTCTCCCCATCTCTTCCATTCACTCTGCGATGTTTATTTTTCAGAGAATTTTTACCTAAGACATCCACGTCTGCCTTAGTACATTCGCCTCCTGACTTTCATCATTAAAGGAAGGCGGCTGACCAGCCCCAGGCAATGGGAAGACAGTCCCCAAATCAAAGGACTCCCTCTCGGTGAAACCCCAGGTCCTCATTCAGATCCCAAGCCACATTCCAGCAACAGCCACCATGCCAGGCACAGCTCGGAGCTTTTTCACACGTGTTGATGCATTTAATACTCACAGAAAGGGAGCAAGAGGGCACCGATCCCCAGTTTACAGTTGAAGACAGCGCTTAACAGGCTAAGTGGCTGCCTCAGGTCCCACAGCCCAGAGGGAGGGACCAGAATCCACTATGTCTGTGCAGCCTCTAGCTGGGACCCAGGTCCCGTGCCTGTCTCCTGAGAGCAGAGGGAGGATCAGCCTCCACCAGCCACCTCACCGGTCAGGCCCTTCGCACAGACTTGTCACACACCCTCAAACAACACCGAACCAAGGCAGGTGGGGCGGAGGGGAGACTCCACCCTCTGCCTTAGTGATGAGGCGATTTTGCCTTCCCTTTCTGTCCGTTACCCATGAAAGTCTTGAGGGAGTAAGTGCCCTGTGGCCCCTCCCTCCTCAACGCTCCCACGCCCAAGGTGGAAGGGATGCCTCCACCCCACACAGTCCGGGAGATTGCATGCCACCCAATAACAAGAAAAGACCCCTGGGCAGGTGGCCGGCGGACTTTTCAAAAGTGCAGGTGAGTTTCACCACACAGATTTAACTTTTAAACAAGAAACTGCATGTGGCAAGTGTTTAGTGGGAAAAAGAAAACACCATGGCGGACACCGAAAAGTAGATGGACGGGATACCCCGGACAGCAAGAAGTCCACAACCAGGAGAGCAGACAGACAGACAGGACAGATCACCACACGGCAAAACACAGAGGCAAGTGAGCGCAATTGTTTTCTTTTTTCGAGTCAGGGTCTCACTCTGTTGCCCAGGCTGGAGTGCAGTGGCACAATCACAGCTCACCACAGCCTCGATCACCTGGGCTCAGGAGATTCTCCCACATCAGCCTCCTGAGCAGCTGGGACTTACAGGCACGTGCCGCCATGCCTGGTTAATTTCTGATACAGTGGACGCTTTTCTCCTGGATTTCTTAGATTGAGCATGTCTATAACAGGAGCTCCCTCTACTCCCCTCAATAGGCGGGCATTGGCACTCCCCAGGCCAGCCCACATCCAGCAGGTCTCTGCACCTTTGGGGGCCCGCTGCCCATGGCCTCCAGCCTCATATCAGGCGGTAGCCCTCCTCACCACCTCATCCTGCCTCCTCTGACGTCAAGGGATGTCCCAAACCAAACTCAGCCAGGGTCTGTTTTTAATCTGCCGAAGTGGAGTGAGAACACCCTTTCACACGCCCCAGGGAACACACAGAGCCCAAAGACTGCCCTACCTTGGCCCGCCTCCACTGGAGGCCCTGCCATCACCTGTGACCATCCCTGGACAAAGCAAAACAAAAACCTAAAAGCTAGAACCTGCATCGGACCACACCTCTCGGTCTGACCCCAGCCTGCAGGAAAGACACACACAGGACAGAGGGACAGGCTGCACTGCACCCAGAGGATGGCCAGCTGGGTCTAGGCTGCAGGAAATGGCCCGGCTGCTCCATTGACACAGAGCCAGCGGGGAGGAAGAGAAGCAGTTCTGTAACCTGGAATTCTGCACAACAAAGGTGGAAACCCACACCATGGAGATGCCCGGCGGCTGAACTTGGGGTAGCCCCAGTTCTGAGGAAGGCACCAGGATGGTGGTGGGGCGGTGAGAGACACACTATCATCTCACAGTCGTGGCTTCTGAAAGATCTGTCACCAAGATGATGGGATGGGGGTCTGCAATGACGGACAGGGAATGAGGTGGGGGGCTCAAGAAGAAGCCAGGGATGGGCCACCAGGGAGGCTGCGGATGGCACGTGCAGGGGCACACGCGCTTACACACACACAGACATATACTCTCTTGTCTGTTCTTTTTCAATGTTCCTCCGGGCGGGACTCATACCTTCCACTGTGACCATCTCAGTAGCCTCCTCCAGGCAGGCCTCCCTGTTTGCTTCCACTCCACCTCCTCAGTCTAACACAACAGGAACAGAGATCCTTAACAATTAAGCCATCTGCTGTCCCTCCTCTTCCTCCTGGGCCCCTCAGCCTGCACGTGGGCCTTGGCTTCCCTCTCTCCTCCGCTTCTAGTCCTTGACCTTGTTTTTTGTTTTGAGTTGGAGTCTCACTCTTGTCACCCAGGATGGAGTGCAGTGGCACGCTCACAGCCACCACAGCCTTGATCTGCTGGGCTTAGGCGATCCTTCCGCCTCAGCTGTCCAAGTAGCTGGAATGCACGCCACCATGCCCAGCTAGTTTTTGTGATTTATTGTAGAGATGAGGTCTCACCAAGTTTCCCAGGCTGGTCTCAAACCCCCAGGCTCAGGCAATCCTCTCACCTTGGCCTCCCAAAGTGTTGGGATTACAGGCTGAACCACTGCACCCAGCTGTCCTTGTTCCTTCTTAAAGGACCTGCGCTGACCACCAGGCAGCCTCTGCCATAGCCCCTGACCCTGCTCATCTATGGTCTTTTTCTGTTGCACAAGCCAAGGTGGGCCTTACACGCTTCAGACTCACCGACTTGTGAGCATCTTGTTTCGACCATCCACCCTCTCACACGCATTGCCAAGCACTCTTTTCCAATCACCCAGTGTGAGGGGCCTCAGCCCACTTCCTAAGTCCCACCGGGATGCTACTTCCTTTGTGGGGTTTTCCCTGGGGAATCCCAACCACAATTCCCGCTTGTCTGCCTATCCATGTAACTGTCCCCAGTTCCTGCATTTAACTGCCAGGTCCTGGGTTGGCCGGGCTGTGACCCCAGGGTCATCTTCAAATGTCCCAAAACATTCCAAGAGAATGCTCTGCTCCACTCAGGGGAGTTGACAGAGTCAGAACAGGATCCTTGTGGAGGCGAGAGGATTGCCTGAGCCCAGGGGTTTGAGACCAGCCTGAGCAAATGGGCGAGACCTTGTCTCTACAATATAAATCAAACAATTAGCCGGGTGTGGCAGTGCACACCCATGGTTCCATCTACTTGGAAGACTGAGGTGGGAGGATCGCCTGAGTCCAGCAGGTTGAAGCTGCAGTGGCCGTGATTGTGCTCACCGCACTCCAGCCTGAGCGACAGAGACTCTGACTCAAAAAAAAAAAGAGCAGAGACTTCCCCTAGTGCTCCTGATTGCTCATGACCTCCAAAAGTTCTCAGCACCTACAGTTCTAATGACCTGTCCTGGGGTTCTGAGGACCCTAACCATGGCTGTTCTTGGTTGTGAGCCGCATGCTTTAACACTTAGCAACTGCATCCTTCAGGAGCACAGGCAGCGGGAACAGAGCGTCCCGGCAGCATCCTCCCGCCCCAGTCACCAACGGGCCATTCTGGAGCCACCACACAGACGCCGCAGCAGAACATGGCCTTCTGGTTCCACTGGCGTGACTGGGCTCTTGCTACACCACTCCTGCCCGTGTGTGCCAGTGAGGTGAGCCTGCCCCCGACATCAGGGTCCTCTCCATGTGGCACCTGGGTCTTTCGTGGCTGGCAAAGGCTGAGCTCTGAGTAGCAGGAGCAAGCCTGCACCTCCCTGGTGTTGGACCTCACAAGGCAGCTGGGGACACCGCTTAGTTAGTTATCTACCAGGGGTGTGGCTTTTGAAATGTGTTTTTATCCTTGAGGTCAACAAAGAGGATCAAGGAGAGGGAGGCCCACCCTGCAGCTGATACAGAGGGACAAAATGCAACAATGCCACAGCAGCAGCAACCGCCACTGCTGCCAGGCATGCTCCGAGGGCCTGGTCTCAGCACGGGGCCCAGTCGGGCAGCCAGGATTCCCGTGAGGCCGGCTTGACCCGGAGCCTGCGTGTCCTGGGCTACCGTCATACTGAGGGGGGCGTCCCGGGGTGTCATACCTCCCCGACCACTCCAGAGAGCCCCGGGCACCTGCACACAACCTGGTCTGTCCCCTGTCACCCTCCCAATCACTCTAGCATCTTCCTCTGCTTTCTCCGCATTTTTTACTTGTACTACTCTGTGAGTTCCTTTGTTCCTCCAAAAAATAAATAAATAAATAAATAAATAAAGCAAAGGATGCCACCGCGGGCTGGCTCGGAGGGCGGGGACGTCACCACTCTCGGGCCTCGTGGCTTTCTCACGCTCGCTGCTCAGCCTGCCACACACGTGGGCCCCGCACATAAGAGTGGGGCCAAGGGCCCCGAGCACGCCGCTTGGACAGAGCGTCAGCTGTGGTCTGGAACGGAGGCCCAGAGATGCCCAGCACCCCATCTGCGCCCCTCGCCTGCTGCCTTCGTGTCCTGAACGACTGGCCGCAGGGGCGTGGGAGGCTGAGTTCCCAGGGCAGGGTCCTCCTGCTACTGACATTCAAGGAGGAACCCAAGTGAGGCACCCCCGGCTTGTCCTCAGACCCCCTGAACAAGTGCGCTGGGTCCAAGCTCCCCAACAGCAAAGGCCTGTGACGTCGGAAAGACAAACTCCCAGTGGTGGTGTTTTTACTTGATGAGTCAAACCCGATGAAACATCTCCTAAGACTATGGCCTATGACCTTTCTACGTACAACAGCAGGATGGAAATTTCTAGTTGCGGCCTTCTCTGCAATAACTCTCTAAGTACTGGAACTCAGAGCCAAGACACTTAAATAATGTGGGAAGGCCTGGCTTGGCCTGTAATCCCAGAACTTTGGGAGGTCGCGGGTTCGAGACCCATCTGGGCAACTTGGCAAGACCTTGTCTCTGCGATAAATCGAAAATCAGCCAGGCGTGGTAGTGCACGCCTGTAGTTCCGGCTACTTGGAAGGCTGAGGCA
>NW_007260371.1:1014897-1022257 GCF_000164805.1 Carlito syrichta
AGAGAAAGAAAGAAAGAAAGAAAGAAAGAAAGAAAGAAAGAAAGAAAGAAAGAATGAATGTGGAAAATAACAAAGGCATCACCCTGAGTTACTGTCCCGCTCGGGCTCTCCCGGGATGGGCGGCAGGCACAAGCAGCAGGTGACTCGCGGAAAGAGCCCCCTGATGTGGCTCTGTTTGGAGTTGGCGATAGTTTCATAAAAACCAGCCAGATGCAGTGGCTCAGCCCTTTGGGAGCCTGAGGCGGGAGGAGTGCCTGAGCTCAGGAGCTTCAAAACAGCCTGGGCAACATAGTGAGACTTCGTCTCTACAAAAAAAATAGAAAATTAGCTGGGCACAGCGGTGTGTGCCTGTATCCGCAGCGACTCAGGAGGGTGAGGTGCAAGGATCCCCCAAGCCCAGGGGGTCGAGGCTACCGTGAGCTGTGGTGGTGCCATGGCACTCCAGCCTGGGCAACAGAGTGAGACTCCAACTCAAAAGACAAAGAACACTTTTCCCTGAACGCACGGAAGCCCCGGCAGTCACCTTTGGAAGTCTCCTCCTGCCTGTCAGTGGATACACTGCATTCACAACACACGGAACCACAACTGTGCCATATACAAGTACAGTGGTCATTTACTCAGAGCTTTATCGGAAAGCAGAATCACAGATATGTGTACAGCCAGCTCCTTCTGGACCACCACAAAGTCCTCTTTGGGACATCCAACCCACTGCCCCCTAGACAGGTGTCTCCCGAGGGCTGGTGACACTACACTCTCGGGGCTGCCCTCCAGGCATCCCACATGAGCTCCTCCCTCCCACGGCCCCCAGGTTTTCTACCTCCTCGCCCCACCCCCACTCTCAACCCCTGGGCCCCAAGCCCCAACTCATGGACAATCCTCAGGGTCCTCTGGGAGATCCACTTCCCTGGGCTTCAGGTGACTCACATGCCCCCGGGCCAAGATGCCTGCTGACCACACAGCCACCATGGGCAGGCCTGAGACTGTGCCTGCCAACCCCAGAGCTGTCTGCCGCTGCTTCTCCTTGCTGTCTAGTGCCATCTACAGACCCCACCTCCGTCCCCTGGGCTGCCCATACCCCCACGCCCCTCAAACGTGTCCCACCGCCACTCGGACATCTCCCCCTAAGCCCACTGGTCCTTCGTGCTCTCCACTGTTCCTTATCTTTGTCAATGGTGTGAATGCCTGCCGGCATCAGGAGCTACACGGTCCCTTCCTCCAACCACGGCCCATCAAGTCACCAGTCCAGACACCCACCAAACAGGGGCCACAGCGATGAAGGCCAGTGCCCACCATTGTTCTGGAAACTTCCTCTGGGCAGGACTGGTGCTAGGCTCTCCTGCAAACCTCATAACCTGCCCTGTGAGGAGGGATCGGCCACTGGGCAGACCCGAGCCCACATGCTAGAGGGTGCCAGGCTCAGCCCTCGCTCACTCCGTCCCTCCTGAGGGGGCCCGTGAGGGGGCCCGTGCTCTTTCCATGGTCTAGGCAAGAAAGTTGAGGCTTGGAAAAGCACAACTTGCCGTAATAGCCACATGCCTGGGTCAGCCACATCTACTCAGTGCAGACCAGATTCACGCCTGAGCCGAATCCCTCGGCCCCAGCATGGCACCACACACACACGCCAATGCACCATGCTCGGCATGCTCAGTCGCACATGGCACACCAAGAAGGGCCCAATGGGGGCCTCAGCATCCCGCCACCCAGAGCCTTCCCATGGAGGCCACTATCACGGGCCTTGTATCTGCCTGCAGTGTCTCCTTCCACTTCCACCCATCCCCTCCAGCACTGCTGCTGAGGACCCCCTCTTCCTGCAGTGCCGTTGGGACGACCTCTGTAGACCAAACCGACCACAGACACCCCTCAAGCTCAGGGAGCCATCAGCACGCGGCCCCAGGTGTTCCCATAGCTGCCCGCTGCTCCCCAGCCCTTGGCGAGCAACAGCCACAGGCATCCATCTCCAGGGGAGGGGCCCAGCCTCCAGGCTTCACCACACCCCAAGTGACTTCCCACTCCCACGCTGAGCCACGAGCCTGCGCCCAGGTCCTCCAACCAAGCTGTGTGTCCATTTCCTCGCCAACACCCACCTCCGGAAGCGACCTCAACCCAGCCTGCCTGGCCTGCCGCTTCCTGGGGCCGCTGGGTGCCCTGCAGCCTGAGCCACACCTGCTTCCAAAGGAGCATCTGTGAGAGAGCTCCCTGCGGAGAGAGAACCCGTCAAGGCGCGAGCACATGCCTACCTGCATACATGTACATGCCTGTGCGCACATGGGTACTTTCACTCCCTGTGCTCTTCCATCATACTCTGCATGGTGTCACACAGCACAGATATTTTAAGGGATGCCTGCCTCTGGGCTCCTCGGAGTCTTTTTTGTTTGTTTGAGTCACTCTGTCGCCCAGGCTGGAGTGCCGTGGCATGCTCACGGCCACCGCAGCCCTTGGACTATTTTGACCTATCAGATAAGAGACTCTGCAGATGACAGAAGGCCGTGCAGGGAGCCAGGCTCCGCTGGCTGGACGTGAGCCCCGGTCTGGCCATCACTGCCGCCTGGCGTGGCCTCCTCTGCCTGGCACGGCCTTCTCCTCTGTCCTCGGCCGCCGTGCGGATCCCACTGAACACACCCAAGATGAGTGGAGGAAGCGTGCAGTTCTTCCTCAGCTGGGACGGAGGCAGACGGCAGCAGCATGCGTCTGTTGGAGATGCAGGGGTCGAGGGAACAAGGGCCACCCAGGCCAGAGTCCCACTTTACAGGGGAGGAAACTGAGACTCACGGAGGAGAACAAGTGCCCAGCACCATGCACATGGACAGAGCTCTGACCACACTCCCGACTGCTCGCCTCCAGGAGAGTGAGGAAGGCTACAGGTGGGGCCTGACCTCATGGTCCAATACCCAGGAGAGCCTAGACAGCACCCCGGTTCCCGGCAGCCAGCCGGGGCCTGGCCGCCTCCCCGCAGCTCACTGCTCTGGCTCACTGGGACACAGGCTGGCACCCTTTGGTGGGAACCGGTGACAACCTCTCAAGGGCACCCAGCTTGGTCCTGCAGATGTTGAGGATTTCAGGAAGTGTAGCGCCACGAAACGAGTTAGAACTGTCCAGGTCTGTTGCTTTTGAGCCTTTGTTCAAGCCTAAGATCTCAAAATGCATTTTGGTTAGAATGTCCACCTTGGTTTACCTGGAGAGTCCCCATGGAGGCCGCTTGTTCCAGAGAAAGCATCACGAGTGCCCACTTCACTAGTTAAAGCCCTGCAGCGATGACAAGGTGATCTATTCCCCCCATGCCTGTCGCCACTATGGAGGGACCCATTGGAAGGACATGGCTACTTGGCCATGAGGTGTAAGGGTCTGGAACAAACAGCGACTTCAGGTTCTTAAGCTTCTGGAGGAAAAAGTGGAAAAAAAATTAGAGCAGCATAGCTTCATGGTGGTATTTTGCCACAGCATGAGTTTGCCTCTAACCAGCTAGAGCAAAAAAAGACAGACCCAACCACGGCACCGGCCTGGGCTCAGGAAATGTGACCCATGTCCGCAGCAGCCTGGGGAGGACAAGAAAACAAACTCAGGTTGGGGGTAGAGTGAAGCCACAAAGTTCAGAGTCACCAGGAACAGGCAGGGTAGGTGTGCCTGGAAGAGAGAACCATCTCCCAACCTTACATGGCAGATTCTCCAAAACTAGGGGCTGGTCACAGCGGATTCTGCCTGCAATCCCTTGGGAGGCTGAGGCAGGAGGATCACCTAAGGCCAGGAGTCTGACACTGGCCTGGGCAACACAGCAAGATCCTGTCTCCACAAAAAACTTAAAAATTTGCCAGGCAAGGCAGCTCATACCTATTATTCCAGCTACTCAGGAGGCTGAGGGGGAAGGACTGCTTGAGCTCAGGAGTTCAAAGCTACAGTGAGCTATGATCACACCACTGCACTCCCAGCCTGGGAGACAGAACAAGATCCTGATTCAAAATACACACATGGCCAGGTTCGGTGGCTCAGCCTGTAATTCCAGCATTTTGGGAGGAAGGCGAGTGAATTGCCTGAGCCCGTGGATTTGAGACCAGCCCGGGCTACCTGGCGAGACCTCATCTCTACAATAAATCAAAAATTAGCTGGGCGTGGTAGCGTGCGCCTGTAGTTCCGGCGACTCGGAAGGCTGAGGTGGAAGGATCATGGGAGCTCAGCGGGTTGATGCTGGGGTGGCCATGAGTGTGCCACTGCACTCCAACCTGGGCAACAGAGTGAGACTACGACTCAAACACACACACACACACACACACACACACACACACACACACACACACACACACAAACATTAAATGTGTTGAAATTAAAACCATGAGCAACTGGTCCCCTAAACAACCCTCTTCAACAAAACAGAGACCAGAAAAGAAAGATCTTGGGCTGGGTATGGTAACACATACCTGTAGTCCCAGACACTTGAGAGGCTGAGGCAGGACTTAGAGGCTGCAGTGAACTGAGATTATGCCACTACACTCCTGCCTGGGCACCAAAACAAAACAAAAAAATAGAAAAAGAAAGATCTTGAATGATGGGTTCTTTATAGAACCAATTAAAGAAAAAAACTGAAGGGGGAAGATACACATGCTCTGAAGCAAAGGGCTTTTTTGGTTTGTTTTTTGAGTTAGAGTCTCACTCTGTCACCCAGGCTGGAGTGCAATGACAAGCTCACGGCCACTGCAGCCTCAACCTGCTGGGCTCAGGCGATCCTTCTACCTCTGCCTTCCGAGTAGCTAGAACTACAGGCATGTGCCACCACGCCCAGCTAATAAGAAAAGGGATTTTTAGAAACCTAAATAACAAGTAACGAGCCAAAAGCAGGGAACAAAAAGAGGCGCCGCCACAGAGCCTTGAGGTACAGAACCCCAAATGCTTATGTGGACTTTTATCAAGATCTAGGATCCAAACCAGCCACCTGTAAAACACATTTCTGAGAGAATGGGACACTGGCGACCAACTGTTAGTGTGATTGTGGTACTGGGTTATGTTTAAAAATGCTCCCGTGTCAGACGTGCACACTCAAGTATCAGGGGCAAAACGACAGGTCTGGAATTTGCTTTAGAAAATGTCTCAAAGAAAAAGAGAGAGGCGCCTGTCCCAGGCAAATGTGGAAAATCTTGACAACGACTGAAGTTTGGTAGCGAATAAATGCCAGCGCACTATACTGGCCACTCTACTTTTGCCTTTTTTCAAAAATTACTTCACAATAGAAACTATCTTAAATATTCAGGTGATATGTCTTGAAGATTCACAACAATTCACAAAACAAAAACACACTTTATAGACTGGCCCGTCACAGCAGACACTGCACGACTGACAGAGAAACTGGCATTGAGAAAAACTTCTGATGTGAAAGCTAGAAGTTAGAAATAATTCTGCTTCCTAAAACCGCACAGGTTTTAGGAGTTGAAGCTTTTTACATCTTTTTTTTCTTACACACTTAAGTTCTTCTAAAGGTTTGTAACAGACCCAAGGGATACTCTGCTCACATACCCAGCCATGCTGCCTGGCCCTGGCCCACGGTGGCTTTCCCATGGGCAGAGGGTGATTTCCCGCCATGGTGAACTGGTCATACCTCCGTCGAGACACAGGGGTTGAGGGGAGCAGGTACGGGAGTTAAGTGGCACCAGAAACCACAGTGAGGGCCAGTTATTCCCAAAGTCACAATCCTGTTCAAACAACTGTCAAAGAAGTCTTAGATGTCACAGCGGTTACTTTGTAGCAAATCCACCAGGGAGGTAACACCAAGAGTTTGAGCACAGCACAACCAAAAGAAACAAACCACTTGGAGCAGGCAACCGCTTAGACACTGTGTAAGATCCTTAAGTGGTTAAAAAACAAACAAACAAAACAATTTGTTCATCTATGAAGGTCAGGGAGAATCCACCCACCCTAAACAAGGAACTCTCAAATAGTTCAAAAAAGTGAATAGTATTAACACTCCTAACTTCAGAGTTGAGATATTAAATTCACATATGTAATACATTATTTGTGATAGGCATAACGTAAAGCTGTTGTGGACTCTGTTTTTTAAACTAATGTACGTAGTGGGTTCCTTAATAAGTGCATTACAAGGGAAAGTAGCAAAACTATTTGTAAGTTTTCTACAGTCCCGATAGCATGTCTTTTCATTATTCTAACTAAGGAAATATAAAATTAAAAAGAATCTTGGTGAAAAAACTATTCCAAAAATCCCTTTCAACAAAATTAAAAGTCTTATTTGGTGTGTAGCATAACACTGAACTGTAGCTTGACCTCATAATCACAGCACACTCGTATAACCCGAACCCCAG
This sequence comes from Carlito syrichta, assembly GCF_000164805.1. Lineage (NCBI taxonomy): Eukaryota > Metazoa > Chordata > Mammalia > Primates > Tarsiidae > Carlito > Carlito syrichta. Next base: position 1,021,197 of record NW_007260371.1, read on the forward strand.
GTTCGTTCCCAACTCACCATTTGCTAAGAATTATCCTACAGACACATTCAGTTTTTCCACCCAAGCTGTCCCATTCCCCAGCAACCCAGCACCACAACAAGCTTCAAAAAGCAGCAAGTGACCAGAAATGAGCCTGAGGGCTAAAGCATGTTTAAAAGAAACAGACCTCCAACCTCCGACCTCCGGTGCAGTGGCTCGCACCTGCAATCCCAGTGTTTTGGGGAGGCTGAGGTGGGAAGATTGCTTGAGGCCAGGAATTTGAGGCTGCAGTGACCGATTGCACCACTGCACTCCAACCTGGGTGACACGAGGGAGACCCTGTCTCAAAAATAATAAATGAATGGATACATAAAAATGAGACAGACAAGACGATATCCCAGGGCAGTGCACACAGTAGGCCGGCGAGCACAGCGCTGCTTTCCGAGGCTCTGTGCCAGCGACAAGCTGGCAGGGTATTTCAGAAGGGACTGGACGATACTTCCCTAAGGGGGGGCCCAAGAGAACCCGCTTGGAGTAGGGCAGATTGGCCCGAGGCTCCCTGGCTGTCTGACCTCGGCAAAGTTCTTAACCTCTCTGAGCCTCTGCCGTCTTCACGATGAAGGAATACCACCGACTTCAGCAAGCTGCGTGGATTAAGTAACGAGCCAAACACAACACGAAGTCTTGACCTTCCTTCCTCAGGGTTCTCCACGTTTTTCGGGCCTCCAACTTTTAAACGGATCATCTGATGCGGCGTGGCGGCCAACATCTGCTGGGCCCCCGCACGGATGAGCTGGAAGGTTCCCACTCCGCACAGCAAGGGGCTGCCCTGGCCATCTCGCAGACGGGAGGGGGGCGGCTGGCCACCCAGGTCTCCAAGGGCCCACATCTGCCCCAGGACCGTAGCACCTCCCAGGTGTGGGGCTGACAGCATTCCTCAAGAGAGCCCTGACGGGTTTAAAAGTTGGTCAGACTCAGCCCTGGAGAAGCCTTCCAACTAAGTGACATCAGAAAACAGACACAGGATTCACAGGGCGCAGAGCCAACCGCGAACAGCCACCGCGGCGGGGCCCCCCTTGGGG
>NW_007260372.1:0-50322 GCF_000164805.1 Carlito syrichta
TGTGTGTGTGTGTATGCTAATGCAGTGACTGGTAACTGGGGGCTCCTAGATAACTTCAGGTTAAGGGCTGACCACCAGAAGACCAAGGCATGATTAGAGGAAATTTCAGCCTCATCCCCAGACCTCCAGGGAATGGACAGGGGCTGAAGATTGAGTTAATCATCAATAGCCAACAGTTGAATCAACTATGTTTCTATAGAAGACTTGATACGTGTCCATAAAAATCCTAAACAATGGGGTTCAGAGAACATTCAGGTTGGTAAATACATCCACATGGTGGGAGAGTCAGTACCCCAATTCCATGAGGACAAAAGTTTCCAATTCAAGACTCTTCTGGACCTAGCCCTGCGTACCTCATCATTTGGTCACTTGTCTGAATCCTTTATAATATCCTTTAACATAAACTGGGAAAAGTATGTAAAAGATTTCCCTGAGTTCTGTGAGCCATTAGAACAAATTATCCAACATGAGGAGAGAGTTGTGGGAACCTCCAATTTGTAGCCACGTCATACAGAAGTGTGGGTAACTTGAGGACCCACTACTTGCAATTGCCGTCTGAAATGGTGAGCAGTCCTGTAGGACTGACTCCTTAACCTGTTGGGTCTGTGCTAACTCTGAGTAGTTAGTATCAGAATTGAATTAAACCAAAGGGCACACAGTTGGGCCCATACAGTTGGAGAATTGGTTGTTGGTATGGAAGAAACCCACATATTTGGTCAAAAGTGTGGTGAGTAGAGAAATAATGTTTTCAATAGTAGGACGTATAGAATCAGATGGAAGAAATAAACTCTAAGAGCAAATGGAAACTATAGAGATTAGTAGGATCCAGAATGTTTACTAGCATAGTCTGGTTTCAAAAATAATTCCTCACTCAAGAAGTCAAAGTGATTTTGAATTTAGGAATAAACTCCATTATGAGTTTAGATAGTATAAAAGAAGACAGCGTGGAGATTTCCTAGACAAAGGGAATGACATTCTGTAACATGCTGATCATGGATCTGGGAGTGTAGTAAATTTATTTTAGGAAAATAAGATCTCTGACCCCAGGCAAGATCTGAACCAGCCATTTCAGTGGACATGTTGTAAAGGGAAAGAAGGCTCTTCAGAATTGAAACTTAGGCTCAAGGATGCGACGTATTTGCCGTTCCGGGTTGATGACTTGCTAATGGGCTTGGTGCGATGTTTTATGACTTCTGAAAAGAAAAAGGTGATGACGAGGAAAGTGAAAGAAAATATCACATAGAAAACAAGGAATTTAGGATGTAGTATAGGAAATGGTATCTTAGTTTGAAAGCTTGTTAAGAGGCCACGTGTGGTACCTTACGCCTGTAATCCCAGCACTTTGGGAAGCCCAGGTAGCAGGATTACTTGAGTCCAGGAATTCAGGATCATGCTAAGCAACATAGTGAGACCTTCTCTCTATAAAAACTAAAAGATTCTGAGCTGGGTGTGGTGGCACACACCTGTAGTCCTGGCTACTTGGGAGACTGAAGCAGAAGGAGCAGCTGAGCACAGTAGGTTGACACTAAGGTGAGACACGATCATGCTATTCCATGCTATTGCACTCCAGCCTGGGTGACAGAGTGACTCAAAAAGAAAGAAAAAAAACCTTGTTAAGAATCTCATGAAGGTTTCTGTAATAGGCTTTGGAGATAGCCCAAATTCATGCGTTGAATAGAAGCAGTCTGAAACAAGGAGGAGAGATGGATATAAAAGGCAATAACATAAAATAATTGATTTAAACATGTGTTGACTGATCCCTGCAATTACTATTTCAGCTATTTTTTGTTGGCTACCGTTCACATGATAAGCTAAATTCCATACATGGGGTGGTGGGAAGAAGGCCTATGTTACCAGGAGTTTCATTTATTATTGTGGCTTTTCCTATACTTTGATGTGACCTAAGTTATGTGGCATGTTGGCAACAGTCCATGTCTGCTCTCACAAAGTAAGTGCCTGTGGCATTTGATAGATAAGGTGGTTTAAGGTCTTGAAATCTTTCTTTTCCTTATAAATTTATGCTTGTCAGCCACCCACACATACCCCTATTTTTAGTCATCCTAGAACTGGGAACTGTTTCTCCATGAACAGCTGACCTTTGTTGGCTTTGGTTCACAGTTTTCGCTGACTTAAGACATCTTTGATAACTCATTTTCCCAGAGTTTCAACCTGAAACCAGAAACTCAGACAAGGAAGGACTCTACTTCCTGGAGTCTAGAAGTCTTGATAGAACTGCCAAGTCTGGCCTGAGAAAAAACAGCTAAGGGGTAAGGGAGAGAACAAAAACGGGGGACAAAAAACAGGAGAGGCTCATCCCTAGAGATCAGGAGTGACACAGTGAATCCAACGCAACCTCCACCAATCGCACAATGGGTACATACCAACTCATTTCTAGTGTTTTTCCTCCTCACCCTTTTGGGTTTTGTTTGTTTGTTCTTGTTTGTTTTTGAGTCAGGGTCTCACTCTGTTGCCCAGGATGAAGTACAGTGGCATCATCAGGGTATACCACAGCCTTGACCTCCTAGGCTCAGGTGATCCTTCTACCTCAGCCTCCTGAGTAGCTGGGACTACAAGCTCGTATCACCATGCCCAACTAATAATTCGAATTTTGGAGGGGTGGGTAAAGGTGAGGTCTTGCTATGTTGCCTCGGCTGGTCTCAGTCCTCCTGCCTCAGCCTCCCGAAGTGCTGGGATTACAGGCTTGAGCCACTGCTCTCAACCCTCACCCCTTTTTTTTCTGTTACCATTCTTATATGGCATTTCAATGTGTGACTGCTGTTTTATTGCTCTCTACTGAGCTGCACATCACGATTTGCTCACTGGTGTATACTTCACAACCTTCCTTCTATACTATGGAGAATAGTCACATCACTGAACCGCCTGTAACTGTCTCATTCCCTCTCCTTCCACTGCCCCACCTTACTTCAAACACTTGAATGAATTTAAACGTTTCTCTAATCCATTCCTGCTATAGGTTATTCTTTTCACCAGTGTGAGCAACACACACAAAAAATAGTTGGTTTGTTTTTTTCTTTTTTCCACTGTGCAACCCGTTTCAGTGCCAGCTACCTGCAGGCACAGAGGCCAGGCACTGGTTCAAGGACACACTGGCATGGAGTTTGTTTTCATCATATATCACGGTCTTGTTTAAAAATTACTTACAAGATTTCATCTGTTTCTTTTTAGTTCAACTTTTCATTGTCTACAAAAACACCACACCTAGCCCTCCATTTCTAATATATTTACAATATAATCATTCTTTCTCCTCCTACTGTCTTTTTCTGTTTTTCCAGTATTCTCTTTCTCGTTGTTTCCCACCATCATGCAGCACTGAAACAGAGAGAAGAATGATGTGTCAGGGACACAAAAGAAGAGCTTCTAAAGTGAAAAAATAAAAAGAAAACCACGCTTCTCCCTCTCTATAACTGACTTGCTGTCCTTCAGACCACTCCTGTACATGGGATGCTTTCACTCTCCCTCTAATCATGCATCTTCAGAAAGTTAATGTTTAAGATTTCCCAGAAAGGACCATTTAAAACTTCAGACCTTCCAGATGCTTTAACAGTTGCTTCAAGCACTTCCAAAAGTTCAGAAATTCTTGCATGAAAACACGAATTTGATCTTTGCAAGCTCCTTCTGGGGACAGGCAGTACCTCCTGAATTGATCAGATAATTCTGCTTCCAGAACCCTTTAATCCTCATTAACAAGAAGAGAAATATCTACTTGCAAATACTTTTTGAGGCTCAAATAGTGAGGTTCTAAATCCTGTAAAGATGTATGAATCCCAAGACAATGAAGTATCTGAATATGATATTATAAAGTTATAAATGACCAATTTTTCATCACCACCTTGAAAAGCAAGTTTAAAAAAATGAACCTACTTGCAAATGAATCTGTGAAATACAACCAGCCAAGCATGGGATTGAAATAAAGCATTTCCTCAATATGTCCATAGATCATGTCTTTTGGGTGTAGACGAGCATCTTGTAGATGGTCATACCATGCATATTTTTCTAGCTACTTTAGAGAGAAATGCTATAGTATACTCTATATTCTGTGCATATGACACGAATTAATGTGATCAATAAAAATATATAAATTAGTAGATTTAAAATATAGAAATCAATTTATTTTTGTTTATTATTATTTTTTGAGTCAGGATCTCACTCTGTCACTCAGGCTGGAGTGCAGTGGCATGATCATGGCTCACTGCAGCCTCAACCTCCTCAGGTAATCCTTCCACCTCAACCTCTCAAGTAGCTGGTACTAGAAGTGCATGCTACCCCACCTGCCTAATTTTTTTACTTTTTGTAGAGACGAGGTCTCGCTATGCTTCCCAGGCTGGTCTTGAACTCTTGGGCTCAAGTGATTCTCTCGCCTTGGCCACCCAAAGTGCTGGGATTATAGGCGTGAACAACTGCACCCAGCCAGAAATCAATTTTAAATGGGAATTGAAAAATAAAATGTTAAGTCCTACTGTTTTCACAACATGTGTGCTCTCTTGGTCTATTTTACTTTTCATAATGTTTTTACCTAACTGTCATGCTGATTTCCATTTCCCGGGATTCATCTATGGTGTTGTGTTGCTGACACCAGTTTTCAGGGTCAAGAGTGGCACTGTCAAGTCTCTTTTATCTAAAGACCATTGAATATTGTGAGTCCCTCCCTCTCCCTATTTGCTGTAAACAGAATTTTCCTTTTTTAGAATGTAGGAAAGACAAGGAATTAGTAGAGATCTCTATATATCCAAAGAACACTCACCAGGCATTAGTCATAAGAGTTATGCCTTATATATTTCAAAACATAGACGAGGTCGTCTTCCTTGTGCATCACAACCTCGGGGTTTGTAAACTGGCCACAAAACCACAGATGAGGAGAGATTTGGGGAGCTGCCATTTCAGAGACTCAGCATCCTAACCAGCTTTTCTTTCACAAATTCTAAGATTCACTACATGCTGACAGTCTGATGATCTGAACACTCTGGCTTCAGACAATAGAGTTACAACCCTCCTAAGGGCAGCTGCCCTCAGTTTCTCCAGAGGGTGCTCAGTTAGCTTCCTATTGGCTCTGAGATCTGTTCCCCAAGCTTCCTCTGCTCTGAGTGACAGGCAACTACCTTCATTCCCCTGTAGGTTTATCCAATGGGAGGCAAAATTGGGGATAAGGGGTGGGAAGATGCAGTCTTTTTTTGTTGTTTGTTTTAATTTTTTTAATGATTTTCATGACTTTTCTAGCAGCTTCTCCTCCACAGTTCTAATTTCTGCAAGATAGTCCTCTTCCTGTGATCCCAGCTCCCTCTGGTCAGTGCTTGCCATGTCTATATCCCACAGGAAGGTCTGTCTTGTGGGCTCTGGTAAAATCACCTCTTCTGGTTGTCTCTCCAGGCCTAGGAACAGTAACTACTTCCGGTTGTTGCCAAACTGAGTGGCCTCACCATTCTCCCTTGAGCTTCTCTGTTTCCATCAGCTGCAATAGGAGTTTCTCTAGTTTCTATCTAGCTTTCTTGCTGGGTTGGTACATTTGTTGCCCTGCTATGACCTTTGACTGCCAAGGATTCAAAATAGGACCCTTCTCAAGATTGGCCTGACAGAAGCTGAAAGAACAGCCACAACCAATGACAATGATAAAGGTTATAAAATGCTGACTTCCTCGCCTCAAAGAGGAGACAATTCTGGGGTGTGTTTTGTGTTCCAGATTCCCTCCTGCTTTTCATCAGGCCGAAGACTGGGGTTTCCCTGAACCACATCTTGCTTTGTTCTTCTCTCTGTCCTGCTCTGCGCTTTCCTTCCCTCATGAGCTTTTTCTTTCTGATGAAAATCACGCACAGTCAAATCCTTGTCTCAAGTTGTCCTTTCCAAGGAACCTGAACTAAGGATGCGATGTAACCAAATCCATTTTTTCTTAAAGTCTTAGAGTGGTTGTGTTTTCCTGTCTGTATCCTGAATGATATAGAAATCTAAAGTGACTCTCAGCACCTAGCTTTCCAGAAGAAAAACCACAATGATAATATCTGGCAGGGTGTCCTAGCACAAGAGCAATTTCCAACCATTACTCATTTTGGGTTTTTTTTAGTTGGGGTCTCTATCATGCAGATTGGAGTACAATGGTACAATCAATGCTCACCATGGCCTCAACCTCCTAGGCTCCGGCGCCCCTTCCATCTAGCCTCCTAAAGTTCTGGAATTACAGGTGAGAGCCACCACACTCTACCCCATTACTCATTTAATTGTCTTCTCCGTTTGAAGTACAGCTTCCCCTCATTTGCTCTCTCCAACCTCAGTGGTTTTCTCTTGGTTTCCCAGCACAATATATTTTCTTTTACCTCAGGTTAGTTCCCAGATGCTCTTCTTTCTGGAACAAGAGTAAGTGATATTACCCTTGACTGTCTACACAACAACTAATCCAGGCTATAGAACTGGGTCAATAAGAGTTTTCTGAGACCAAGAGCAGTGAGTTTTCTGTTATCCCACATCCTTCTAATTAGGAAGCAGCCAGACAGAAAATTCTTTTTAAGGACGAAATCAACATCATAAAGTAAAAAAGTCTTTAAAGTTGCTCTGTTAACTCCCTGTCCTTGTGTTGAGAGGTAAATTATCTCTGCCTGATGCCCATTTAGAGATTTTGGATACTTTTGACAGGAGCAGCCAGGATCAAGATAAAACTGGGTCTCTTAGGGATCATTCTTAGCAGGGAATGTGTCCACCAATGCAACTCGGAGGGAGTCCTGACAAGTGAGCTGCTGTGTGGTGGACACAGCACACCCAGCCACCATCTTCCTCTCCATCCCCAGTTCCGTTATCCTACTTACGTCCATCTGCAAGTGAACGACTCCATCCTCTTTCTCCCTGGAGTTCTTTGATTGCTGTCACTCCATTGACCATCACATTTGCTTATTTGTTATGATTTAGAAGTCTCCTCCTTTAAAATATCAAATCTCAGCAACTCACCTCAAACCACAACTTTGTATCATTCTAGCTTCTATTTCATGACCGCGTTATACTCAAAGTCATGTTTCAATGATGGCTTCCTTCTCCTCCATTTCCTCAGCTACTTGTTGTCTCCATTTTTTTCCCTGCCTTGCTTGGACTCCATGTTCTGTGGTGTATGTAGAGGACACTATAATCCATGGAGTAGAACCAGCCTCTTGCCAACAATCTCAACTCCCATACCCCTTTCTGCTTTTTTGCCCTCAGGGCACTATTCTAACTAACATAATTTTTCTTCTTGGCTCCTACACACAGGTGACTGAGTATTGCTTAAGAAAGGTAACATTCTATCACTATCAGTAAACAGAAAATTCCCGTTTCACTTGAAGAACAGCAACCCTTAAAGGTGAGCTTACCTAAAAATATGTATACCTTCACCCATCATTCCAAATTGACCTAGAAAAAACATACCCTCGCATGAGTTCACTAAGAACATGTACCATGTTTTATTCCTATTTTATGAGTATTAATTTGAGACATGATAGTCAATAAGTGTTCCATTTAATGACTCATGGTCTTTTGTATGTTATTCTGCGGCTTGTATCATATTTATGTATACATCTGTCTATCCTACTAAATTGTGAGTTTCTTGAGAACAGTTGTCTCTTTGTTTTTTTTTTTGTTTGTTTTTTTTTTCTGGAGTCAGAGTCTCACTCTTGTACCCAGGCTGGAGCACAGTGGCACTATCATGATTCACCACAGCCTCAACCTCCTTGACTCAGGTGATTCTTCTGCCTTAGCTTCCCAAGTAGCTGGGACTACAGGCATGTGCCACCATGTCTAGCTAATTAAAAAAAAATTTTTTTTAGAGATGGAGTCTTGCTATGTTGCCCAGGTTGGCTTGAAATCCTAGGCTTAAGCCTCAGTCTCTCAAAGTGCTGGGATTATAGGCATGAGCCACCGCACCTGACTCTTAGTCATCTTTTATCCATTGCACCCAGAAATGTCTGAAATATAGTAAGTGGAAAAAGGGAGAGGAAAATGATATCTTGGTGATATGGTTCATTTTTGTGCATTCAAATATTATTAGCTGTGTTCAAAAATGGATGTCTAAATGAGAAAATTAGCAACATGACAAGTCCAAGTGTACTATGTCAAATTAATAAGTTCTAAAAGATTTTACTACCAAAATAATTTAGATAATTATTTTCAGCTCAAATTTAATTTTTCAAAATGCTAATTTGATGATGTCAAGCCTTGGAAATGGATAGTCTGATAACCCCGTGTTTTCTTTTGCCTGGGTTCCTTTTGATACCACTTGATAGAATTGAAATAACTCACTGTGCAAAGATACAAGTTCTCTTTCTGAAATCTACTTTTCTTTTTCTCTTTGGTAATTTAGTTTGGTGCTTATATACTTTCCTTTAGGATACCCTGCGTTGTGTGTGTGTCTTTCTAGTTATCGTAACACAAACCATAAAAGAATCACAACTCCTCCTACCTTCCAAATCCATTACTTCAGTCTATTTATTACTGGCCATTGTCCAGTCATGGAAATATACACATGCATATGCATATGAACACATTTGCACACACACATTAAAATGTGGTATAGAGAATAAAATTAAAATTCTGAAGCACTTATAACTGCTGTGAATACAAACTTCCTGAGCACTTTAACAAGATTTAAACAAGCCACATTGAAACCTTTCTACACTATATTTGCTCACCCAAGGTCTCCAGACCAAAGGAATCTGACTTTTATTACTGTACAAGAATCTCACTGTAAACTCCTGCTTTACCACAAGCCTCTAAAGAATGCCAGGTGAGCATCACTCTCCTTTCCTCTTGCTATAAAAATCCATGTTTCTGGCTACTTGCAAATTAGGAATGCTCTTAGCATAAGGGCACTTGCAAATTCCCTGACACAGTCAATCCTTGGTTATTCACATGCATAGGTTGTATACGCCTGAGAATTTTGTGGTTTATAATTCTAGGTTGAATTTTCCCTTTTGCCTTAGATAGTTCTAGACCATCTCCTCTTTTATTGTTTGGGTGTGGTAACAGTTTACAAGCTTTAAAAACATTAACCATGAGATACGGTATCTCAATATGCTTTTGTTTTGCATTTCTCTGATGATTAGTGATGCTGAGCACTTTTTCATGTGTTTTTTAGCTGCCCATATATTTTCTTTTGAGAAGTATTGAGATACCACTTCATGCTAGTAAGAATGGCCATCATTAATAAGAAAAAAACAGATGCAGGTGAGGATGCAGAGAAAAGGGAGCACTTCTACACTGCTGGTGGGAATGCAAACTAATTCAACCTCTGTGGAAAACAGTGTGGCAGTTTCTAAAAGAACTAGAAATTGACCTTCCATATGACCCAGCAACCTCCCTACTGGGAATATACCCAGAAGAACTCAAATCACTCTGCAAAAAAGATACCTGTGCACACAGGTTTATTGTGGCACTATTCACAATAGCACAAAACCTGGAACCAACCCTGCTGTCCACTGACACTGGACTGGATACAAAACATGTACATATACATGACGAAATATTTTGCAGCCATAAAGAAGGACAAATATGTGGACTTTGCAGCACCTTGGATGGATTTAGAGTGCATAATACTCAGTAATCTACCTCAGAAACAAAGAACAGAGTACCATGTGTTCTCACTCATAAGTGAACCCTGAACACTTACCATAATACTGTTTTAAAGAGGTTGACAGTAGTGGGATACTGTTGGGGTGGGGGTGGGGACACAACCTCAATAAGAGTACCTGATCTCAAACCAGGCCAAGTGAGGACCAAAGGGAGGCCCAAACTTTACCTGTAATCCTGAATTGTACCCCTCGTCTTTAAAATAAAATAAAAATTAACCACAAAATAACATTCATCTAAACAAAACATATTTAGGGAGCTAAATATGTTATCCTCAAATCATACACAAAGTCAAAACGAAAAGTAAGTGTTTGATGAATGGCCCAGATCCCCCTGCAGGAGGCAGGCTGCAGTTATTAATTTCTATAATTTCCAGGGAGGTGGCCAAGAGTCTTCCCCCAGGGAATGCCTTTGAATGAAAGGATCTGTTTTACCCAGTGCCATAAACCTTCCCCATGGCAGCCCATATCCAATGACTCTAAATGGGAGGTTCCAAACCCACCTCTCATCCCTTTCTCCAATTTGGGAAAGGCATTCCAGTTTCAGAGCTCCCCAAGTGACCAGCTGAGACTTCCGTTGCCCTGTTTTTAGTTTAATTTCTCCATCTCCTCAACTATGTTTTATTCACTCTCTTACCGGTATTGCCCCTGGATGCAATTCTTCAGCTCTGAGTCTGTTTCCTAGAGAATCCAATCTAAGACCCTGGAGGCCAGGAGTGGCCCTAGGAAGCAGACTCTGGTGATTCTGGAGCTGAATCACCCAACAGCTGACTGGACATGAGTCTGTCACCAGTGGTAGGTAGTATATGAATAGCCACAGTCCTACAGTTCTTAAAACTCTCATAGATGATAAATTGAGGTGGAACTAAGCAGGTGAAATATCTCAGGCACTGGAAAGTTGGAAAGGAAATCACATTGATAAGAAAAAGGGAATCAGAGAGCTTATTTCATCAATGCATTGGTTTAATGTCTTTCACAACTCAGTAGTGTCTTTCAATAGAAGACCAGTGTTGAGGATAGGCTTCCTCACAACAGTGGGGATGCTTGCACCCCAATATATAAAAAAAGGCAAACAGTGCCATTTAATGGTCAGAAACAATGTCAGTGTTATATTTTTAATGGGGGCAGCCAGGGGCCTGGCCAGTAAAGGAAATATGAAAATGGTTGACAAGATGTTTGATTCTTTGCTGCAAATGGCATGACTTTGTTCCAGACCCCTAGAGGATTTCATGGTGATTTTTCATTAGGGTTTGCCAAATGTCCTCAAGCCATCACTCAACAGGTATAATCAGGAGAAACTGGCCGGAAGTAGTGGCTCAAGCCTGTAATCCCAGCACTTTGAGAGGCCTAGGTGGGAGGATTGCTCCTGAGTCCAGGAGTCTAAGAACAGCCTGGGCAACATAGTGAGAGCTCCTCTCTAAAACAAATTAAAAAATTCAGGTGTGGTGGGGCATGCCCGTAGTCTCAGTTGCTCAGGAGGCTGAGGCAGAAGGATGGCCTGAGTCCAGGAAGTTAAGACTGTGGTAAGACGTGAGTGCATTTCTGCACTCCAGCCTGGATGACGGATTGAGACCCAGCACAAAAAAAAGGGGGAATCAATGTTGAATGATCAGGATCTGAAAGAGGTTATCCCAATAATAGGTCATGTTTATTTGCTCTATTTTTCAACAGGAACCAATTTTCTAACTCTAGAAGTCACTGGCTGAAAAAGAAACTGAATCTCTATGAAGAAAGGCCCTGAAACGCCACTGCAAGTCAATATGGTAATATTTCCCTCAGTTCTTCCTCAAAGGGGCTTATGATAATTTGCTTACATAACCTTAAACCAGGGGAAAGAGAAAACCTTGACATTTTAATAATTCATAAATATGGGATTTGAATTAGCATTAATGCCCAAAGACCTAAAGTGTCATCATATCTTCTGTCTTAGGTAGAAGAAGCCCAGTAATAAATGGAATCCTATCACAGGTCTGGTTCACACAGAATACCCACACACCCGCTCACTGGTAACTTTTTCAGTCCCCAACTGTACAATTGGAGTGGACACATGAGATAATTGTGAGACCCTTAATACTGAGTCCTAGGCCCATGAGGTAAGAACTATTTGAGTGGGAAGACCAAGGGGAAACTGTGAACGCTGCCTGCATCCAATATCACAAGTCAAAAACAATATTATAAACCAGGGATGCTAGAAATGGGAGTCATAGGGGACACCCTCACCTCCAGACTGGGTTGTTCAAAAATGACAGGGAGACTTGGAGATCAGTAAAGTAGATTTTTTTTTTAAATAACGCTTTTGCAAGAACAGGTATCCCTCAGATGAGGGGGTACACCGAAGCAGTTTCAGCCAGAGTGTTCAATCCCTAAAATGAAAGTCCCTTCTCTGTTTCCCCATAGGCTGGGTACTTCCATGGGTTATATCACTTTCCTGGATGTCACCTACATGTCATAGATTGGTTTACATTGTTAGTTCATTTGCATGTCTTATTTATTAATTGGTTAACATAGGTATGACATACTTACTTTATCTGCATGTTCCATTTGCAGATTGGCTTACAAGATTTTGCTTTAATTGGTTCCCATTGAAGTTTAAATGAAAAAACCCACCAAAGTAAAAGCCCACAGAAAGAGAACAAGAAGCAGGAAGTGACTCAGCAAAAGGAAGTTACGTACAGTTTGTGGCTTACCATGAAAATAAATCAATTTTTTTTTTCTTCACAGGAAGAAAGACAGAGATTAGTGCCATCCCAAAGACAATAAAAGTGTCCATGGTTAGAAAAGAGGCCATGTAGGACATTGGGAAAACCCTCATGAAAAATCACCATGAAAACCTCTAGGGGTCTGGAACAAAATCATGCCATTTACAGCAAAGAATCAAACATCTTTTCAAAGTGTCTCCTGCCACGCTGCTTTGTCTTGACGGAGATAGAGTGTCTGACCATAGGATATCAAACAGCCAATGCAGTCAGAGTTTTGATGAACTCACAGCATCAGAAGATTAGATGATCCCAGCAGAGTTCCATCCTATGATGAAAATGTATACAGGGCTGCACACCATGGTAAGTTGTATACACAGGTGGTCCATATCCTTTTGTCATTCACCACCATATCACTTGTGCCTCACCCTTCGCTCCATCTACAATCTTCTGACCAGTGTATAGAGAAGGAAAAAGACTAAGTCTGGTTCATGGGTGGGTATTCTCCATATTTAAGTACAAGCTGAAAATGGTGCTGCTTTCAGTGTTAGCGTGAAAGACAGCAACGAATGAACATTTTGTCATGGTCAGGGTTTCAGGCATTGTACAGGGGCATCCATTTTAAATGGAAAGAAAAATGGTCTAAGGTAGGAATACACATGAATTTCTGAGCAGTGGCAATTGACTTGGCTGCTTGGTTGGAGACAAAAAAGAAGAAAGATAGAAAATTTGGGGACAAGGAGGTCTGAGAAAGAGGCATGTGATAGACCTGTGAGAGTGACCTGAACTATGAAGGTTTCTATATAATTTATTAATACCCACCAGAAAGCATTTCCCATGAGAGAGGCACTGAACCCAAGAAGGCAGAATGACTCTATCTGCTACGGCTGACATGTGACATGTCACATGGGCGTGAACAGAGTATCTATAGTGCCAGAGATGGAAACTATTCAAGGGACCCACCAACATCATGGACTCACAGTCACTATGGCTGACAACTACTACTGCTATCAGATATCCAATTAGCTAGCAGCAGAGAATCATGCTAAGACCTGATAGGGTGCCCTCTCCCAGGGAGACAAACCAGCCACCTGGCCACAAGTTGATTGCATCCTGGAAGATGCAATTCATCTTTTGTTGGAATCAGAATACAGTCTAGGTAGGGGCTTGCATTTCCCACTTACAGAGCCTCAGCCATTTCCAATATCTGAAGATTTACAGATTGTTTGACCCACAGATATGATATCTCACTTAACAATGCATGGGACTAAAGATCAGTTTATGTACTTATTATTTTAAAAATTTTTATTTATTATTATTATTATTATTTTGAGTCAGGGTCTCATTTTGTCACCCAGACTGGAATGCAGTGACATGATCACAGTTCATCACAGACTTGACCTCCTTCGTTCAGATGATCTTTCTGGCTCAGCCTCCTGGGTAGCTGGGACTACAGGAATATGTCACCATGCTCTGCTATTTGAAAATTTTTTTTTGTATAGGTGTGGTCTCGCTGTGTTGCCCAGGCTGGTCTCGAAATCCTAGAATCAAGCAATACTCCCACCTCCCCCACTCAAAGTACTGGGATTATAAGTGTGAGCCACCCTGCCCAGCCAGGATCAGTTTAAAGTCAAAAAAAAAAGATAATGGACATATGACAATGGAGCACACTGTTCCTACAACAGACCATACCACCCAGAAACTGCCAGACCTACAGAGTGATGGAACTGCTTTTTGAAGGCATAGCAGAGGCATAGGTTTGAAGATAAATCTGCAAAGATGGGATACCATCCTTTAGGATACAGGATACACCCTGAATCAGTGATTGTTATCTAGTGCTGTGCCCCTGATGTAAAATTTAGAGTGGCCCCCTAGTTACTATCATTCCTAGAGATCCATTTGGAGAATTTGTGCTTCTGACTCTGCAGCAATGAGCTCTGCAGACCTGTCTAGCATTTCTGTTTCCAGGTGAGTGCTTTCACTTGCAAGGTTTTAAGCTCTGTTTGCTTCTCAGCCCACCAGCACTTTGGATCCCATTAGCCAAAAGACCAAACAAGGAGTCACCATCCTAGAACAGGTAATGGACCCTAATCATGATCAGCTTGTAGCACGGCTGTTACATAATGAGACAGGTGAGGATAGTTTGTCAGGCAGATGATCGATTGAGGCATCCCTTACCCAATATTTCATGTAGTTCAAACATCAGCAGAACAAATTTTATGTTTACACAAATAGTGGAGGGTTTACCACAATAGTCAACATTTAGAAAAGCATAGACCATCTTAGAAAAGTCCTTTTTAATGTGTTCATCATTCTTGCTTTTAAATGTGGAAGATAGACAAGGTACTAAAGAGACCATGGATGGCAAGGATCTGGTGGCATAGTTCTTGAGTACATTTGTGCTATAGCTTCACTAGCTGTCCTTTCTCTAAAGTGAGGCTAGGCAGCAACTAACATGAATAAGCTAAATACACTAAAACTATGCGAAATCCATAAGTAAGCAGAGAAGTTTCTGGCCTTTCAATGTGGGAGACATGAGAATGGATGAAAAAGCATGCCAAGTGAATACATTTCTGTGGTTATCCCTTACAGATACCTGTGTGCAACATTTGGGTAGGATTTGCCCTGCCCTTAGGCACCAGAGTGGATTCCATGACTGCAGTATGGCTTTAACTTTCTCGATTCTCCAAATTCATATCCCTCAAACACAGAGGAATAAAACGTAAGTATAATTGGTGACCACAGGGCACACAGTTCAAATTAGCATGGCCTAATTGTGTAAAAATATATCTTCCTTTTCTTCTTGTGCTAAAATTAGTTTTATCTTGGTTAAGCAGAGGGTTCGTGGTGTTTCCTGCCATGTCGGGAAAAAAAAAAAAATACAGCCCTGTTAAGAAATATGAATCATTTTCTATATAAAAGAACTGTAGCCCCTTTCTATTTTGCCATTGGAATCTACACTGTTTCATAGAAATTCTGATACTCATTTTAAGGATTAAAACAAATGGATAATTATGCTAGTCTTATTCGTTGTTGAATCCTCATGCTAGGAATGACTGGAGGCTCTGAGGGAAAGTTCATGCTGTTTTTATATCCATGTTGCTAAGGTGATCTTGCGGGATGAAAACACACTGGCAACTCTCCATTAATTTGTTTACAAAAGAATATGAATGAGTTTCACCTCCTGCAGTCAGGAGCACTTCAGCTTCTGCTTAACTCTTTGAATCCAACTGCAGGGGGCAAGGTCATTCTCTAGCAAACCACGGACCAACTAGCAAATTAAGTAAAAATTCCTTCAGTGATTTTTAAGGTACAATTACTCTCAGCAGCAACATATACAATCTGTTAAATAGTCCCAATTAGCTAACTATTTAGAGCACAAAGTGAAAAACAGAATATATGTGAAACAAAGTGAAGATCACTTGGTTCCAAATTGAAATTTATCTTGCTTTTCAGAGCAAACATCTTAACTCTCAGTATATCAAAATGGTTTAGAAAAACAGTTGGCTTTCTGCCCTTTGTGTGAATGTGTAGAGAAATATATTTTTATTTAATCAAATATTTATTTAATATGACTGTGTCCTTTTGGACATAGTAGGGATCAGGGCAAAGAGGGCAGTAGTTGACTTGGTTTATATGAATAATTCCAGGGAACTGGAGTAAGGATCTAGATGTTTTCATGCTAAAAAGGCGTCGGATTGCTATGTATGGATCTTGTCAAATTCCACTTATGATTTTGTTCACCACTGCAACAGAAGCAAGACTGATCATGGATCACTGATTCTATTTTATGACACTTGGCAAAAAGAATCATACTACTGTGTAAGGAATAAAATTATTATTATTAATATTTTGAGTCAGAGTCTCACTCTGTGCCCAGGCTGGAGTGCAGTGGTACAATCACATCTCACTGCAGCCTTGGCCTCAGGAGATTCTTCTGCCTCGGTCTCCTGAGTTGCTGGGACTACAGGCACACGCCACCATGCCCGGCTAGTTTTTAAAAATTGTTTGTAGAGATGAGGTCTCGCTATGTTACCTAAGTTGGTCTTGAACTCCTGGGCTCAAACAGTTCTCTGATTTGGCCTCCCAAATTGCAGGGATTACAGGAATAAAATTCTTACCATGATATAAGAGAATATTTTGATAAGAGGCAATCTAGTCAAGTGACTGTGAACATGGTCTCAGGTGCTCATGTGCCTAGGTCTACAACTTTCTACTTCATGATGCAGTGGCAAACATTAAATCTCTGTGTCCTATGTCATTCCCTGTAAAAGAATAATAAAAGTAACTATATCATAAATTAACAGATTTAGTTCAGTGGAAAGTAAATATTATGTCAGTATTTATTATTATTTTTTAATACAGATATAGTTTAAATTCTTAAATTAGTAGGTAGAGAAATTACACATACTTTCCAGGGCAAGAAAGTCAGGTTTTTTTGAGTCAGAGTTTCACTCTATCACTCAGACTGGAGTGCATTGACAAAGTCACAGCTATCACAGCCTTGAGCTTCTGGGCTCAGGCAATCCTTCTATCTCAGCTTTCCAAGTAGATGGAACTACAGGCACTTGCCATCACATCCGGCTAATTTTTTGGACTATTGTAAAGATGAGATCTCGCCAAATTGCCTAAATTGGTCTTAAACCCCTGAACTCAGGAAATTCTCTTTCCTCGGCCTCCCAAAGTGCTGGGATTATAGGCATGAGCCACTGCCCTTGGCCTAGGAAGTTTTTTTTTCATTTTTGAGAAAAGTAGATTTTGTTTGTGCTTGACACAAATTTCTACCAATACCTTTTGTTCCTCAACTCTTTAACTAAAATAATTCCATAATGTGACTATAGATTGACTTCTCAGATTACTTGATTTGCTAGAATCTGAACAGTGTTGCCCACCATTGATTAAAAAGTCTAGAAATTTCCTAATATAGCATGGTCACTTTTCTTGCTATTGCATCTAGGATATTTTAATTAAGGAAATGAATGTGGATTTATAGACTGTTGAAAGGAATTTTAAAAGGCAAAACTCCACCTAATACAGGTGCTCTCACTCACTCATATTTATTCTGCTGATTACTGAGTAGTCCTTAAGGGCAAAGACTGTGTCCTATTTTAATTCTGTATCTTGCCATTGATATAGTGCTTGCACTGAGGCAGTGCTTCTTTGGAATGGAATTCATTTATTCCTCCATTAAGCATATATTGAATATCTAGTAAATGCCAACACTTGAATAAGCTCTGAAGTTGTAAAGATAAATAGGACAGAGTTTCTGCTCTTTAAAACTCACCATATCAGCGTGTTATACAAACTAACTGGATATTTTACAGTAAGGGCTTGATGAGATTGACCAGCAGACTGTGGCAGGTGGTACATGAACTGCAGTGCTCTCTGGCAGCCTGACTTGTACTGTAGCGATGGCCAGGACAGCAGTGGGTAATCCCTAAGTATAACTGGGTACGTAATAAGGAAACTTCCAGGCCCTTTGACATTTCTCTGTCTTTTGGAGATTGAAAATGTTCATCTTACATTCCTACCAGAAGCCAAGGTGGGGGCTGCAACAGAGATGTGAGGCTATTCCATGAATGAGCTTGATTCACTGAAATTTTGATTCATTGGATGCCTAAGATGATGGGCCTCAGAGAACCCTCCCTTATCCCACCTAAGTGGTCCTTCAGGAAATGCCTTAACACCAGGAAGCTCACATCAGAGGAAGACAGCCTTTTCTCTTACCAAAAGATTCTTATGTTGAGCCATGTTGTCGTAATTACCAATTATCAGTGCTGATTCTGCCATCTGGAACAAGATATAAAGTTAAGCACCCCACCATATAACAGGTAATTGAACCAAAGAAGATTTCCCAAATTATTATGACAGCGCTTGTATCTTCTTTCCTTTTGGTTAAATATTCCCAGTTTCTTCAAACTTTCCTCTTATAATTTCCTCAGACTCTGTCACTCACTTTTCTTTCTGAGGCACTCTGATTCGTCAGTGAGCTCCTAAAATATGGAGTTAGGGACCACCCATTCTGTGGAGCTCTATACTGTATTGAAATAGGTTTACATTTTGCAGGGCAGAAAGTAGATAATTTGCAGTAACACAACATGGAATCACTTCACAAACTGTAGAGCCCTTTATAAGCAGGATAAAATGAATGCTTTATAGATTTTCTCTGTGTTTTTTTTAAAATCACATACATCAAAGGGGTTAAATGACTTTGTTCAGAGCCAGTGACTAAGCGGTACCTATAATAAGAAAAGGCAACCTTAGTTGTTTCTTAATTAAGACTTTTGTAGCATAAGGAGTGTTGGGAAATTAATTTGGCAGCCTAAATTAACATGCATTACTTTAACAGTTATCTCCGATTTATTTTTTTGAAAAGCTTAGCAAGTATTGATTCATTTCTCCAGTCTCCAGTGAGTAATCACATTCAAAGTAAACAGTATAAATTATTAAGAGCCTGCTTTTGCTTGATAACTAACTTCATGCTGAAAGAGCAAATGTTAAAATGCATTAGAAGAAATGATCTGAACTGATTTTTTGTTAACTTAAAGAAAAATCTCCAAAACAACCAACTTATAAGTACATGTCTTAGTTTCTTTCTATATTACTTTGCAGAAAATCATCACATTTTAGAAGGAAACTGAAGATCATCCAACCTAGTTCAAACAGAAATATTTGGAAGTAAGAAAGATTTCATAATTGTAAAAGTTAGATATTTAGCAACTTAATTGACTTTTACACCAGTCATTTTTTTTTGAGTCAGAGTCGCACTCTGTTGCCCAGGCTGAAGTGCAGTAGCACTATCACAGCCACTGCAGCCTCGACCTTCTGGACTCAGGAGATCCTTCCACCTCAGCCTTCCCACCAGAGCTACAGGCGCACGCCACCACACCTGCATAATTTTTTTTATTTATTGTAGAGACGAGGTCTCACCAATTTGCCCAGGCTGGTCTCGAACCCCTGGGTTCAGGCAATCCTCTTGCCTCTGCCTCCCAAAGTACTGGGATTACAGGTGTGAGCGACTATGCTGGGCCTGCAATTATTATTTATTTCTTTTTATTTGTTTATTTATTTATTTATTTTTGAGTTGGAGTCTCATTCTTGCCCAAGCTGGAGTGCAGTGGCCATTGCGGCCACCCCCTCGATGACCTGCTGGACTTAGACGATCCTTCCGCTTCAGCCTTCCAAGTAGCTGGAACTACAGATGCATGCCACCATGCCTGGCTAGTTTTTGTAATTTATTGTAGAGACAAGCTCTCTCCAAGTTGTCCAGGCTGGTCTTGAACCTCCCAACTCAGGCAATCCTCTCGCCTCAGCCTCCCAAAGTGCTGGGATTACAAACTGAGCCACCACGTCCAGCCTATTATTATTTTTTTAACCGGATCAATGACATCTCTTAACATTTAGCCATCACATAATATAATTGTGACTAAGTTGTGGTTAGGGACCAAGCCTAAGTGACCCTAACTAAGGAGAAGAGGGTGATAGTACACAGTCATAGGTAATGATTTCTTTCTTCTATAGGTAATATTTGCAGTTAAACGTTAATTCTATTAGCCAACATGTTGAAAAGGCTTGATGATAAATATGGTGAAAGTGTTTGGTGATGAGATGTTTGGGTTTTTAATTTCTTTTTGTATTTTTCCATATTACCTTTTTTAGAAAATGTTGAACATATATTATTTGTAATTTAGAAAATTATATGCATTAATTTTTAGGGAGATGTTTTCTGTTTCTCATTCTCTGATATAAACATAAAACTAGGAGATTACAAATGACTTTCTATTAAAAGTTTATGCCGTCCAGGTATGGTGGCTCACTCTTATAATCCCAACATTTTGGGAGGCCATGGTACAAAAATTGCTTGAACTCAGAAGTTTGAGACCAGCCTTGACAAAGTACTGAGACTTCATTGCTACAAAAATAAAATAAATGAGCTGGGCATGGTGGTGTGCACCATAGTCCCAAATACTCAGGAGACTGAGACAGGAGGATTGCCTAAGCCCAGGAAGTGGCGGTTGCAGTAAACCATGATCTCACCACTGCACTCCAGTCTGGGTGACATCATGAGACCTTGACTAAAAAAAAAAAAAAAAAAAATTCTATTGTAGATTGCAATTTATCTAAGAATATTTTCTTACTTTTGCATTTAATTACTGTTCAGGTCAGGCGCAGTGGCTTATACTTGCAATCATAGCACTTTAGAAGGCCAAGGTAGGGAGATCACCTGAGCTCAGAATTCGAGACCTGCCTGAGCAACATAGCAAGACCTCATCTCTACAAAAACACAAATAAAAAAACTAACTGGGCATGGTGGCACGCACCTGTGGAGCCAACTACTCATGAGGCTGACACAGGAGGATCTCTTGAGACCAGGAGTTGGAGGCTACAGTAAGCTGTGACTGGGCTATTGCACTCCAGCCTGGGTGACTGAGTGAGATCTGCACTAAAACAAAACAAAACAAAAACTGTTGCCTGTGTCCTGAGGAAAGCTGAACTAATGTTACCAGGCACCAGTGCCTATAGAGCCTTTACCTTGCCTTTCCCCAGCCATATCCATGTCCCTTCCCCCTTCAGTCATCTCGACTTACACATCAGAGAGGTGGCAAAGGGTTGCACACAAGGCTGGTGGCACTTGTGCAAGTTTCTTTTCCATGGTAGCCAGACAGTAGCTACAGTTGTGGAATTTTGGCCTATTTTATTTTACATATTTTTAAAAATCATTTTATATCTTTTTTATTTTAAAGATGTGGGGTACAGTTCAAGATTAGGTAGACAAGTGGTCATCATACAGGTGAAGTTTGGACCTCCTTTTGGTCCCCACTTTGCCTGGTTTGAGAGCAGACATCCTTATTAATGTTGTCTCCCCCAACTCCCACACCAGTAGTATCCCGAAACTTTGGCCAACTTTATTACTGGTCTTTTTTTTTCCTCTTCTGGATATTCCAGTTTTTTCATATGGAAATATTATTTAATTTAAAAGCCAGTAAAAATTCTGTAAAATATGTTTGTAAGTAGCAGTACTCTGTAGTACTTTAAATGACGTTTAAAATAATTTTTATTATCTGAAATATTAGGGAAGTAAACATTTTAGAAGAGATTGAGATTAGTGCTTTTTCCTGTGATTACATAACAAGGAAATAGAGGGACTCTAAAAGAATTTTCTTTAAATAAACATATTTTTCTGACATTTTTTTTTAAAGTTTTTTTTCTATTCAGTCTTAAAAGGCTGAAGCAATTTAGTAAGAAATAGAGAGAGAAAGCCTGGAACCACTTGGCATTTAAGAATAAATGCATTATACAATGGATTTTCTTTTCTTTTTTTCTCAAGAGCCAACATTTGCACATTTCCCCCTACTTTAATAAACAACCAATGTTAAATTGCTTCTGAAGATCTGAATTTGGAACAGCAAGATTTGAGAGATAAAAGCTTGTTTTGCAAGTATCTAGTATAAACAGGAATAAAAACTGATATTGACAAATGCTCAATTTAGGAAAATGCAGAAGAATAAGAATGGCTTTTAAAAGACATCAAACCGGTTGTCCTGTAGAATATTCCATGTTGATTTTTAAGTCAATCTGAGTTTTTTAAAAAATAGGTAAGCCAAGCCTATTTACATTTTTCAATTTGATAAATGTTTGATTTTTTAATTGGAGATAATTTATGACATACAATTATATTTGCTGGGTATATTTTATTAAGAAGTAGTCTATTTTCTTTGCTTTTTTCATTAAACTTTTTCTTTTATTTCATGACATTTTTTGTGATTAGAAAGACATACATTAAAAAAAAAAATTCTTCTGCATGTGGTGACTCATGCCTGCAATCCCAGCATTTTGGGAGGCTGAGGCAGGAAGACTGCTTGAGCCCAGGAGTTCGAGACCCAGCTTGGGTAACATAGTGAGACCCTGTCTCTTAAAACATTTTTCTAAAGTTTATTACCTTAATATTTTCAATTCATGTCTTTAGTCGTTTACCTAGATTTCTACTGTTTTGTCATTCTTCAATGGTTTCCTTTATTTCTATTACCTTTACAGCAGTCAGTGGGCATACGCTACTTTCCCTCAGTTTATTATTCCTTTTTTTGTGGTATTTTGACTTTGACGGAGGAAAAAATATTCACATACTACTTTTTCTCTGTCATTCCCACCTATGTTCTAGTCATAGATCTACAGTTAAGCATTTTTAATCGTCACTACAAGTTCTTTTGTTGGTTTCCTTAATCATCTCTTTGTTAAATGAAATTCCTCTTTTAGTAGATTCCCCAGGAAAGACTCCTGAGTAGGCTTAATAATTGAAGAACAGAGAGTCTGGACAGAAACTCGCCTCCTTATCCTTTCTTTCTTTAAGTTCATGGGGGGTGTTGTTGTGTTACTTTCTTGCTTTGCCTGTTGCTGACAAGAAGTCTGATGCCAACTTGATTTTCATTCCTTTGTAAATGACTTTTGGATTCTGCTTGGAAACCAAGAGAAATCTTTTCTTTAAAGTTTAATAATTTTTACCAGGCTATGTCTCACAGTTGACTGTTCTATATTGATTTTTTTTTTTTTTTGATAAAAGATTCATTCAACATATAGATTCAGGTCTTCCTATATTTCAAAAAACTTGAATTATAGTCTTAAATATTAGTTCCCACCTATTGGGAACTGAATTGCTGGAGAACAGAGTTAGGAGAAACTTTCACCCTGCTCCTTGTGTTTTGTGCTATATATTACTTATTCAAAAATAAGTAATATAATACTGAAAAAGACTACATCCTTAATTAACATCTTGCATTTGCTGTTGATGTTTGTCATTTGTTATTAGAAATATGTTGAAATACTAAAGGTACCTGGATGTTGAGTACATTCTATATGAAGGAGTTTAATGAAGACAGTTATTGGCTGGGAGCAGTGGCTCAGCCTGTAATCTCAGCACTTTGGGAGGCTGAGGTGAAAGGATTGCCTGAGCCCGGGGATTCAAGACCAGCCCAGATAACTTGAGAGTTGGTCTCTACAATACATTAAAAAATAAACCTGGTGCGGTAGTGCATGCCTATAGTTCCAGCTACTTGGAAGGCTGAGGTGGAAGGATGGCCTAAGCCCAGCAGGTTGAGGCTGTGGTGGCCGTGAACATGCCACGGCACAGAGTGAGACTCCATCTCAAAAAAAAAAGAAAATAGGTATTATATTTTCTATAAGGTCACTTTCAAGTTTATTACTCAAAAGAAATTGTCTATTGGCTTAGTATAAGTAAAGTTGTGCTTCTTTTGGTCATTTGATTTGCTTTCAAAGTACATGTACTAGACTGTAATATTATCTTTCACTTCTCCCTTTGGCAATTAAAAGTTGTATTATAAAAACTCAGCTTGAACTATTATTGTATTATCAAAAGTAATTATCAAAAGTAATGCTAAATATTTACCCTTGAACATAATTTTTTTTTTTTTTATTTAGTCAGGGTCTCATTCTATCACCCAGGCTGGAGTGGCGTGATCATAACTCATCACAGCTTTGAACTCTTGGGCTCTGGTGATCCTCCTGCCTCAGTCTCCTGAGTAGCTGGGACTACAGGCCTACACCATCATGCCCAGCTAATTTTTTTTTTGTAGGGATGAAATTTCACTATGTTGCCTAGGTTGATCTCAAATGCTTAGACTCAAGTAATCCTCTTGCCTTGGCCTCTCAAAGTACTGGGAGGTGTGAGCTACCACACTGGCCTAGAATTCAAAATAAACAGAGTCAAATTTGTGACCTGTCCAAAGTTAGTGAACAGAACTTGATGACATTCACCTAAAAAAATAAACTATTAACTCCACTAGTTTTATACCCTATCTTTATTTTAAGTTAAGGACTTTGTACAGTAATACATATGACTCCCAGAGTCCTTAATAAATGTAAGCTAGCTAGATTTACTTTTTATATTTTGATGTAGTTTATAGAACCTTGTAAGTTTATTTTAGTCATCTTTTTAAAAAATGCATGGTGTAGATAGCTAGAATTATTGAGTCACGTACTCTTTTTTAAGTGAATATGTTGAAGTAACTGTTTATAGATACCCACTAGAACCTAATTATACCACTCTGTTTTGTAGTTTGGCTTTCTGTACAGCAAATGTCTGTCTGAGAATGACTGGGACCATGGAGATTGTGTAGCTTTCTAAAATGTAAGATATGAATTTTGATCTGTAACTATAAAAACGTTCAGTCAATGGAGAAGAGTTTCAGAAATATTATACATTTTAGCCCAGTTTTTTTTTTTTTTCCACATTGAGAACACTGGTAGGGATTTTCACAATTTCCATTGCATGCATTCTCCAGTCTGATTTCTACAAAGTGAAGTTACCCTTATTTTCCTTATTGGCTGTAAGGAAAAATAACTTTGGTTATGACTTGGGCTTAAATTCTAATTTTGTCACTTACTAGCTTTATGACATTGAAAAATTTACTTCATCCTTCCCCCCCTCCTTTTTTTTTTTAAAGTCGGGATCCCATTCTGTTACCTAGGCTAGAGTGCAGTGGCATGATCATGGTTCATCGAAGCCTCAACCTCCCAGGCTCAGGCATTCCTTCTACTTCAAACTCACCAGTAGCTGTGGCTACAGGCTACCACATCTAGGTAATTTTTTTGTTTTCTGTAGAGACAAGGTCTCACTTTGTGGTTCAGGATGGTCTCGAACTCTTGTGTCTAGGCAATACTCCCACCTTGGCCTCCTAACACACTAGGGTTACAGGCATGAGCCACCATGCCAGGTCCATCCCTTTAAGTTCTAATCTTTTTTAATAAATGGACATAAGAACATCTACCTTACTTGTTGGAGATTAATTCATAATATATGGAAAGTAATAAACACACAGGTTAAATATGTGTCAACTCACTTATCCTCTCTGCTCTCTGCGCTTCATTTGAGATGAATTTCCAAGAAGCTGCCTCAGCACACACGAGTCCCAGTGGAATAGCTCTCAAGGATAATGTGACATTACTTAATAGACCTGAAATGGAAAAGCAGCCTTATGAAGAGTTCCCAATTCAGAGAGTTCCTTGCATCCATATTTTTATTAAAATTTATTCCTCCAAGCCAAAGGTAAATTCTGCTGGGGAGACTGTGTGACAACAAGCAGTGATGCTTATGAAATTCATGAGTTATTTTCCTTTTCCTGATTCCAGTCAGGAAAAGTCAACCAATCAGTGGTAGCCAATACTTTGAAAGTCGGTGGATCTGCGGCCAACTCACTCCACTCAACTCCACTAAAACGAACATGTTTCTAAAGCTCACAGACACAGACCCATTTCACTTCTATAACCAACACAAAATGCTCTCTTGCATACTACACAAAATTTTGTTTTTTTGAGGTGAGGTCTCACTCTGTTGCCCAGGCTGGAGTGAGGTGACATAATCAAAGTTCACCCAGCCTCGATCTTCTGAGCTCAGGTGATCCTTCTGCATCGGTCTCCCAAAGGGCCAGAACTATAGGAGTGTACCACCATGCCCAGCTAGTTTTTGTTTCGTTTTTTTTTTTTTTTTGGTAGTGATGAGGATTCACTATGTTGCCTAGGCTGAACTTCTGGACTCAAGCAATTCTCCGCCTTGGCCTTCCAAAGTGCTAAGATTATAGGCATGAGCTATCACACCTGGCCTCAACACAAAATATGTTTTTAAGACTGACATCACTATATATCTTGCCTCTGTAACAACACATCTCAAAAGACTCTTTTCAAAAAAATCTACAGAGTGTTGTGATATTGTAAAATATGTATTTTGTCTTTGTTTCCTGGTATACAATTCCTAGAATCTTTAGAAAGACAAAACTGACTTCTTTTGTACTGAGTTGAGTTACGGCTGGCAGCTCCTAGGTAGCTTCAGGATCACTGAAAAGGCCTGGGCAGGATTAGGTGGTAAGGACTTTCAGCTTTATCCCCTAACCTGTGGGAAGGGGATAGAGGATAAAGGTTTTAGTTGATCATCAATGGCTAATGGTTTAATCCAGGCATGTCCAACCCACAGTCAACAGGCCGCATGTGACCCAGGTAGTAATGCAGCTCCACAAAATCTTTTAACATCATGCGTGTTTTAGCATTTATTCTCTTCATGACCTCATGTGGAGTTCCATTTTTTTGAAGTTCACAATCACACCTTTTTCATGGCATTGCTTTTTGGGAACACGTTCGTTTGTGAGCAGTCATTTTCAAGAGTAAAATTCAAACAAACATTTCTGATGAGCACCTTGAGATCTCACTAAGAATTGCTATCACTTCCATGAAACCAGTCATTAATAGATTACTTCTACAAAAACAAGGTCAAATTTCACACCAGTTTCCTATTGTTCTCATTTTCTAAACTTTGTAAAAAAAAAATGTAAAAAGAAGTCTTTTGTATATACAATATCTATATTATATAATTTATGCATGGCCCAAGACAATTCCTCTTTATTTGATGTAGCCCAGGGAAGCCAAAAGGTTGGACACCCCGGGTTTAATCAGTCATGCTTCTGTAAGGAAACCTCCATAAAACCCAAAACGGCAGGATTTGGAGAACTTCCAGATAATTGAACATGTGCAAGTTCCTGAAAAGGTCATGGAAGCTCTATGTCCCTTCCTCTATACCTCACTCAATACATCTCTTCATCTGTATCCTTTATACTATCCTTTATAATAAACCAGTAGACATGTTCCTTGAGTGCTGTGTGCTGTTCTAGCAAGTTAATCAAACCCAAAGAAAAGGTTGTGGGATCCCCAACTTGAAGCTGGTTGGTCACAAGTCCTGGACTTGTGACTGTTATCTGGAGAGGGAAGTTTTAGAGACTGAGCCCTCACCCTGTGGGATCTGATGCTATCTCAGGGAGACAGTGTTGTCATTGAACTGGAGGACATCCACTTGGTATCTGCTGCAGAACTGTTTGTTTTCTCGATGGTGGGGAGAAGTCCTATCCTCACATATACACATCTGGTCAGAGAAGTCATTTGTTTTGACTGTTGTTGAGTGAGAGATTAGAATACTCAATGGCACTGTGTGTGTGTGTGTGTGTGTGTGTGTGTGTGTGTGTGTGTGTGTTTTTCCCAATCAAGTATCAGCAGTTTGCTGTGCCCATTGCTCTGATCTACTTAAGAAAACAATAAACTTAGTCCTGAGTATTGTTTCAGACTTTGAGTAGTGATCTCAAACCTTGACACCTACATATCTGTTTTTTTGTTTGTTTGTTCATTTTTTAGTTGGAGCCTCACTCTGTTGCTTAGACTGGAGTGCCGTGGTTGCTCCCGGTCACTGCAGCCTCGAGCCGCTGGGCTCTGGCGAGCCTTCCGCCCCAGGCTTCCAAGTAGCTGGAACTACAGGCACGTGCTACCACGCCCGGCTAATTTTCTGATTTATTGTAGAGATGAGGTCTCGCCAAGTTGCCCAGGCAGGTCTCGAATCACGGGCACAGGAAATCCACTGACCTCAGTCTCCCAAAGCGTGGGATTACAGGCTGAGTCACCGAGCCTGGCTATCTGTTTTGATAAACTCATCACAAAGTGTGAAGCATATTATTTTCAAGCATTTAAGAAACACTGTGGTCATCAATTGAAGTCAGTGCATTTCTCAAGAAAAATCCAAGCAATATAGTGTTACTAAACTTCTTTGCTGGTTCTGTTAATTCCACAAATATTTATTAAACATCTGCTATGAGAAAGGAACTATTTAAGGAATTGGACATATGTAGAGTAATAACACATGGTCTGTTCCTTCAAAGTCTTCGATTTAATAATAGAAACAGATTACATACATAATTGTAGAAATATAAGAAGCATTGTAATTTGGGTCTGAACAGTGTACTACAATAATAAATAGGAGGGATTTTCCATCTTTTGCTACGTAGCTGGTTTAGAGATGGAGCTTTACTGGTAAATCACATTTCAGTTGTACCTTGAAAAATGAATAGATGTTGGAATGACAAAGATAGCACAAGATGATGAAATAGCATCTGTGAAGTTCTCATAGCCATGAACAAACATATAACTTATTTAGTTAGTGGAAGGAAGATTGGAATTATTGGTAAATGAGAAGAGTGGCAGTGACGAGGAAGGAAGAGCTATGGGGCAGCCAGTTTGTGGGAGCCTTTTGTGCACTCAGAAGAGTGTGACTGAAAGACAGGTGTCCTTAATTGACATTGCACAGGTCCCAAAGAGTTTAGTGAATGACTGAGCTAAGGCCATGGAAGAGGAGTAATGAACAGGAGAAAAGATGGATGGATGATGGTGCTATTACACAAGGCAAGGATTCTAGGAAAGGAATAAGGATGATAGATACGATATGGAGTTTGATGTGAAACACGTTGATTTTGAGATACATTTGAGCTACCTGGAAGGAGTTGTTGAGCAAGCATTTTATCTTAAGTGCAGTTGTTTTGTATATTTGTTAGTTGTTTTGTTAGATGTGTTCCTCAAGGAGTTTCCAAGATGGGACTTATTGTGCAAGAGATTTATTAGGGTAAACACCTGTGAAGGGAAAGAGGTTAAAAACAGGAATAGGTAGGAAGATCCTTCAGACCACAAGGCAGGTCTGATACCTGTGAAAGGAGAGAGGGATGAAGGAGGATTGGGTGGGAAAGAGTTTCCGACTGCAGCACGGTCCTAAGAATGTGTTTTTCAGGTTGAAGGGCATCCTTAAGCCAAAGCCATTCCTTAGAGGATTCCTGTATCCTGCAGAGATGGGCCTGCACTAGTATCCCCATGACACTCAATCATTGGCTAGGAGTAGCCCAGAGGAAGCATGGTTTTGGTGCAGATGTGGTTGTTGACCTATCAGGGTAGTAGTTGGGGCTGTTAGTCAACTATGTTTCCCACGGCAGGAATATGAGCAGCATGTTTTCATGGCTTCCATAAGTAGTTGAAATTAAACTTATGGATAACTTCTCACTCAAGGAAAGAAATGAGCTCACTCAAGGGAAGAAAAGAATGTGGAAAGGACATTTGAAGTACCAGGTGTTAAGTGATTGTGAAAGAAAATAAATCAGTGAAGATCCAGAAATGATCAGAGGAATTGGGTTCATGATCTAAGAGACAAGAGATTCAAGAAAGCAACTATGAGGGGGGACCCTGGAAACTGGAAATTATTTATTAAAAATTTTATTTATTCATACAAGTTTAAACTTCAGAAACCTTCAAAGTATTCTTCATTTGATTTATTACACCTACCAAGATATTTTTCCACTGCTCAAAACAGTTTTTGAACTCATCGATTTGATGCCTTTTAGTGCTTCTTCCATTTTTTGTTTCACCTCTCCTACATTAGCAAAATGTTTTTCTTTGAGGACTTTTTTCATCCAGGGAAACAACAAAAAGTAGCTTGGAGTGAGATGGGGTGAATAGGGAGGGTGGGGCATGGGAGTTATGCCATGTTTGGTCAAAACCTGCTGAACGCTCAGCACCGTGTGTGCAGGTGCATTGTCATGGTGGAAGAGTCAGTCACTTGTTTGCCACAACTCAGGATGTTTCTTCCACAAATTATGATGCAACCTTCTCAAAACTTCCAGATGAAAACTTTGGTTGACTGTTATATCTGGAAGAACAAATTCCGAGTATACTACAAAGAGCCCACCCATCAGGCTTTTTTGGGTCCCCCCCTCATATAGTCAACAGCATTAAATGTGTTGGAGATCAATGGAATAAAGATATGAAACTGATTATTAGATTTAAGACTTGGGAAGATACTGGTGATCTTGGAAAGAACAGGCTCAGTGAAGGGATGTGATTACAAAAGGCTCTAAAACTTTCTTTAAACAAATCTCTAGTAAAAGAACAGAGCCAGAAACACCAGCTTAAGAGGGACCAGGGACAGAAGTTCCCTTTAGCATGGAGAAGAAGTAAGCATCTTTCTGGAGGAAGAGAAAGCAATTATTAAAGGGGGAGAGGTTGATAATGGTCAGGCTCTGTAAGAGATGTTTGAAGATAAAATCAAGGGACTGAATATGGTGGGTGAAGATGAGAGTTAATATACATAATATTGAGATCAGTGGAAGAAATCTGATTAAATTCAATGCCTTAGAGTATTCATTTTGCTTTCTGGAAAGCAATAAGTATTATTTTCTTCTCCTAGCTATACAAATGAAAGCTTGCAGAGAAGGAAAAAAAAATCATAAAGTGGTCACCTTGGTGAGTGGGAAAGATATCTAAATAGAGACAAAAGGATTGCCAAGCTGTACTAAGGACCAAGTTGAGGTTGGAAATGGTAAATATGCAATAAGTCCAAGCAATATAGTTATGTAATTTTTTTTCCAGCAGTGCTTGGAGGCTGAGGAGTTTCTGTTGAGCAAGCAGATGGTTGAATTAATCATAGGTTAGGGACTGGTTACTCAGATGAGAAGAAAAGGAGTTTAAACACAGGAGGATACAGGCAAGAATTTATTGAACTGGTAGTCTAGGTTAAGTAAAGAAGGAAGAAAGGGGCTACTCCTTTGAGGGATAAAAGTCATGCTATAAATGAAACATGAGACTGAAGGAATTTTGTTCTTGTGAACAAAGTGTGTAAATGTACTTTTGATGGAAATTTATAGAGAAAGATTAGTTTACTATCTTCTAAGGGAATGTCAATGCCTGGGTATTAGGCTGAGTGGACCCATAGGGTCTGCAATGAGCTCTTCTTAGCTCAAGATTTATGTCAGCAATCTAGATAAAGATTCACTTATCAAAATGACAAGATGAAAGAATAAATATTTAAAATCACAACATGTGCAGGAACCAAACAAAACAGCAAACTTTCTCTTTCTTAGTGTCCCCTCCCATAGTAAATGACACTATCTTTTCTAGGTGCTTAATCCCAACAAATAAATAAACACCATCCCAAAGACTTCCTTCTTTTCCTCACACTACACTTTTTACCCTGGGCAGATATTGTCAGCCCCACTTTGAAAATATATTACATGCTTTATCATTTGTATAATGCAACCCTAACCCACTCCCCCAATCATTTCTAATTCAGGTCATTGGAATAGCTTCTTCTCTGTTCTACATGTCTATGTTTGCTGCCTATTCTTCATTTGCCAGCCAGAGTTCTCAACATGAGTCAGGTCATGCCATTCCTCTGCACACTCTGAAAAAAGAAAGAAAGAAAGAAAGAAGGAAAGAAAGAAAGAAAGAAAGAAGGGAAGGAAGGAAGGAAGGAAAGAAAGAAAGAAAGAAAGAAAGAAAGAAAGAAAGAAAGAAAGAAAGAAAGAAAGAAAGAAAGAAAGAAAGAAAAAGGATTGCCAAGCTGTACTAAGGACCAAGTTGAGGTTGGAAATGGTAAATATGCAGTAAGTCCAAGCAATACAGTTATGTAATTTTTTTCCAGCAGTGTTTGGCAGCTAAGGAGTTTCTGTTGAGCAAGGAGAAAGAAAGAAAGAAAGAAAGAAAGAAAGAAAGAAAGAAAGAAAGAAAGAAAGAAAGAAAGAAAGAAAGAAAGAAAAAAAGAAAGAAAAAGGATTGCCAAGCTGTACTAAGGACCAAGTTGAGGTTGGAAATGGTAAATATGCAGTAAGTCCAAGCAATACAGTTATGTAATTTTTTCCAGCAGTGTCTGGCAACTAAGGAGTTTCTGTTGAGCAAGGAGAAAGAAAGAAAGAAAGAAAGAAAGAAAGAAAGGAAGGAAGGACGGAAGGAAGGAAGAAAAGGGGAAAGGGAAAGGAAAGGAAAGGGAAGGAAGGAAGGAAGGAAGAAAAGGGGAAAGGGAAAGGAAAGGAAAGGGCGGGAAGGAAGGAAGGAAGGAAGGAAGGAAGATTCCACTCCATCACTGTTGTCTGCAGTGTCCTGTACAATCTGGTTCTTTGCCAGATTTGTACCTTATCCTCTGCTAACTTCAAAATCCACTGCTATGTTTTAGCCACTCTGGCCTTCTTGCTGTTTCATTAAATACTTTTTTGATATTGCTTATGTGTTGAAATTGTAACATTTATATATAATGGGCTAAAAAACATTGTTAAAATAGATTGCACCTTTTTCTTTTTACCCTTTTAATGTGGCTGCTAGAAAATTTAATATTTCACATGGGGTTCACATTGCATCCATGGGTAACATTGGTTGTTGCCTCTTGCCTCTATGTTGTCTGTGTGACTTCCCCCAAGTATCCAGTGGTGGGCAGTAAGGTCAGCAGCCAGGAAGATGTGGATGTGCAGCAGAGCAGAGTTGGACAGGACAATCTGAAACCTGCTATGCACCCCAGCCTCACTGGATTTGCCTGTGAGATCTTTGAAGAGTGACCAGCACTACTTCCTCTGAATTTTATGCAAGTTCCTCTTTAATCATATAGGAACGGGCATCATGGGAAACATAGTTTCCAGATAGAACAAGTTCCAACTGGTCAATAGAACCAGCTTCTAAAAGAAGACTTCCTGGACTGTTAGGAGTTTGGAAACCAAGTCCTACAAAGATTGTCTTGTGGAACTGCAACTAATCAGACTAAAGAGTAGAGGATTACAAAGAGGCACTGATGTCATTAAGCATTAGAGCACTTTTGTGAAGAGGAAATTGACTTCACAAGAATAAATCCTCCAAATGTTCTCTTCTAACCTCTATGGAAATATGTCAATATTTTTACTGATTGGCATGTTTTTCCCACCTGTTCAAAACTCTTCAAGTCTTGAATGCAATAGATGAGTGGGAGTCACAGGGACTCCAATTTCAATCTCACATAAGAGAACTTTCAAACACCTAGAACTGTAAAGCAATAGCAGACTATCTCTAAAGGTGGCGAGTTACATGTCAGCTGGAGGTATTCAAGCAGAAATTGGATGATCATTTATTGAGTAAACTGAAGAAGGGAACCTTGAACTTCTCTAAAGATTGAACTCTGAATTTCTCAACGGAAACTAACATTTTGTAAGACTCTAAATTTCATTCACTAGTACTTAATAATTTCCAACGACTTCTTAATTAAACCTTGGATTTTTATTCCAGACATAGGGAAATCTTTATTTCCTTTCATCTAGAAAGATGCTTAGGATATAAAAGCTTCATTCTTTCATCTTTCCATAGCCTTTGCCTCCTGGCAAGATGTTTGTAGTTTTTGCATTGAAAGTGCTCCTTGATCTTTTCCCAGCTTTCTTCATTAAGACTTCAGATAAATATGACATTTTTATTGGTGCTTCATTATTGTAAGTGGACATAAAATATATTTTTCTTCCTTTAAGAGTAATGTGTGCTCATTAAATATAACAAAGTATAAAACTAAGTTACCCCAAAGCCCATAATCTAGAAATAAACACACCCAAAATGTTAGTGTAATTTCTTCCAGTTTTGTAAGAAGTCAACTATGATTTTACATAATTGAAATCATCCTATACATACAACTATATAAAAACCTGCTTCACCTATTATTAGGTTGTGAGTTTTTCATAATATCAATAAATCATCTTTAAAGACCTAGCTATTTATGGCTGTATAATATTCTATTATGTTGACATTCCAAAGTTTATTTAAATGTTTCATTCTTGTTGGATGTTTAGGTTATCTATAAGATGTAATTTTTACAATTTAAATGCACAAATAAATAGCTATTGGAGTCCCTGTGACTCCCACTCATCTATATGCTTACTTCATTCTGTAGTAGTCATATTGACACCTGCTTAGTTCCTCTATTGCTATTACTTGTTCTCTGAGTTCTTTATTTGTAGTGTGTATTTTGTTCTAATTCCTCTGCAACATGGTATAACATGATTAAATTTTAAAAACTCAGGTAACTCTAGATTTTTAAAAGTCCTTTATTGTTATTTT
This sequence comes from Carlito syrichta, assembly GCF_000164805.1. Classification (NCBI taxonomy): domain Eukaryota; kingdom Metazoa; phylum Chordata; class Mammalia; order Primates; family Tarsiidae; genus Carlito; species Carlito syrichta. The sequence goes on from NW_007260372.1 coordinate 33,989, forward strand.
TAAAAATAAGTGACATTAAGAGTCCTTAGATGCATTGGTCAGAATAGGTGACACAGTAAGAAGTTATTATATTTCAAGACCCTGGCATGTCCTTTGTTAGGGTAAAGTTTTCTAAAGTGTGCCCCAGAAAAATGTGATTTAGGTCAAGAGTCTTAGGAGAGATTAGTATCTAATAAGAGAATTTCTTACAGAGTCTTGAAAAAAGAAGAAAAGCGCACTTTTGGCTAAAAAGTCAGAAGATTTAAGAATTTCTCTGCCTGGGGCTGTTCCCATTTTGAAATGTGGCTCAACAGAGGAACTGTTTTTTTTCTTTTTGATGTTAAGAGGAAACGCACATAAAGAGCAATAAAAAGGTGGAAATATGGATTTGTTGCAGCCAAAGTGCTTGGTTGTTCCAGGGATGACTGTTATTATCAGACTCTGGAGGTCAAGGCTAAGATGCATAAACTTCTCTTCCTTACTACTCAACAAAATGAACAAAAATCAATCAGTCAGTCAATTCAATAATAAAACATAAAAAGGAACCTAATATGACAGCATAAACTTCAAAACTCAAAATGAAAGCAGAAACAGAAGGTTCTGGAAGGAAGTGGAAGGATCAGAAGAGGAAAGGCAGCACAAGTGGCGTTCAAACTGTCCCTGAATCTGGAAGTCCAACTGGTTCATCAACTAAGTCTGGATAGTCTCATGATTACCCACATATGTAGAAAAAGAAACTATCATTAACCTCTTCTTTTTTTTTTGATAGGACCATAGTAGAAACTGCTGCTGGAAGTTGTGGTAAAATTGAGAAAATGAAAAATGAGGCTGACGGTCTCAGAAACAAAATCCCCACAGCTACATTCTTAATTTGGAAAACACTCCAAAGTACAGTGGTGCCCTCTTCTTCCATCTCCCCTATGAAAATGGATGCATTCCCAACCTAACTTAGAAAACCCTGGTCTAGGACACTGAATCAGATCTTAAAAGAGACACCAGAACCCAGATACTCTCTCACCTTAGTTCCTTTAGTGCCCTTCCTCTGGGAAAGTCTACTGAATGCAGAAATGAACACACCAGAGAATTTCACACTGTATCTCAGAGGAAGGGTGAGAGAAGGAGAGGTAGAGGGAAGAAGGAAAGGGGGAGAGAGGGAAGGAAGAAGGGAAAAGAAGGTGGGGGGAGAGAGAAAGAGCGAGAGAGAGAGAGAGAGAGAGAAATAATGAGCACAGGAAGAGGTAAGTGAAGTCACAGCTGCACAGTATCATTTAAATAGAATGTAGAATGTCTGGACACAGCCCTCCAAGCATAAGGAAAAAAAAATAATGCCATGGCAACTCCATAATCTTGCTACCAATTACAGAGAAGTTAAAAAAAAAAAATCAATTAATTAATCTAAAGGAAAAATGATAGCATATATAAGATATTTGCAATGTCCATTTCTTGATGATGGAGCCAGAGTGACTTTTAAAATCCTTTTTTGTTGTGTGTATGTTTTCTTACATGGTTTGAATATGCTTCAATTGACAAAATATACATCGGAAATTGATGGTATGTTTTTCAAAGAAAGCAAATACTTGAAGATATTAACTTATTTTTTTCAGTTAAAGAAAAGTATACAAAACATTTGTTGCTGCATGTCCATGCCTTCTTCAAAATATTGAGACCTGAATTAGTCAGGTAACTGAACTCTTTCAAGAAGCGAGTCAGTTGTATCTGTCCAGGAGGACAGATAAGCAGGAATCACTTAGCTCTAAGACCCACGGGAGGAGGAGAGTTGGGCTGCGTGTGTTTGTTCCTTGTTCTAAAAGCTGCTTTCATATGATTAGGCTACTGTTTTAAAGAGTGGATACTGAGAACTTGTTTAAGTTAGCTCTGATAGAAATAGCTGAAAGCTCTGTATTTTCATTTAAAGATTTGTATCAGGTCTTGAGCCATTCCTGGCTATACGGTTACCACTGTAATATAAACTGCTTTTCCAGAAACAATTTTCCAAAATCCTCCTTTGAGAATGAAAAACACATTTTTCATGCCATTTTGCTCTCCTTGTTTCTTTGACCAAGAATGTCCCTTACCCTATTCCTCAGTTAGTGGAATCCACCATACCTTCCAGACTGAGTCCCTGGCTCTGTTTCCTTCTAGACTGCGTAACTACAAAGGGATTTCTCCCTCTGAAGAGTGAAATGAAGCACTTCCTGTCCTATGGTGGTATTCACTGGCTCTTAGCTGCCTTGGTATTTAATTCTGCCTTATGACTTAACATCCACTCACATTTCTCTTGTTTTTTTCTACTAGACTGTGTTCTCCTCCAGGGCAAATAGCCATTGATTGTCAAGAGTCCTTTGCATTCCCTGCATGTGGAGGAACCATTCCCAGCAGAGACTGATACATTTTCAGGGTCTGAGATCCTTGGAGCTCCAGGCCCTGACTCAGAAAAGAGGAACAGTTTCATTGGCTGGTACTAAAAAGACCTGAGGCTCGACTACATGCATGTAATTGGCTCATAAATCTGAACATCTTCCGGATAAAGCCTTTGTCTCTTTGTAGACTCAGACTCTCTCTCAAAGCTGCATGGGTTCTTTTATGATTTCGGGGGGTCTGATTTCTTCAATATAAACCTGTAATGTGATATTTAGAAGAATCAACTTTGGAGTTAGATTCTCTGGGCTTAAATTTCAGTGGTATCGCTTTCTAGTTGTGTAAGATTAAACCACATATTAACCATTTCTGTCTCAGCTTCCTCCTCTGTTAACTAAGGAAGATAATAATACCTCTCCATTTGATGACTGCTTTCCTAAAGATATGCACAACAAACTGTGGATGTGCAAAATGAAAGATGACTAAAAACTGGAGTTAAGGGAATCCTAAAGACACTTTCAGCAAAGAATTGATATTCATATGATTACTATTTATTGTTGAGTTAATATTAAGTTAAAAGTACTTGGCACATTGCAAATGCAGTGTTAAATATTATTATTATTAATATAAGTATTTCCCCTGGTGCTAAGTAGGAAAAACTATGGGGAGATATCTTTTGGGGGTGCTTTGTCTGGGACCTGCATACCTTTGGGTGTGAGCCTTGCATGATCCTTTGTGTCCAGAGTGCTGACACAGTGCCATGTGGAAAGTAGAAATAAAATGTGGTTATTATTTAAACTTATTATTGCCCAAGACAAAAATAAAACCAAGTAAGTTACATAGATTTGGAACACTAAGAGCTCACCTACACACACACGTGCACACACACATACACACACACACACACTTACAAATACTTTGGATTTCATGAAAATCTGGAAACATGATTTTGCTTAAGTTAATTAATTAGATTTCTTTAGACATCTTGCCACGAGGAATAAATAAAAACTGTGTCAACAGATTTGCTCTATCAAAACTCATGAATTTCTGCAAACACATTTTCACAGTTGATGAAAGTGTTTGACCTAATATCTTGACTTTTTGACACACGACATATCAAGCCATTTGTTGAATTTTCAGTTATTAAAGACATATAATTCTTGTAGTTTTGGGAGTGTTTTTTCTTCTACATCTTACTATTCTGTTTGCTGAACTCTAGAAGATTAGCTCTAAATAGGTTTAATTCTTAGAAGCCACAAAGCAAACCTAGACTTTCTTCCAAAGTCTAGCATAGTTCTAGGCACATAATTGGAGTTCTAAAAAAAATTTTAAACACTATTGGACGTACATATTTCGATGATATCTGGAAAACACAGAATTATAGAATATTAGAATTGGGAGGGATTTTAGTTGTTATCTGATCCAGGTCCCTTATTTTATAGATTAAAAACTGTCAGCTTTGAAGTTATACACTAAGGAACAGGCAAAACTTGTCTTTAAACTCAAGTCTCATGACCTGAATACTAGTGTTCTCACCTTAAAGTGATCTGAGTTTTGTGTGAAGAAATTGACATACCAGAGAATACTTGCAATCCAGCATGACACCTGTTGTACTGAATGAATGTATGATAGAGTTTTGAAGTGCAGAAAAAAGGATTTGTTACTATGTTGGGGCTGTAGGAGCAAAGGCAGTGGAATAAATTTTGAAGGAAGTTGCTAAATTGGAAAGCAAAACTTATTTGGTTCAAGATGCATATCCAAGCCGGGTTCGGTGGCTCAGCCTGTAATCCCACGCCTTGGGAGTCTGAGGTGAGTGGATTGCCTGAGCCCGCGGGTTCGAGACCCACCTGGGCGGGCGAGACCTCATCTCTACAATAAATTAAAAAAAAAATTAGCTGGGCATGGTAGCGCACGCCTGTACTTCCAGCTACTCAGAAGGCTGAGGCGGAAGGATCGCCGGAGCCCAGCAGGTCGAGGCTGCGGTGACTGGGAGTGGCCACCGCACTCCAGTCTGGGCGAGAGAGTGAGACTCCAACTCAAAAAAAAAGATGCATATCCAGACAAAATTCTCAAGTGAGCAGTTATACACGTTCATCAGAAACTTGGGAGAAAAGTCTGGGTAGGAAATATTGATTTGGGAGTCGGGTGGAAGATTTAGAATTTCGAGGCAAACAGGTTGTGGTTAAAGTCATTAAAGGGGAGGCAGAGGAGGGAAGATTGCTTGAGTCCAGGTTTTCAAGGCTGTGGTCATGCCACTGCCCTCTAGTCTAGGCTACTGACTAAGACCCTGCCCCCCCAAAATAAAAAAGTTGTTAGAATGGGTAAGATGTTAAGAAAGGGTTAAAAGGTCAAAGACAATCCACAAAGACCATCGGAAAATACCAATATTCAATGACATGGAAGAGGAAGAAACAGGAGTCGGAAATTCTGTGTTACCAAATAAGTCATTATCAAAAAGTAACTGTGTGATACTTCAGTTCAGAAAGCTACATGACTTGATGCAAAATACAAATAAAATACTGTAATAATCTGTATGCAGTCTTAATCACATGCTGTATACATATCATAAAATACAAATTATTTAAAGGAGCTTTTGGAAGGAGGTCCCTTTCTAGTAGTGCAAAATACCACATTGAATTACATTTCAAGGAGTCATCTTCTAAAAATAATACCCCTGGTAATCATTAAGATGTCATCTTTATTATGCCAAGGCCAAAACCAATGTTAGGGATAAATATGGTTTGCACTTCTATCATTCTTCTCCTATTATTTAACTTATAGGTGTTTTTGACAGTCATTAATCTGACATTATAATATAATTTGTCATGACAAGGTTGCACTCAAGGGAAAAGCTGTTGCCTCTATGGTCTCGAAAACACAAATCACGAAAGTTGTGTTGTAAAAATTTATTATTTAAACAGTTTGGAAGCTGAGCAATATTTTGATTACCTCTTTGTTTAGCATTCTGAACATGATTTACACTTTGGTGCTATCTAGAGCTCATATTAAAGAGTAAAAATAGAACATATTTGAGAATTGACTCTTGGAATAAGATCAAATGATTTCTCAGGTTATTTGTTTATAAACAAGGCTATGGGACATGCTCACAATTTATATTTGCTTAGGAACATGTCTGGGTAAAAATAATGCTACATTTAAAACATGTTTATATGAATATTCATGAAAAGTTCACAGACTCTTCAAAAAAAGGTCATTAGACTTTATAAAACTACATGGCTTAAAATTTTGCCTCTTAATTTTATGGTCTAAAATCTTGCATCTTTTCTGACACGTTTTTCAAACAGATAAAAAGAATAGTTGGAGAAAATTTGATTAGGGTGAGATATCAAGAAATGAGATTCAAAGATATTTGAAATTTTTTTCAAGTCAAGATAAAATTGAAGATCAAACTGCTCTAAAAGCTATTTTAAGGAAAAGATAAACCTTTATTCTAACGTTAGTAATCAGGTAATTTAAACTGCCTAAATAATGGAAAAAATAGAGAGAGAAATGCTTCACACTGGTCTAGAAAGCAATGCTTTAAACTCATTAAAATTTGCTCACAAATCCTTCACAGATTTTTTTCAAGCTTTAACAAAATCTAAGACATTACTAGAATAGGCAAGATGATTGAAAAGCTTATTTAGATAGAACTATCTCCTGACTTACAACATAACAGACATGATATATATTATTTTTATTCTGTTAGAAAGTCAAGACATACGAAATGATTGGCAGGAGTTCTTTATCAGAAAAGAATCTCTTGGAACTAGAAATGAATGCTTTTCTCCACACACAAACTCTTCGGCTGCATAAAAGTATCCATGGAAACCCTTACCTGTTAGAAGTTCTAATATGCATATACAAGGTTATTTTCTTTTATATTTTATTTCAACAAAAACGTGAATGGAATAGAAAGCATGGGACTACTAGAAACCTTTGAGGACTTATATAACAGTTTTAGACAAAAAGCTCATTATACTTTTACAGTTTCTATTTGGCACAAGACCAAATGACTTTACAGGACATGTTCATCAATAGATAGAACAAGGATTATTAAATGTCCCATTATGTTTATGGAAACAACTTTTAAGATTTTATGATTCAGCTTAGGAGTCACAGTTGATGCATATCCAATTTAAATAATATTGTTTCATTTTCAGTCAAATAAAATATACATAGTGATAAAAAAAGGACCCTCCCCCAATAAAAAAAAGGACCCTCCCTCAAACCTCTTAAAAGGTGTCTTGCCTCTGGATAAAGTGTGGAATTGAAGGCAGAAGCTAGACAGAGCTGATGACTCCAGAAAAGCCAAAACCACATTATTTATTTTAAATATTTCTGCAATTGAAAAGTTCATGGAATGAAAGAACAGTGAAAATAAACAAAAGTGCACCAGAATGAGAACAAGGAAAGGCTATTTATTCAGAGCTTGCACAGCATGGAAATCAACCACCATTATTTGGGTTTGGTGGAGACCGAAAGGCAGACAAAGACATAAGAGAGCTTTATATTCTGATTGGAGGCTGATCGGAAGTGGCTACCCAACGAGGTTGGTTAGGGGAGCATATGTGGCTTTCTCCAGTTATTTCTAATTTGGAGGGGAAGGGACAGGAAAGGGGCAAAATTATGAAAGTTACCAGTTATTGATCAGGTCCTGATTGTTTTGTGCTGATTGCATCAGAGGTGGTGGTTTGGCTTCCTGGACTGGTGACTGCGGATTGTGGTTTAGAATTCCATTTTTATATATTGTCTGACAATTTGCATATTCTGTCTCTCAGAACTAAAGGCTAGCTGGTGACTTCAACATTTAGCAAAAAAAGCTGAGCCCCAAGGCAGATTTCAAAAAATGGCAGGGCACGGTGGCTCAGCCTGTAATTCCAGCATTTTAGGAGGCCGAGGCGAGAGGTTCAAGACCAGCCTGGGCAACTTGGTGAGACCTCATCTCTACAATAAATCACAAAAACTAGCCAGGCGTGGTGGTCTGTGTCTGTAGTTCCAGCCACTGCACGCCAGCCTGGGCGAGAAGAGACTCCAACTCAAAAAAAGAAAAGAAAAAGAAAGTGGATTGTGTGGAAAAAAAAAAAGAGTAATAATAAAAGAGAATGGCAGCAGGAAGAAGAGAAAATTAACAACAACAGAAACAAATGTGTGAACCACAGTTTGGGAATAAGGGTAAAGGTAGGGCAGGAAAAACAGAAGCAAACAGGTTAGGTTAGCAGTCTTATTTGTGTCTCTCTTCTGCAAAATGGTATTCCCATATGCAACACTGGGTTTATCACAGCAGGCCCATACTTTTCTCACTGAGTTAAGAAATAGTCATTTAAAAGGAAATATCAAATACATAGGCTAGTCAATGTAATGAAATATGAAAAGTCTTTGATATTTCAGTTGATATCTATTTAACATTTTGAGCCAGTATTTGTGTTGCAGGGATTCTCTTTCAAAGCTAGATTAAATTATATGTTTTTCAGGTTAGCCCTGGAGATCAAAATGTCTTTATTCAAGGGCATGCCGGCAGAAGAACAAGCACATCTATCATGGAGGATTCAATAGTCCTTTACTGTCCTATGCATCAGATCTTCTATCCAAAACTTCCCACGGATTGCTCCAGTCCTGCCGATTTGGATCAGTTTCTGTTCCCAAGCCCATCTGTGTTCTGCTGGCAGCTGAGAATTTGCACACTGTCATCTCTCCAATGTATTTTTCGTATTAAAAAACCCAAACATAGAGAGTAACTCTTTATGTTTGGGTTTATTCATTTTACTTTTGCATATGAAAAGTTGCAATGTTACCAGTGATTCTGGAGTGTGGGAAATTGAACGTGCCCATGAGTGGCCTCAAATCAGAGGCCAGGATGTAGGCCTGTCTCTTGGCTCTGTTGTGACCCCAATGACCTTCAGTTGATAAAGAGGTAAAGGCAACACTTCACTGTAACTATTCAGTTCTACTCTCCATCAAGAGGAAGAGAACATTATTCTTTTTACTTTATTTATATATATAACCTTAAAAACATTCTTTCATTTTTTTTGGCATTTTTGAGAAAATTCTGGATTCTTGTTATAAATGTTATGAATCCTATGGGCACTAAAACAATGGAGGGGGGAATTAGCGGCGAGATGTGCTATTTGGTTATTTACTCACAATGTGATATTTTCCCTCTTAATTTATTCAATATTGGAAATTAGATATGGGTCTTGGATTTCAGGAAAATCCTTGGCACACAAAGGCATTTTTCATTTGTGTCCTTTCCATCTCTGTATACCAAAGGCTTTGAGTGCACAGTCTCAGTCCTGTTGTGAGTTTTCTGCACAAATTCTGACCGAGACTGTGAGTACGGATGAATATTTATTCTGCTCAGTAGGTAGAGTTTGGCATTGACTTGGCGCTTAGAGCATCCAAAGTAGTAGTTGCTGTTCTCTATATTCACTGTCTGTCTTCACCCCAAACGTTGCCTTGTGACCAGATTTTGATTAAGATTTCTTGACTTCCCTATATGATAAGTCCTGACAACTTTGACAAGGGTCTCTCTTCCCTTTGTCATATAATTTATTGCAGGAGCTAGAGGAAGATTCTATTGTTCTAGCTTGTAGCTACTGGATCACATCATGTTCAGACAGAAGTCACTGAAGCCCTCAGGCAGGATCTCCCAAGAGATGGCTACTGATCTACCTCTCCCAGCAACTTTGATCTCATGGCTCATGAGGCCAGGCTCAATGGAATGTGCAAGTGATTTTCAAGCCAGTTATGAATATAACATAACAGCTTCCCATGCACATCAAGTAAGGTGGCCCCCAACTTAGAACGTCTGTTTATCTTTGTCCCGTTCAGTCATTGCTTGCTACCATCTTCTTTTTTTTGAGTTGGAGTCTCACTCTGTTGCCCAGACTGGAGTGCAGTGGCACACTCCTGGCCACCACAGCCTCGACCTGCTGGGCTCCAGTGATCCTTCCACCTCAGCCTTCCAAGTAGACGGAATTACAGACATGAGCTACCACACCCAGCTAATTTTTGATTTATTGTAGAGATGAGGTCTCGCCAAGTTACCCAGGTGGGTCTCGAACCCACAGACTCAGGCAATCCACTCGCCTCGGCCTCCTAAAGTGCTGGGATTACAGGCTGAGTCAACAAGCCCAGCCTACTACCATTTTCTAAATTAGCCTACTGTAGAGAATTATCACATTATGTTTGTCTATGGGTGACTAAGTGACCAAAGGAATGAGTGGAATGGTCATGCACACCATATGCATGATTAGAGACATGGTTCACAGAAATAGTTCAAATCTTGGTCCCAACAGGGACTAGCTATGTGATCTTAAATAAGTAAGATCTCGTATCCCTTCCTTCAGCTGTAAGACAGGAATAATAATTTTTTTTGTCTTTTAGTCAGGATCTCATTCTGCCACTCAGGCTGGAATGCAGTGATATGATTATGGCTCACTGCAGACACTACCTCCTGGACTCAGGCAGTTCTCCCACCTCAGCCTCCAGAGTAGGTGGGTTACCGGTGCATGCCATCAAGTACAACTGAGTTTTGATTTTTTGTAGAAACAAGATCTTGCTATGTTGCCCAGGCTGATCTCGAATTCCTAGGCTCAAACAATCCTCTTGCCTCAGACTCCCAAATTGCTGGGATTATAGGCGCGAGCTGCTACGCTGGCCAGTAATAATTCTTGTATCATAATTTTATAAGGATTTACTGATATAATAAATGTAATATAAGGTAAAGATATATAACATATATAAAATACCGGGCACAGAATAAATAATGAGTACTGTCAATCCTTTGCCTTTCTACTTTGCAAGAAAGAAGACCCTTGAAGTATGTCTTCATTACCATACACACATTCTTTTAAGCTTCTATAACTATATTATACACATATAGATGATTCTTATTATTCATAATAGTCGTGGTATATAAAGTCTCCTTGAACACTGAATTAGCAAATAATAAACAATTTCTTCTAGGAGAAACACAGAATTATGCTCCTGTAAACCTCTGGTCACTATATTTTCACCAGCCTATCAATAAAATAACCTTCTTTCATGTGCGTTTTTGTTCAAAGATGTTTTATTTAATATGCATTGTTGGTCATTTACATTGAGCTCACTATTACTTGTGTCTAAATAAAGCTTATTTAACACAAATATTTTCTCTGTGAGATACAATTTAGCCTTCTAGTGCTTAGGAACACTAGACAGTACTTCAGCAGTGTGATTAGGGGCCATTTCAAACAATGCAATCATCAGTGAAAAGCAAAAAATGCAAAAAATGTGGCATTAGCTAGTCTATAAGAAAGGACACTGCTTTACAGCAGTGGAACTAAACCAAAAATGCAGAGAGTAGCCTTGTTTGATCTCAGCTGAGAAATGTACACATTGTGTCCTCATGTTTTATACCACTTTGTACATTTCCATGAATGACCATAAAAGCACCATTCATGTATATCGATTTGGGGACTAAGAATAAATTTTAATGAATACGCATATTCACAAATATGAAATTTATGAAGATCTACTCTTCTTATAAAAATATGCATACATATTATAAGATAGGCAAATGTTTCTTGTACTACTGAATGTATGTGGATATTGTCATCAGCCAAGGGTGCTTATTCAAAATGTCCAAACTTTCATAATGGCCTGCTTCTTTATGACATTTCCCTGGCTGAATTCTGATTTTCAGTAGAGTGATGGTCAGTACCAGTTTCAGGGCTATGCAATCAATGAAGCTGCACAGAGCCTCGAGTTCAGAAGGGCCCTACATTTGGCTTAATGCTCCACTGTTGCTATCTTGAAATTCTGAATATTTTTGAACAAGGGACTCCACACTTTCATTTTTCAGTGAGTCCTAAAGATTTTCTAGCCAGTTTGGCCTATGATAGCTCATGAAGACTACTTCTACATTTTGATTTTCAGTAGCAATTCAATAGAACTATGACAGTTCATGAAGCCCATGGCATCAGGAAGAAGGGGCTCTGAGACCTGGACAAAGTGAGGAAATTCACAGACGAGGGAGCTAGAAAGGATTCCTTTAAGTCCAATATGAATTGCCAAGCTCCTTCCTAAGCTACATATGTGTGAAACTGACTGAAATGAACATAACAAATGCTTTGAGAACTAATTTGCGATATAGACCACTGTTCAAGTTCCAGACTGGTCCCTGGGTGATATGCATGAGAGACCAACCAGAAAATCCCTGCCAAGACTTCAAAAACTAAACTGATATTGGAATCATGAGTCCTCAGAAGACATGTCAAGACTTACAGCTTGAATCTAACCAGGTTAATTACTTTCTAGGACGAAATAACGCATTATTATCTTTGTAATAGTATGCAGAGTCCTAAAACACAATATTCAAAATATTGAGGACACAATGGAAAATTACTTCACATATTAAAAATATTTAACAACCCTCAAGGAAATGCACATGATTCAACAGTGTAAATGACTTCACTTGATTCAAAACACACACAATTAAATATTTCAGGACTTTGATACCCTAAAATCTAAATCAGTTGATAATAATACTTATTGAATGCCCAGTCTGCCAAGAATTACACACATTTTATTCAGATTTGTCATCATTTTCCCAAGTTGAGCTTTCACTTTTTCAAATTGTTCCTCTCTTTGAAAGTTGGTACATTCTTTCTTAAACTTCTGCCTCTGCCTAGTGGGAAAATCTGACTTAGAATGGCAGGTCTAAGCTTATTAAGCTTGTCAATGTTCAGAGTATACAAGTTTATTTTTAAATTCTTAGCAGTGTAATGTACCAAAAGGAGGGTTTCAATCTTCAGATTCATCAAGAGTGCTGGTTGCTTGTATATTTTGAGAGAACATTTTCATGCTATTAAAGTCAATATTATTGAACTTATTACCACAGCATTGTGTTCCTTTCTGATCCCCTTCTTTACTTTTCAAACTCCTCCCGAATAAATATATACAGTAATTTAGTGACTGTTGGTCTCCTCTGGTTTCTTTAGTCTACCAAAATCTTCTCTTTTTTTTGAGTTGGAGTCTCACTCTGTCGCCCAGACTGGAGTGCAGTGGCGGCTCCCGACCACCGCAGCCCCGACCTGCTGGGCTCCGGCGATCCTTCCGTCTCAGCCTTCCAGTAACTGGAACTACAGGCGCACGCTGCCACACCTGGCTAATTTTTTTATTTATTGTAGAGATGAGGTCTCGCCAAGTTGCCCAGGCGGGTCTCGAACCCGCGGGCTCAGGCAATCCACTCACCTCAGCCTCCCAAAGCGCGGGATTACAGGCTGAGCCACCGAGCCCGGTTGCCAAAATCTTCTTGTTCCAAATGCATACTAGCTTTCTTCTCTGTGCTTGGGTCACTGGTGTTTTGTTTCAAAGTCGGAGAGTATAATATTCCTGGCTCCAATAGTCTTCTTAATCTACGCCATCACTATTTCCATTCTTTACTGAAAAGTCTCTTATATTCTGTTTCTTTTTAGTTTTTTCTTTTATTCTCCTTTGTTTTTCTATTTTCTATTTGTGTTGTGTAGCTCAACTTGCTTTTAAAAAAAATTTCAACAGATTTAGGGAACACAGATGACTTTTGCTTACATGGATGCATTGCATAATGGTGAAGATATCTGGACATTAAGTATACCCATCACCCCCACTAGTGCACGTTGTACCTGATAGGTGATTTTTTCATACCTACCCTCCTTCCCACCTTCTCCCTTCTGAGTCTCCAATGTCCATTGTACCATGCTATATTCCTCTGCAGACCCTAAGTTTAGCTCCCACTTATGTGATAATATGTGGTATTTGATTTTCCATTCCCGTGTTACTTCACGGAGGATGATGGTCTCCAGTTCCATCCAAGTTGCTGCAAAATACACTATTTCATTCTTTTTTTTTATGACAGAATAGTATTCCATGGTATATGTATACTACATTTTCATTATCCACTGGTTTGCTGACAGGAATTTAGGTCAATTCCACATTTTTGCAATTGTGAATTGTGCTTCAATAAACATTACTGGTTTGGATGCAACTTTCAGAGTTCTTTATAGGCAATGAAATCATACTTTTACTATTAGAACTGACACAGCCCACCAGCTGTATTCATTAACTATTGAGACCTTCGTATGTGCCAGACTCTTTTGGAGGGCTTGAGTACATCAGTACATCAGACACATATCCCTGTTCTCATGAATCTTATGATCTTGGGGTCTTTGCGGGTTTTTTTGGCTATTTTTTTTGTTGACCTTACTATGATAAAGAGATTCATCTTATTTGTATAATTCACAGATTCTGCTTTTCTAGATATTTGAGGCTGCAGCATGCATTGATATGTTAGAACATAAGACACCACACACTAAATTGTTTTTATTAATAATGGAAAGGTAATCTTTCTTATTGTACAAATTCTAACGTTTTAAAAAATATCATTGAACTCAACTGTTCTTATGATATAATTAAATCATCTTTTAAACTTTGTATTTTCTTCACATAAACAAGTGGAACACCGAGATGATAGACAAAAGCACTAATAACTCCCCAATACCAATTTATCTCTCTTAGATTTTCTTTCTCATTTGAAGATAATTATAATGACCACTTGGATGAAGGTTATCTTATTTATAGAGGGTTACTTCCTGCTATGTTGAGTATTTCTATTACTAGACATTACATTTTGCACAAAAGCATAGAAAAAAATATAAACTGTAGAGAATTTTATTGTATTCTTTCCTTAGCCAAAGCAGTTATAAAAATAAGACACTCCGTCATTAAAAAAAAAATCCTAAAGTATCATCAAAACCAATATCTTTCTTTATAAAACTTCTTTTTTTTTTTTTGAGTTGGAGTCTCACTCCATCACCCAGACTGGAGGGCAGTGGCTGCTCCCGGCCACCGCAGCCTCGACCTGCTGGGCTCCGGCGATCCTTCCGCCTCAGTCTTCCGAGTAGCCGGAATTACAGGCGCGCGCTACCACGCCCGGCTGTTTTTTTGATTTATTGTAGAGATGAGATCTCGTTAGGTTGCCCAGGCAGGTCTCGAACCCGTGGGTTCAGGCAGTCCACTCACCTCAGCCTCCCAAAGGCGCGGGATTACAGGCTGAGCCACCGAGCCCGGCTTTTATATAACTTTCATCCAAATGTTACAAAGTATTTTGTTAAACATTTAGTTAATCATTTGAACTTCCTGAATTATTCATATAATGATTTGTTGTTACTAATTAATTAAGATGCATGAATGTTTAATATTTTCTAGGCTATTCTGGAATTCTAGGCCACCAAGAGAAAAAAATTTGGGAAAAGTATCAATATTCATTTTAGTTAAACTCCTTAACATTTTACTTAATTGAACCAAGTCATATGAAGGGGCTAAATACCACACTGCACAGCAAAAACTAAAAGACTATAAGCGATCAATAAACACGTGACCATATTCTGTTTAAAGTTCACATTTTATGTTCAGTAAAATAAAATTATACTTGGTGCTAAAACTTGGTGCAGTATCTTTCAGCCAAAATGAATTGTCATGATGATGAAGATGTTACTCTGCATACGAAAGTACACAATATATGCTTTAAACCAGAGGATAGGCAGCGAGACCTCATCTCCACAATAAATCAAAAAAAATCAGCCGGGCGTGGTAGCACGCGCCTGTAATTCTGGCTACTCGGAGGGCTGAGGCGGAAGGATCGCCGGAGCCCAGTAGGTCGAGGCTGCGGTGGCCGAGAGAGGCCACTGCACTCCAGTCTGGGCGACAGAGTGAGACTCCAACTCAAAAAAAAAAAAAAGAAAAAGAAAACAAAAAAACAAACCAGAGGATAAACACTGAGGACAAGACTGCTAAACAAAGGACATTAACAAACAAACAGATTATAATGAAATAAATACGTCCAGCTTTAAACTTCTCCTTCAAAGCAGTAGTGGTCAAGTTTTAAATTTTCTTATTGGAGTATAATGGGAAAGAAAATTCAGATCTTAAAATGAGAAAACTCGACTTTATGAAATCAGGCAATACTTTCCTAGACTTTTAAATACATTTCTGCTAAGCATAAGTGTCCTCAAATAGCCTGTTTTCAATCAATCAAAAAGTAGATCAAGTAGCGTAGTAATAGAGGACAACTAAATTTTGTTTTCAAAGTTACTGTCGTGCCTGGCGCAGTGGCTCATGTCTGTAATCGTGGCACTTTGGGAAGCCAAGGTGAGAGGATTGCTTGAGGCTAGGAGTTTGAGGCCAGCCTGCACAACATAGCAAAAATTCTCTACAAAAAGTGAACAAATTAGCCAGGTAGGGTGGTGCGTGCCTATAGTCCCAGTTACTTGGGAAGCTGAGGCAGAAAGATCACCTGAGCCCAGAAGATTGAAGCTGCAGTGAGCTGTGATTCTGCCACTGCACTCCAGCCTGGACTATTTGTGAGACTCTAATAAAAAAAACAAAAATGACTATTGTGAACCCAGGTGTTAGAGGGAGTTTACTAATGCAACAGGGTATATATGTGACTCAGATTGCAATATGAAGTTCCTAGGACTGCTAGAAATTTAGCTTACTTTCAATGTAGCCTTAGAATATTCACATGCTTACTATAGAATCTAGGGAGGGACCTGGAGCATTTATAACTAACCTATTTGCATCAAATCCTTAAAAATTTTGGCCTTCAGAGTCACTGAGAAAAGTCGCGAGGTTGTGGTCTAGTCACAACCTCACCAGAAGTACTTTTACACATTCTTTTCTTTCCAGTGTCTTCGTCACACAATTCTGGAGAAATACTTCTCTTAATGAGACGAGAAATAATAAGAGAATGCTAGCTGAGGGTGAATAGCTTAAAAAAAAAAAAGGCCCAGCCGGGCTCAGTGGCTCAACCTGTAATCCCGTGCTTTGAGAGGCTGAAGTGAGTGGAGTGCCTGAGCCTGTGGGTTCGAGACCCGCCCGGGCAACTTGGCGAAACCTCACCTCTACAATAAATCAATAATTAGCCGGGCGTGGTAGCACACGCCTGTAGTTCCAGCTACTTGGAAGGCTGAGGCGGA
>NW_007260372.1:50485-120029 GCF_000164805.1 Carlito syrichta
CAAAAAAAAAAAAAAAAAAACCTGTCTGAAGAAACTAGTCATAAGGAGTAAGCCCAGGAAGTCTAATTAAACTAAAACTAAATAAGTTGAACAGGATGGTGATGGTAAGAAAGAATTAAAGTTAACTGAAAATGAATGTGTATGCTTGCCTTTCAAAAGACTTTACACAGGATTAGTAGCCAAATTTTCTTTTAGGGAAGTGTATGCTTAGATGAATTAAAGAAGACCCAAACAAATGGAGAGACATACTATGTTCATAGGTTGTTTGATTCAATGTTGTTGAGATATAAATTCTATACCAATTAATCTATAGATTCAGTGCAATTCTAATCAAAATAACAGCAGGAATTTTTTTTTGGCAGAAATTTACAAGCTAGTTCCAAAATTCAAAAGAAAATGTAAAAGGCCTAGAATAGCCAAAATAACTTTGAAAAGAAAAAAATTGGAGGACTTAACTTGTGTAAGTTGGTACTAACTTTAAGTTATTATAAAGTCACAGCACATAAGACAATGAGGTATTGATGTTCAGACAGAGAGATTGAAGATGTTCGATAAATTTGCAAAGACAATTTGATGAAGACAGGATATGCTTTTCAACACACTGTGCTAGAACGATTGGATATCCATGCCAAAAAAAAGAACTAAGAACTTTGAACAAATATCTTAACATACACAATAATTAACTAAGAACTGATTATAGTCCTAAATTTAAAGCCTAAAGTTATACAATTTCCAACATAAGGCATAGTAAAAAAATCCTTATAAACTTGAGGTAGGCAAAAAGTTCTCAGATACACCAAAAGCATAATTCATTAAAAAAATGATAAATTAGATCACATTAAAATTAAAAATCTCTGCTTTTTAAAAGACATTGTTATACGAATGAAAAAAATATCTATGGATCAGAAGAAAATAACTGCAAATTACATAACTGATAAAAGACTTGTATCCAGAATACCTAAAGCACTCTCAAAACTCAATACTAAGAAAATAGAAATCCAATAAAAATTTGAGTAAACAATAAAATATATGAGCAGTAAATAAACATATAAATGTGTTTAATTTTTAATTAAAAAATGCAAAATTAAAGCCACAGTGATATATCACTACAAATCAAAGGAATGCTTAAAGTTAAAAAGACTGACCATAACAAGTGTTGACAAGGATGTGGAGAGACTGGAACTCTTTTTTTACAATGTAAAAGAGCACAGAGTAAAATGTTATAACCACTTCCAGTTACAGTTTGTTAGTCTCTTAAAAAGTTAAACCTATCATATGATATAGCCACTCCACTTCTGGATATTTATCTAAGAAAAATGACAGTGTATGCCTACTCAAAGACTTGTATGTGAATATTCTTATTACCTTTACTTGGAAACAACTCTAATTTCTATCAACAAGTAAATGGATAAACAAATTGTGATATCTTCATAGAATACTTTTTATTCAGGAACAAAAAGTAATAAGTTATTGATACACAACATAGAAGAATCTCAAAATAATTAAGCAATGTGAGAGAAGCCAGAATAGGAAAACAGTCCATATTGTCTGATTCCATTAATATAAAACTCTAGGAAATGCAAACTAACCTACAGCTACTAAAAGCACATCAGGGGTGAGAGCTGATGCAGGGAAGGATGGGAAAGACATTACAAAGGGATGCGAGGCCATGCTGGATGCAACGATTGTTTATTTTCTGATCATAGTTTCTGGGTGTACATGTCTGAACTTACCAAATTGTACCTTTAAAACATATGCGTTTATTTTTTCTCAGTTTTGCCACAATACAATTATAAGAGGGGAAAAAAACCCAACAATATGATGGTCTTAGAATTCTTCATCTTTTAAAAAAGGAAGTTGGACTAGAATTATCACTGAGAACTAAAATCTTGTCATCCTGTAAACAAGAGGCTAAAGATAAGGTCCCAAAGATGGGAGTATTGTTAATGTCTTATTAAAGCTCCAGCATAAAACCATATCTTACTGGGTAATGAGAATATTCTTCCTTGAAGAGAATAAATAGTAATCCTGGGTCCTTGTCTTTTGCACTTTGGCCTACAGGTGAGGAAAATTATCATCCTTTCAGTTTTAATGGTGGTAATCTGTTGTTCCCGGCTACATGGAGATAGGCTGGAAGGGAACAACAAAACAAAGCTACAACTTCTCAGTGAAAATGTCATTGCCCTAGCAGCAGATGCAGTGTGGAGACATAAGATCCTGGGATATATGACAATTAGGGCTTCGTGAAGAATCTCCAGGCTAAAGGGGGCATGTATGACTTTTGGATCCTCTACCAAGTAAGTAGAGATTCCAGAAAAATCTTTTGAATATTGAAGTAGAACATGGATCTCTTAGGTCTCAATCGCCAAAGGCAGTAGCATGGTAGCGATTTAAGAAGGCCAGAGTGAACTGGGTAGACCAGATCAGACCTGAGCACATGTAAGGGAGTACTTCTTGAATCGGTGGGTCAGCAGAAGAGAAGCACTTGGAAATATACCTACACTGAGAACACGTATTCATGCATCTCACATAAAGCATATAGTTATTTAAGTTAGGGCCAATAATTCAACAGTAGAAGAGTGGGCATGGATTCCCAGTGCCTTCCTTAAACTTCATCAGGATACATGCATTCCAAAATAATGTAGGATTTAAAAAATCTTGATATACTCATGACCCACATACCACTATAACACATAATTACACTGTTTCTCCTTGCTTAGCAATTAGTCCATGTCACATAGCTCACGTGCATGACAGCTTTCAGTGAAAAATTTTTGGAGACATGATTAATACCATCTTGATATTCAGCAAATTAACCTCAGATTGCTGTCTTGAAATCTTATCTGAGAATTATTTTATATCTTGTTCACTTTCAACCATGAGAAATTGCTGTTTTCATAGGTCAAATTCAGTATAAAATTAGAAATGTCATATGGTTCAAAATCAAAAGAAAGGAAGGAGAAAAGGAAGTAGAAAAGACAGGAAGACAGAGAAGGAAAGATACACAGGTGCTATTTAAGGCTTTAAAGAGAATCCGATTTTTCACAAATGAAGACTAGTCATGTGCATTGCAAATACAATAACTTCAGATACATAATTCATAACTAATTATAGTTGCTTCAAGTCAGTTTCTATTGGCTGCCACTACTGTTGGACTTGCTTCCATGGATCAAAAATGCTGGTAGAGGCATCCATTGCTTTTATATTATTTCTTATGAAGAGAGCGATCTATATAGACATTTGCCATGGAACTGTAAATTGGATTATGTCCCAGCTATTTTAACAGATCATTTTACATGGTTCTTGAAGACAGAGGACTAAGTGATTAAGGTTACAAAAGCCCTGAAAACATACCACTTAGGAGTGCAGCATCCTTGAGTCCTGAGCTCTAGGTGATTACTACCTGTTTCAAAGCTCCTGACATATTGAGGGTGATCAATGACTCAATATGCAAATTTATGAAACATGTTGTATACATACACACACATTCACACTCATTACCTTCCAGTAGTTGTCCACGTGGTGTTGGGAAGTCTGTAGACTACCATGGAAACCTATTATTGATGTTAATTTCATTAATACATTCATTCCTAGAAAATAACTAGACTCTAATTCCTTTATCAGTGTAGTGTTAAGATAGACAAGCCCCTTTAATGTGGTGGCAGCAGTCCTGGAAATTTCACTCAGTCAATGTTATGCATTATGGATTCCTGAGGCACCTGGTATCTAACTGTCCAAATTTTTCTTTATAGACATATACATCATCTTTATACCTTGCAAATGTCAAGGCAGATTGGCCTGTCAAGGATAAGAGTCAGTATATGTGTATCAGAATTTATTAGTCATGTTAAAGTAGCAGCATGATCACCCCAAGCAGGGTCAGAAGTAATAGTATTTTCAATAACATCTGAAGCATAACACAAGTATTACATAGATAGGAAGGGTTGTAAAACAGGACTGATCTGAATAAAGTGAAGCTGTTAAAATCCTGAATCTACTAGTCAATCTATCTATCATTGCCTTCTATGTATGTGCAGTCTTGAGATTTTAACTTCTTCGAAATTCATTTTCCTCACCTGTAAAATGAGAATAATATCTACTAGAAGTTGTCTAAATAACCATGGTAAAGACCAGGGAGACCACAGAACCTTTCTTATCATACTAACACCAAAAACAAAGAACGATCACAATGAAGACAACAATCAAGTAGTAAAAACAAACAAACAAACAAAATTCCCATCAGCAATCAAATAAGAAAAGAAATATAGCTCATGTTTTAGACTTCAAAAACATGGCATTCAATTTTGAGAAAACAAAAATCCCTCAGAGAGCAAAGAAGAATTCTTCATGACAGCTTCTTTCTAGAATTTAATAAGAACATAAATTCAGGAAGGTAAAAGTACAAAGAAAAGATTAGATTTTACCAGAATGTGATGGAAAGGGGAAGATTAAAGGGTAAAGAAAAAGGTTGAGGATCAAAAATTATCATTATAGCAATAAGAAATAAATTAAGAAGTGACGAAAAAAATGAAATTGACAAGAGTAATTTGAATTTGAATACTTAACCCTGAATTGTACCCCACATCTTCAAAATAATAATAATAATAAAAGAGTAGTTTGAGATCATCAAAGGGTTAAAAGAAGAAAAGAGAAATGAGTTAAAGAAATTAGAAAGAAGACTCTAAATCCGGAGGCAAGATTTGGGTAGATAACAAGACAAACAAAATAGAAAAAGCATTTAAAGATATAGTACAAAAAACACACTTAAAATTAAGAATGATAGACTATAAAGGCAATGTTAAAGGAAAAACTGACACACAACACGAATACAAATACTGGGTAAGTTTTGTAAGTGATTCCCAAAAAGAGAACAAATTTTCCCTTTCAGATTTCTCTACCGCTTAATTAAGAGCCAGAATAAAGGAACAAAGTTTTGAGAGAAATGGAATGTTTTCACTAGCCCAGGACATCGTTAAAATATAAAAATTCCAGAACCATTTTGAAACATTAACAAATTCAGGGAATACAGTATATAACCTTTCTTGAAAAACACACAAACCAAAATTTACTACCATTCAATGCCAAAATCCAGTGGATAAAGAGATCAATCCAGTTGATAAAGAGGTAAATAGAAATAAGTATTGCAGAAGAGGATAAGATAGGGCAAAAACAGCAGAGGTGTATATTGTTTACTAAAATCCAGGTGATAAAGACAGAAATAGAAATACATATTTCAGAAGAGGATATGGTATGGTAAAAACTTCAGAGATGTATATTGTTTCTGTTTTATAGCTAATTGTGTTTAAATAGCTGTGGAAATAACTATGGAAATGTTATAAGCCTCATAAAATCAAAACAATAATACAAATGACAAAAATTAGAAGGAAAGAGTAGAAAACACCGAACCAAGAGTAAAAAATGTTCATGTTCTTTTATGGCAAAATTCCAACGGTCTAAAACTGAAAAAAAAAATTTTTAAATAATTCAAACTGACTTAAACTTCTTAACATTTTTCATAATTTTTTCTTAATCTTAGAGAAATATTTCTGGCATGAATGTATCATGGTATAATAGGTTTTACTTCTTTCCTTGACTTTTAAGTTTGTTTAAAATTAGAACTGATACTTTTATTTCAAAATAAATGCAAAACTTTTAGTTTCACTTGACATATAAAGAGCTTAAAAATAGCCCTGTCCCTACCAGGCAAAGGCTGAGAAATTGAAAATCAATGACTTTTCTGAGACTCACCAGATAACTGAGGTTACAGAGGGAACAGCTACCCTGAAATCTGAAGAGACAGGTAGATACAGTGAATCATAGCCAAGATATATTTCCTTGGAACAGAAGCTGTAGGAGTCAAAACTGGTAGGAACAGTTAAGTGAGAATTTCAGTTATTTTCCAGAGACTGAGCTAGGTCTAGCTTGAGAATATCATATTCCTGGGAACCTCAGTGTGTGTGTGGGGGGTGTGGGGTGGTGGTACTCACATTCTTAAGTTTTAGCTACAAAAATTGCATGAGGTTCTCACAGTAAAGATCTGAGGAAGTGTCTTCTGGCTTTGGTAGGGCTAGGGGAAGATTAATTATTGTGAAATATATCCAGAGCGTTCTCCATAACAAAAGAAAGACCTTTCCAGAGCCTTACTCCAGCTGAAGGAATGTAATTTCTTCACATCCACTTCCTTCTAGTCTTACTATCTCAACTAAGGTCAGGGCTCTCTGTCTAACAGTGTATGGCTTCAAATAAATATACCAGGAACAAGCAGCCAAAGAAGGGAGTAAAGGAAGAAAGGAAAAATAAAAACTCAATTTTGAAGAAACATTTGTGAAGGCCAAAGTCCTGAGATTCAGGCTGAAACACTGACATTTAATTGAATTATTACAGAACATTTCCTTACCCTGTACTTTACCATCTCACTAACAAGACTCCAGGATAGTAGTAATGGATAGCAGCAAAAAGAACTGCAAGACACAGACTCTTTCTGAGGAAAAGTATCTAAAGGAATTCAAAGCCAAGAGGGAATTAAAAATTAAGAAAAGACTGGGCACAATGGCTCATGCCTCTAATCCCAGCACTTTGGTAGGCTGAGGCAGGAGGATCACTTGAGCCCAAGAGTTCGAGACAGCCTAAGCAACATAGTATAGTGAGACCTTATCTACACACAAAAATAAAAAAGCTGTACAAGCATGGTCCATGTGCCTGTGGTCTCAGTAACTTGCGAGGCCGAAGTGGAAGGATCATCTGAACCCAGGAGGTTGAGGCTGTAGTGAGCTGTGATCATGGCACTGCATTCCAGCCTGGGTGACAGAGTGAAACCCCTAACTCAAGAAATAAAAATAAAAAAATTTAAAAAAAAAGAAAGAAAAAGAAAAATTTGAAGACTCTGGCACCTAGGGTACAGCAAATAACAACCAACCAACCCAGCTGCTAGTCATATTAATATCAGTCCTCTCACTAAAATCAGCTTGCCTCTATTCCTTTTACCAGACACATGTTCCACTTTCAAAAAATTATTACAAGCTATACTCAGAGGCAAGAAAAACACAGTCTGAAAATAAAAAGAAATTATCAGAATTAGACTCAGATATGACAAAGATGTTGAAATTGTCAAACAGAGAATTTAAGATAACTATGGCTAACATATTAAATAATCTCATGGAAAAAGTAGAAAATATGCAAGTATATATAGTTAATGTAAGCAGACAGATAGGAGCTCCAAGAAGGAATCAAAATGAAAGGATAGAAATGCAAAACACCATAACAAAAATTCAAAATGCCTTTGATGGACTCATCATAGAGTAGACATGGACAATGTCAGCTTAAGTGGGTTTGATGATAGGTCTACAGAAACTTACCTGCAAGTTGAAATGCAAAGAGAAAAAGAATGGGAAAAAAATCCAATGACAAAAAACACAAAACAGAATACCCGAGAACTGTGACACAATATCAAAAGTTATAAGAAACTACCAAACTGTCTTCTAAAGTATCTGCACCATTTTAATAGCCTGACCTGTTCCTGTTGCTTTGCATTTAAGCCAGGAATCAAAACTGTCAGTTTTCTTGGATTTTAGCTATTCTAAGAGGTATGGAGTGGTATCCTGTTGTTTTAATTTATTTGGGTTCCCTAATGGCATATGCTATAGTGCATCTTTTCAAGAGCTGAGAGAGGAAATCCTTGCTTTGCTCTCAATCGTAGGGTAAAATCATCTTTCTTACCATTAGGGTATCTGTATGTGTACTTGTTCATGTTCCTTATCAAGTTGAGGAAGCTACCTCAAAAGGAATGCCCTGTATTACTGAATTTTTTTTTTTTTTTTTTTTTGAGTTGGAGTCTCACTCGGTCGCCCAGACTGGAGTGCAGTGGCCGCTCCCGGCCACTGCAGCCTCGACCTGCTGGGCTCTGGCGATCCTTCCACCTCAGCCTTCCAAGTAGCTGAAACTACAGGCAAGCGTTACCACGCCCGGCTTATTTTTGATTTATTGTAGAGATGAGGTCTTGCTGCCCAGGCGGGTCTCGAACCCGCGGGCTCAATCATGAATGAATGTGAACTTGTGTCAAGTTTTTTCCCGTTTCAATTGATATGGTCATATGATTTTTCTCCTTTGACCTGTTGATGTGATAGATCACACTGATTGATTATTAAATGTTTAAATAGTGTTGTATACCTGGAATAAATCTCACCTGGTCATGGTGTATCATTTTTATTATGCATTGTTAACTTGCCAGTATTGTCGACATGTACTAGAATTAAACAAAAATTTTTTTTAATCTAAGCTCATGAGAAATATTGGTCTATAGCTTTCTTGTAATGTTTTTATTTAGCGTTAGTATTGGGGTAAAGCTGGCCTCACAGAATGAGTTAAGTGTTCTCTCTGTTTCTATTTTGTGAGGGAATTTATGGAGTATTTGGTATCATTTCTTAAATGTCTGTAGAATTTACCAGTGAAACCATATGGGTGGTATGAGGTGTAGGGAAGCACTACACTATCTTTGCAACTTTTCTACAAATCTAAAATCTCTTTAGAATAATTTTTTTACTGTTGTTTTTGTTTTTAGAATTGGGATCTCACTGTCGCCCAGGCTGGAGTGCAGTGACATGAAAATGACTCAGCACAACCTTGATCTCCTGGGTTCAGGCGATCCTTCTTCCTCAACCTCCCAAGTACCTGGAACTACAGGCACATGGGACACTATGCTGGGCTAATATTTTAATTACTTGTAGAAACAATGTCTTGCTATGTTGCCTAGGATCATCTCTAACCCCTAGGCTCGAGCAATCCTCCCACTTTGGTCTTCCAGGCATGAGCCACCACATCTAGCCAAAAAGTTTATTAAGAATATAATTTCACGCCGGGCTCGGTGGCTCAGCCTGTAATCCTGCGCCTTGGGAGGCTGAGGTGAGTGGATTGCCTGAGCCCGCAGGTTCGAGACCCGCCTGGGCAGTGAGACCGCATCTATACAATAAATCAAAAAATTAGCAGGGCGTAGTAGTGGGCGCCTGTAATTCCAGCTACTCAGAAGTCTGAGGCGGAAGGATCGCCGGAGCCCAGCAGGTCGAGGCTGCGGTGGCCGGGAGCGGCCGCTGCACTCCAGTCTGGGTGACAGAGTGAGACTCCAACTCAAAAAAAAAAAAAAAAAGAATATAATTTCAGTGTCACCCCATATATTTCTATTTTGATGAGACTGTCTATATGAGGGGGTAATTCCAAAAACCCAGAATTTATTTTTTAAAAATTGTGCATTTGTCTTACATGTTTAAACTTCAGTCACCATCAAAGTATTCTTCGTTTGATGCAATAAAACTATCAAGATAGTTTTATTTCCACTGCTCAAAGCAGTTTTTTAATTCCTCAATCTTGATGCCTTTTAGTGCTTCTGCCATTTTTAATTTCACCTCTTCCACATCAGCAAATTGTTTCCTTTTGAGAACTTTTTTCATCCAGAAAAACCAAAACAAAGTTGCTTGAGGGCAAAATCAGGTGAATGGGGAGGGTGAGGCATGGGAGTTATACCGTTTTGGGTTAAAAACTGCTGAACACTCAACTCAGTGTGGTGGTTGCTAGTGTAGATCACTGAAACTGAACGCAGCCTCTCACAGCAACGCTAGCTGGTACACAGATGCTGATGGGTTTTTAGAACACTTACCTAGCAGGGGAAGCCTGTATTACAAGGGGCCTGCTCCCTAATTCTGTTTTTTTTTGGGGAGAGGGGACCCCCTTTGTATGTCACCTGCCAGCTGTATGTATATATATATGATGATGTATAAAATGATGTGATGTTCACATATTAAAGATAATCATTCAGAGTTGAGTATTTGTGTGATTTTTAAAATTCTTTTTTATTTCATTATAACAAATGTGTGCCATTTTTATAGAAACAATCACTTTATCGTTTTAAAATAATGAAGTGTAGATGCTAAAGTACCATTATAAGGGATCATGTGGTGAGGAATGTTAAGTACCTGGTTTATTGCTCACTATGTAATGGACACTCAGAATGGTTATTACTACTATTTTATTGCAGGCACTTTATGTTCTGACCCTTGTGAGCCTCTCCAGTCTATTTTCTCATCATTTCCCATCCCGCAATTGATGCTTCAGTATACTATAACAAAGATGAAGGGTGTGTTGATTAAGAGTTTGAGCTCACTGGTCCAGTATGCTTGGGTTTATAGCTCAGCTCTGCTTCTGTGAGGCCACAGTAAAGGTCTTTAACTGCTCGAGGCCTCAGTTCCTTCATTACCAAAATGGAAATTATTAACATTATCCACCTCATAGAATTACTGTGAGGATTGAATGAGACTCTGTATCTAAAAGAGTCCTGGTAATTAATAAACGATAACTTTTTTGAATTATTTGAATTTAAAAATCACACTTCTGTCTCATGTGCTCCAACATATTTCTGTTTATAACTTACTAATTGACCCTTATCTTACAGTCTTAACTCAGACATTACCTCCTCCAGGTACTCTTTATTGACTGCCAGAAATGAGTCATTGAATAAAAGAATTGTTAACCTAAAGTAACTATGGCTTGCAAAATTATTTTTGTCCAGAATATAAAATTAGAATCAGTATTGCTCTCAGCATTTGCATACACTTTTCTTTCAAAATTCTAATTCTTCTAAGTTTCACATAAAATATAAATAAAAATTCTATATAGATTTCAGACATGAATATACTTTTCTTTTAGAAAGGGTGAACTAATTTTAGAAAGAAATGTACATTTAATCATATATTTTAGGTCTTCCAAATCATTCTCAGCCCACCTTATCTAAGGTCTGACATCTTAAATTTGACTTCCTATTCCAAAGTGTTTTGGTGCTCAAGGAATGATGACAGAAATTCTGTTGAAGACCACCGCTCCAAAAGACCTCTATTACCTGTTCAGGCCTTGGGGAGGTAATGGCTTGCAGCTCTTGCTGGCTCCAGGACACTGCACTGTCTCCTGTTGATTTTCCTAAACTCTGCCCACATATTTGTAACTCTCAAATTACCCAAATTAGGTTTGCTATCGTTTTCCTGCAGTAAACTGACTGGTATATTATTTTTGTCAGGCTTTAAAAAAAAAGAATGTTATGTTATCCTTATAAAGTGAGTGGAGGTATTTAAATAGTGTTCAGTCTGAGAAGTGACAGTGGGATCTGATGTTTTTTGCTTTGTGTTTTTATCACTTGATTTAAAAAAATATACAAAATACAACTGAAAACTTTCTATCATTTTCTTTCTTACTCATAAAACCTATTGTGTGTTATCATTTGTTTTAATATTTACCAAAGTGTTGATCAAAACAATGATATTCAATTTTTAAAATTTATATTTCTTTGATCAGTAGTGAGACTCAATGGTTTAGAATGCTTAAGTGTTCTTTAATTTCAAGAAACAGATTATGTCTACCTTACATAAAGAAAAGGAGGTTATTGGGAGAATAGCTCCTTGAATGTAAGATGGGAAAGCAGCATGCAATCATAGGCATTCTCTTCCCCTTTGGAGCTGCCTTCAAGTAATTTAGTTTTATTATTTTCCTTCTCCTGGGAGAGAGTCAGATTGGAGTAGCATATGTCATGTGATACACATTGTGGTCAATAGCACATGGTCCCTCTGTTGGTAGCTCTAACAAAATCACAGGAAGTGGAAAATGTAGTTCCTCAAGGAAAAGACGCCAAGCATGCAAAAATAGTAGAGATCTTCTTAATTTTTAATATGTTTTTGACTATATTATTTCCTTTATAAACTGCCTATAAAGTATTTGAACATTTTACTATTAGAATGTTGGACATTTATGCAAAGTTTTTATATTTTGAGATTATTAACAGTTTGGTATATTTGCTGCAAATAATTTTTTTATTGTGTCAATTTCTTTTAACTTAGTTTTTTATGTTTTTATCATAAAGAATGCTTAATCTTTATGTTGTTAAATATTACACTTTGGTTCTTTAAAACTATGTTTAACTCAAATAAATTCTGGTTTGCAAATAAGGTAAGAATTTACTTTAATTTCTAAATATTTTCAGTCATGTGTTCCATATTATTAAATTATTGTAGCTTTATAATGTATTTTAAACATATGATAATATAATTCTCTTTTTATCACACTCTCACAAAATTTTTCTTGCTGCTATCATTCTTCTAGATTAACTTTAGTATTATTTGCTCAAGTTTTCCCCAAAATAGTAACTCAACTTATAGTGTTACATTAAATGTTGTTGTCAATTTGTAAAAAAATGAAAATAAATAAATGTAATATTGAGTTTTCCATGCAAAAATATTTTGTTTTTCTATTTATTTAAAACCTTTTTGTTTCACAGAAAATTTGTGTTTTTCTTTATATTGATTCTTCATATTCCTTGTTAGTTACTTCTAAAATATTTGTGTTGATATTATGAATAAAACTTTTCCATTATACGTCCAAATGCGTTATTACTGCCAAGTAAGAGATTTTTTCCTACTCAATTGTATTCTTTTATTAGATAAAATCTTTTTAGTCAGTTCATTTTTTCCTTTTGAAATACATTATTTCTTGAATCATTTTTATTTAGAGAAGCATTCACATATTTGATTAATATTTTCCAACTACTTTTCTTTTCTTTTTGAGTTGAAGTCTTATTCTGTTGCCCACATTGGAGTGCATCTCAAGCAGCTAGGACTACAGGTGCACACCACCACACCCAGCTAATGTTTTGATTTTTTGTTGTTGTTGTTTTGTAGAGACAAGGTCTCACTATGTTGCCTAAGCAGGAATCGAATTCCTGTGCTTAAGCAATCCTCCTGCCTTGGCCTCCCAAAGTGCTTGTATTACAGGCAGAAGCCACTGTGCCTGGTCCAACCTATTTCATAGAATTTTATACACCAGATCTCCATACTCTTTTCTATCTGGGCATACATCCACTTCTTCTTTTCTTCCCTCTTATGATCTTCCTGTTTCTGTTTCTACCTCCATATGTGTGTATGGACTCATCTTTTTTTTTTTCTTTTTTTAAAAATCTGTCCTAACGAAATTTCTATACTGGTATTTTATAAAGTCAGTTCTTAGATTTATTATGAATTATTTTCTTTCTTTGTTTTCAATGCATCAATTTCTGTTTTTATTTTTAGTATTTTACTCTACTGTGTTGTTTTATTAATTTTTACCTTTCAATAATTTTTTTGAGTTAAGAATTTTTTAATTCACTCATTTTAATCTTTTTTTTTTTTTTTAGTTGGAGTCTCACTCTGTCCCCCAGACTGGAGTGCAGTGGCCGCTCCTGGCGATCCTTCCGCCTCAGCCTTCCAAGTAGCTGGAACTACAGGCATGTGCTATCACGCCCGGCTAGTTTTTGATTTATTGTAGAGATGAGGTCTCGTCAAGTTGCCTAGGCGGGTCTCGAACCTGCGGTTTCAGGCAATCCACTCACCTCAGCCTCCCAAGGCGCGGGATTACAGGCTGAGCCACCAAGCCCAGCTTTTAATCATTTTTTAAATGAAAGTTTAAAAAATTTTTTTTTTAGATTCAAGGGTTACATGTGCAGGTTTGTTTCCTGAGTATATTGAATGATTATATAATATTTAAATTCATGAAATTTCACTGGTGTGTTTCCCATATGTTTTATGGTATGTTTAATGCCATATAATTTCTGGCCAGAAAGATATTTCTGTCTTAATATTTTACTCTGCATGTTTTTGTGATTGCTGTTTGATTTTTTTATAGAATGCCAATATCAGGAGGTTTCTATGCATTGTTCCCTTTTTATTCACTCTGTCTTATGTTGAGTTGTTGAATTTTAGTTCTTATTCCTACTTAATAGTGTTATGTTGTTTTTCTCCTATTACATGCTTTGTTATTTCTTAATGATAATGAAGAGCTGTATTTTGGTATTCCCAGGGATTTTCTGTTAAACACAAATAAATATAGAACCAGAAGCCAAAATATTGTCCTTAAGTATAATTTTCAAGCTTAAACAACTTTGGAAGCTTTTTAATGGTTGGAGGAAGATGTTTTCTTTCCTTTTTCTCTTTGAGATAAAAAGTTAGGGTTTGTAAAACCTATGATATTTACTTTGCCTCTCACCAATATGATCTTTGGGCCTAAGTATTCAGTATGGAGAATTTATAGTTAATCCCTACCTATAGTCGTTCAAAACCCTTCCTTAAATAACTTTGAAAAATATTACACAAAGTTTCATCTAACTGATATTTTAATTTTACCTAAACGATAAAAGGTGGAAATATCTGAATCATTTAGGGCAAAATACTCTGATTTCATTTCCTCAATTTACATGGGCAAATGTTAAACATACATTTTTATTAAAAACAAAACACAACATCTACTTCTTCATTAGAATTACAAAATTTCTTTTAAATGTATGAAATTTAGTGGATTGGAAAAAGTGAATTTGATTCTCATTCTTTGTCTTGGGGCATTATCCAACCTGTTGATTTTCTAGTAGTGTTGACCAGTCCATGCTTTTGAACTTTAGTTGTTATTACAAACTTCTTAGTCTAATAAAAGTGAACATAGAAAAATCAAATTGCATCTTTTTTGTTAACTTAATATTAAATTAAATAGAGATTAATGCAATAATTCACAATGTTCCATGGACCTGATTTAGACTTTCCAAATGATAACATATATATATAAATGTATTGCATATATGCACATCAAAATCCCTTTGATTCTGAGTACTATAAAGTAACTAATGGGAATAAAGCCTTAAATGGTTAAATAGATTCAGGCATTTGTGAAGAATGATAGATTCTGCTGTCTATACTTTTTTAAACTACAAGTGGTAACTGCATCTGAAAATTTATGAGGTGGGTTTTGATTTTTTTTCTTGTAGCTTTGTAAGAGTTCCTGTTCTTGGCTTTTTAATAATTGATGGTGAGATGGTCTTTTATTTGTGAGCAAGAATGATTTTTGTCTACTGCCTTAAGGCTAAGGAAAAACATGAGGTGTTGTGAAGATTTGATTAAGAAAACTATGAGATAAATGTTTTCTCTATCTTTTATGCATGGTTTTAGTCTATTAATTTGCATCATAAGACCATCACATGATTATGTGAGGTGTTCATTGATTTTCCTTGAATTCTAGTAATAAATTGAGAAAATAGCTTTAGTTCAAATAGCAGTTTTCATGTTGAATTTATATCTTCATCCTTTTGAAATAACCAAAAAGGTTAATAATTTGTTGGTTTCAAGATGATCTATTCTACAATATAATGTTATAGCTCGTGTCAACAAATTCTGTAATTTAATTTGCTTATTATTTTCAAAAGTAATGATGAATGTGAATACCTTAGATTTTTTACGTTGTATCATATAGTTGCTTCTATTTCAGAAACCAGATACACTTAATTTAACTCAATCTTATCTTATTCATTAGAAATAAATTAATCAGAACTGCATAAACCTAGATAACAATCACAATTAGCCCAAAGTTTATGATCATATTTCTCTTATGTTTTAAGAGTTTACGTCCAAGATGAAGGTTATTCACTTTTCATTATCACATTTTTGTAAGGTTCTTATTTCTGTCTTTGGATTGAATTACGTCTAAAAGGCTTAACTTCAGAAACACAAATTCCCATCAGAGGTCAACTTTAGAATCAGCACTAAACTAAGTTTGTAGCATTTCCACACCAATATAATGCTAATCCTCATTTGTCATGATTACTTTCCAGAGATTTTTAAGGCTTTTCTTTCTTAATTCAATTACAAATAGCAAGTCTTACTGGTCGAATGTATTCAGGTGAATTTTGATGAATTTGAACTTCATGCTGAAATTTTTTCTCTTTACTGAAAATATTAAGTTACATTTTATATAGGGCCCCAATTTCACATATTTATAGCACCAGGTATCTTTATAGCACTTAGTCCAGCTTATATACTTACATACCTATTTTGTAATTGTTTTAACTTCTTCGTGCACATATTCCAGTAGGGATTCGAGTAAGGAGAAACTTACTTTAGATGGTCAGTTTTGCCACCGTTGTTTTTCAAGTCCAGGTCTCACTCTGTCATCCAGGTGGGAGTGCAGTGACACCATCATGGCTCACCTCACCCATGATCTCCTAGGCTCCAGCAATTCCTCTGCCTCAGCCTCCCAAGTACTGGGACTACAGATGCACATCACTATGCACAGCCAATTTTTATTTTTTAGTAGAGATGAGGTCTCACTATGTTGCCTAGATTGGTCTCTGGGTTAAAGCAATCCTCCCACCTCAGCTTCCCAAAGTGCTGGGATTAAAGGCATGAGCTACTATGCCCAGCTAGTTTTTGATGTTCACTATTGCATTTCCAGCATCTGGAGTAGTGCCTGGTATCTAGTAGTCATTTGATAAATACTGAATTTGATGAATCAGTGAATGAGAGCTCTGTGTTGAGTTTTTCTTACAAACTAGTGTTTTCATAGTTAATATATGAAATTTTCCTTGGAAATTATGACATTCTATTTTCTCACATTTTGGTATCCAGTTTTTCAGTTGCCATCACCTTTTCTTGAAATACAATTTTCATGTATTTATCATGCTGCAAATGTTTTCCAGACAGAATTTTATACATCTCATAAAAAGGATATAAACACAGGACTTTACCCTACATTTCATGTAAGTGAACATTTAAATACTGATTTCTTAATTATATACTTTCAAAATAATCTCCATTTCATTTCTTTCTATGGGAAATTTTCCAGCAATAAACAGTACAGAAGGTTTTTTTTTTTTTGACTGCTTCTGTGATATATAATTGAGTTAATAAATTAGATGTGCTTTTGTGTTAAAGTAAAGTATAATTAAAAGGGACTACATATTTTTGTGAAATATGAATGTATGGGATAAGACAATCAGACATATCCTATTTTTTCATAATAATGCTTATATAAACCCTGCAGAGTTTAAACTTTTAAAATTTTATTTTAGAACTTCTGATTTTAAGGTCATGTAACTAAAATTTCTTCAAACAAGAATTAGAATTTTAATTTGTGAAACTCTTCTCTTAGATAATTGGCTTTAAATCTAATGTTTCTATAAGATTTCTTAAAATTTGAAACTATTTGACCTAAAGTTTGCCAGGCTATTTGCAAGCATGTCATGTCTATGCCAGGTAGGAATCTATACAGCAGTCTTCATCACCAGAATGGAAAAAGATTTTCAGTTGTGTCCTTATCATGTCTTCTGAGAGTCTCTGAGCCTTACAAATATGTTCTCATTTTAGAGAAATGCTAGACTCAGTTATGACATACATACAAGGACAAAGAAATGAGATCTTTCTTCTGAACTTGAATTCCGATCCTATATAAAGAGTGACAAATAGGGTTCCTTCATTGTTTTTATCCTCAAAAATATATGGCAAAATGTTACCAGAATGTTGCTCTTCAAGTGTAAAGGAATGACTGCCCTACTTCCCTTGATAACAATTATGTCTATGATTGTCACTATTATTTTGTATATCATTACTGTTGAACAACTGTCTGACTACCTTTGAAAAAAACAAAAAGGCCCAGAATTGGCCTGTTTCTGAGATGAGCCAGCTGTATTTAAGAACATCTGGGAAGGGCAGGGTGGGGGATAACATGGTGGGTAGCTTCCTGGTTCACAGCATTGAAGATTTGGAAGCTGTGTCGGATTATCTTTATCTGCCATTGGTAAGTATAAGGGTGAGGGCTCTTCAAATCACATAAAGATAGAAACAGAAGTATTAGAAACTGTTGAAGAAAATTTCAAGCCCCTGTTCCCCTTGAGGACATTTGAAGCAGAAGCAAACAGTCAGTTTCCTACTTAATAAGTGTCCTGAGTATAGGGCCCCAGAATCTCTTCTGAATATTCTTAGACACTGAAGTTTGTGAATAAATGTCTCTATTTAAACATGGCTGTATATTTGTTTAGAGGAGTCATTAGCAAACTTGAGTCCACATCACAATTAGGGAGTTTTAAACATTATTGATGCCCTGGGTTCCATTCCATATTAAATAAATCATTATCTTTGTGACCGAGGCTCAGGCATCGCTAACCTATATATATATATATATATTTTAGAAACTCCTCAAGGTGCAGCCAGGATTGAGAATCACTAGCTTAGAGCATTAAGTAAAAAATGAAATCTCATGTAATGGCAAAACCAGATGGTGTCTGAGCATATCTATTTTTCTATTCTCTTTCCTAAGCTCCCATTGGAATATAAAAAAGCGAACAATAATTGTAATAATATGTATCAGTTCTGGAGAAGGAGAAGTGACATCAGCGGTCCAAACATTTAAGATATTTTATAAAACAAAAGCATATGGAATTAATTGATGATGAAATCCTAATACAGGAAACTAGAGTGCAGTTTACCAGAGAGCCCACAAGCTCAAATTCAATCAATACAAAGATAAAAGAATCACATTCTTGACAAATGGGATGAGGCAGAGTCCTTTCCAGTTCTTGTTGATTACAACAATAAAGGGGCTATAAGTAAAGGCCTGAAGGAAAGAGCAGAATTAGAGCTCTAACCAGAACTCTACTAACTACACAGAATTGGGAAGGAGTGAAGGGAAGGAGTGAAGGAGTGAAGGAGAGATGGGGAGGCCAGTAAAAGGCTCTTCTGCCTGGAAGTGAAATAGACTAAAACTCTTCACCCTCAGTGTGAAGCTTTCAGTGCATTGCCAAACATAGGGCATCTCCATCTGCCCCTTACTAAAACTTGTAAGTGAGAAGAATTAAAACAGAGCTAAAATAACTAAACCCAGAGGAGAAAAATTAAAGTTAAAGAGCAGAAGAGAACTTTTAATTTTTCTAATTCATGTATTTCTAGAGATTTGATCCCTTTTTTAATCTAAAAAGCAAGCAAGGAAATACAGAAGTGTGATTACCTGAAGATTCAAGAAAAAATAATAGCAGAAAATTTGAAAATGATCTCTGAACTAATACATTTAATGGGCCAGCTAAATAGTAAACTGAATATGCCTTATGACTAAGTTTGTGATCTGGAAAACAAAAATCTCCTAGAATTTACAGTACATATAAAAAGCTATTGAAATTAAGGAAAAGTTGGCCAGGTATCATGGTTCACACCTATAATTCTAGCACTTTGGGAGGCTGATATAAGAAGATTGCCTGAGTTTACAGGTTCAAGACCAGCCCGGGCAACTTGGAGACACCTCATCTTTACAATAAATCAAAAAATCAGCCAGGCATGGTAGCACATCCCTGTAGTTCCAGCTACTTGGAAGGCTGAGGCAGAAGGATTGCTTGAGCCCAGCAGGTTGTAGCTGCAGTGGTCGGGAGCGTGCCATTGCCCTCCAGCCTAGGTGACAGAGTGAGACTCCAACTCAAAAAAAGAAAAGAAAAGAAAATTAAGGAAAAATTAAGATACTTAGAGAGTAGACATAGGGCTAGAAAAGATATCTAAGAGTTAGAGAGGCATCTAAAGGTCAGGACAGATATCTAAGAGATATTCCAGAAGGAGACCTTATAGATACTATAAAGAAAATAAAATTATAAACAAAGTAAAAAAAAGATTAAAGTAATCAAAAAAAAGTTTAAAAGGTGCAAGAAATATATATCTTTGGAATAAAGAGCACATCAAGGATGCTGTAAGATTGATGACAAGACTACCTAAACCTTATCAATTCCTGAAGAAATCAGAACACCAGGAAAACACAGAAATTTGTAGGATCATCCTGAAAAAGTAACAGTTTACCCATAAAAGAAAAGAATCAGAATTTCAGTTTTCTTACAAGCAACATTGGAAAACATAAAAGACATTGAAGAAAGAAATTTTGAACCCAGACTTTGATCAATCAATTGCAGAGGTAAACCAAAAACATACTAAACATATAAAAAAAACCTTTTAAACTCTAAAATGCCATGTGTGAAAAAACACTTTAGAAAGGATTTTAGCAAAGTTAGAAAGTAATCAGAAGTTGATATAATGTACAAGAAACAGTCACAGTTGAGTATGACCCAGAGAAAGTATAGGAAAGTAAAGCATAATGAAAATAACCTGTTACTCCTTAACACGTAGAAGATTGTTCTTAAAAACTTAAAAACAAAACAAATTTGTCACAGTCTGCTTTCCTTCTTGAGTGGTCTCTAGTAACTTATCTTTAAGGTCACTGATTCTTTCCTTAGTTCTGTCAACTTGACTGACATGCCAATTGGATATATTCTTTATTTCTCTTTTCGATTTCTAGCATTTCCATAAGCTGTTCATAGTTTTCATCTTCCTACTGAACTTACCCATTTGATGTTTGCATGGAGTCTACATTTGCATAGCTATTAACAAAACTAAATGTGGTTATTTTAAACTCCTGTCTACCTTATTCTAAATGTGTCCTCTCAAAATTTATATATTGAAACTTAATTGCCAGTGTGATAGTATTAAGAAGGGGGATTTTATAAGGTGATTAGGTCATGAGGGCTCCACACTCATGAATGGGATTAATGCCTCATAAAAGAGCCTTTAAATAGCATTCACCTCTTTTTGTTCTTCCATCCCTTTGTTCCTTCTGTCATGTGAGGGCACAGAGTTCATTCCCTCTGGAGGAAGTATCATTTAAGGCACTAATCTAGAAGCAGAATGTATCCCCGCCTTGATCTTCAACTTCCAGTCTTCATAACTGTGAGCAAGAAATGTACGCTGCTCATAAATACCCAGTCTAAAGTGTTTTGTTATAGCAGCAGACAGAAGACACTGTCTGAAAGTTCCAACCTCTGTATCATATCTAAGTCTGGCTGATGGCTGCTTTTTCTCTTCAAAATGTTTTTTCCCCTTTTGTCTCGTGTTTGTTTTTTAAACTGAACATGTTGTGTAGGACAATACATAAGTAAATAGATTGTATGCTTAGAAGTGAACACATCTTTCCTTCTGCTAGGTCAGTAGCTCCAACCTGGGATGATTTTGCTTAGGGGTGGATGGGAGGGATATATGACAATGTCTGGAGACATTTTTGATTGTCACAACTGGGGGGGAGGGAGGTGCTACTGACACCTAGTGGGTAGAGACCGGGATGTTGCTAAACATCCTATATTGGTCAGGACAATCCCTACAAAAAAGAATTATCCAGCTCAAAACGTTCTACAGCTGAGGTTGAGAAATCCTCATTTGGAGTAAAAATTGCCATCGTACAGATAATAAAAAATCAATATGGAGGATCATACCCAGTGCAGACAGTTAAAGAGACTGGGATTTTTGTCAGCCTGGGCTCTGCTTCTCATATGAACCTATCACCAATCCAAGTAGCTAGATCAAAAATTTGATCCAGAAAGGACTTAGTATGACCTGTTTCCTAAATTAAAAAGTATCTGAAATAACCACCAATACATTAGGCAAAGAGGAAAATGGAGAGGAGCCTGTGGACATAAGTAAAATATCACTTGTAATTTAATACGCACACCTACGATCATAAATATAACTACTTTAGAGAGTTCCTTTAAACGTGTGACTCCTTGTGGAATTTATATTTACAATTTCCTATTTCTTTTGAACCCATATTAACTCCTCTAAAGAACATCCTAGGCCATGTCAGGCATACCTACCTGTTAAGAAAAAAATGACTTCACACAGTCACCTTCTGAAAATTAAGATTCTGAACTACTAGACCTCAGTGACTATAAAGCAACCCCACTATTCATTTTTCTTGCCCTCCTGACAAGAGACTTTAGTGCTTATCTTCCATTTATACTCCTGCCTCACCTCTTCAGTAATATCCCTGCTCAAGGTTTCTGTGTAACTTGAACCTTGGCCCATCTCCCACCAACAATTCAGTATTTCCATGAATCATCACACAGAATAAAACCTCTAGTAGTTTGAATTATTGCTGGATTCTTCTCTTCCTTAAGCAATTCTAGTAAGCAGTATCTTCATTTTGAGGAGTCTGGCCTTCTTTGTGGACCCTGGCAATTTCTCTCATGGTGGCTAGGTAGAAACAGAAGGCAGGAAATGAACATTTAATGAGCATCTAATCTGTATCTGGCTCTGTGCTAGGCACGATAACACAGGCATACTTTGTTTTATTGTGTTTTGCTTTATTGTGCTTTGCAGATATTGTGTCTTTGCAAATTAAAGTTGTGGCAATCTTATATCAAGCTAGGGTATCGGTGCCATTTTTCTAATAATGTGCTCACTTACTATCTCTGTGTCACATTATGATAGTTTTCAAAGTATTTCAAACTTTTTCACTATTAGCATTTATTCATATTAATGTAATATAAATAGTAATACATTATTATGATTATCTATGGTTTGTAATTTGTTTTCTATTATATAGGAAAAATATACGTATTTATGGGGTACATGTGAGTGCTGTTACATGCAAGAACTGTGTAACGATGAAGTCAAGTCAGATTAATTGCGAGGTATACATCATCTCGAGTGTTTATCATTTTAAGTGTTAGTTTCATTTTAAGTCCTCTCTTGTAGTTACTTCGAAATATACATAATATTGTTGCTAAATATAGTCACCCTAGACAGCTATCAAACATTAGAACTTATTTCTCCTATCTACCTGTACGTTTGTATCCAGAACCAACCTCTTTTTATCCCCCACTCACCATTCCTGGTCTCTGATGTCCATTGTTCTATTTTCTATGCCCAACAGATCTAGTTTTTTAGCTTCCATTTATGAGTGAGAATACGCAGTAATTGTACATCTGTGCCTGGCTTATTTCACTAAACTTAACAGCCTCCAGTTCCATCCAGTTGCTGCAAATGATATGACTTTACTCTTTTTATGGCTGAATAGTATTTCATTGTGCATATATGACACATTTCCTTCATCCATTCATCTACTGATGAGCACTTAAGTTGATGTAATATCTTGGCAATTGTGAATATTGCTGCAGTGAATATGCACGTGCAGGTATTCATTTGATATACTGATTTATTTTCCTTTGGATCGATAGATACCCGGTCGTGGGATTAGTAGTTCTATTCGTAGTTTTTCAAACTGTTTCCCACAGAGATTGTACATAAGAATTCTCTTTTCTTGGCATCCTCACCAACATCTATTAATTTTTATCTTTTTAATAATAACCATTTTTACTGGGGTGAGATGATATCTCATTGTGGTTTTGATTTGTGCTTCCCTGATGATTAGTGATGCTGAGCATATTTTCATATACCCATTGGTCATTTATATGTTTTCTTTTTAGAAATGTCTATTCATGTCCTTTGCCCATTTTAAAAATGAGGTTATATGACTTTTTACTCTTGAGATGTTTGAGTCCCTTGCATATTCTGGATATAGGTCCTCTGTTG
Source organism: Carlito syrichta (assembly GCF_000164805.1). NCBI lineage: Eukaryota > Metazoa > Chordata > Mammalia > Primates > Tarsiidae > Carlito > Carlito syrichta. Next base: position 73,696 of record NW_007260372.1, read on the forward strand.
GATGAGTAATTTGCAAACATTTTTTTCCATTCAAGAGGTTTTCTCTTCACTCTGTTACTTCTTTTGTTGTATAGAGTCTTTTTAGTTTAATAAAGTCTCATTTGTCTATTTTTGTTTTTGCTGCCTGTTCTTTTGAGGTCTTAGCCATAAAATCCTTGCCCAGACCAATGTCCTAAAGAGTTTTTCCTATGTTTTCTTCTAGTGGTTTGATAGTTTGGGGGTCTTATATTTAATTATTTAATTCATCTTGAGTTAATTTTTGTATATTGTGAGAGTTGAGGGTCCAGTTTCATTCTTTGGCATATGGTTCCAGTTTTCCCAGCATCATTTATTGAAGATGTTCTTTCTTCAGTGTATGTTCTTGGCATCTTTGTCAAAGATTAGTTGGTTGTAAATATGTGGATTTATTTCGGGTTCTCTATTTTGTTTCATTGGTCTCTGTGTCTATTTTTATACTAATAAAATGCTTTTTTGATGACTATATCCTTGTACTATGTTTTGAGGTCAGGGTGTATGATGCCTCCAGCTTTGCTCTTTTGGTTAACAATTTCTTTGACTTCAGGCTTTTTTCTTGGTTCAATACACATTTTTGGATTTTTTTTTCTATTTCTGTGAAAAATGAAATTGGTATTTTAATAGGGATTGCATTAAATCTGTAGATTGCTTTGAGCAGTATGGTCTTTTTAATGATATTTATTCTTCTGATCTATTAGCATGGGATATCGTTCCATTTGTTTGTGTCCTCTTCAGTTTCCTATAAGTGTTTTGTAGTTTTCCTTGTAGAGATCTTTAATATCTTTGGTTAAATGTATTCCTAGGGTTTTTTGATTGTTTGTTTTTGATTGTTTATTTGCAGTGGTTGTAAATGGGATTGTCTTCTGATTTCTGCTTTGGCTTGTTCATTATTGGTGTATAGAAATACTACCAATTTTTGTATGTTGATTTTGTATTCCACAGTTTTACTTAATCTATTTATCCATTTAAGAGTTTTCTGGTGGAGTCTCTTTTATTTTCTAGATATAAGACCATGTCATCTGCAAAGAGGGATAGTTTGACTTCCTGTTTTCCAGTTTGGGCATCTTTTGTTTATTTATTTATTTTCTTGTTTGATTCCTATGGTGAGAACTTCCAGTACTATGTTGAATAACAGTGGCAGAAGTAGACATCCTTGTCTTATTTTAGTTCCTAGGGGAAGGTCTTTCAACTTTTCTCCATTTAGTATAAGGATAGCTGTGGGTTTGCCATATATGGCTTCTATTATTTAAGGTATCGTCTTTTTATGCTTAGTTTGTTTAGAGTTTTTCATTATAAAAGAGTGTCAAATTTTGTCAAATGCTTTTTTGTATTTATTGAGGTGATCATATTGATTTTGTTCTTCGTTCTGTTGATATGATATATCATGTTTATTGATTTGCATATGTTTAACTCTTCTGGCATCTCCGGGATAAATCTCACTTTTCATGGGCTGTTGGATTTAATTTGCTGGCATTTTGTTAAAAATTTTGCATCTATGTTCATCAGGGATACTGTACTATAGTTTTCTTTCCTTGTTGTGTCCTTGTCTGGTTTTGTTGTCAGGATAATGCTGTCCACATAGAATGAGTTAGGAAACATTTCCTCTTTTTCAATTTTTTTGGAATAGTTCCACATTTGGTAGAAGCAAATCCACAGCAAATCCATCGGGTTTGGGGTTTTCTTTGTTGAGGTACTTTTATTATTGAGTCAATTCCACTGTTCATCATTGGTATATCCAAGTTTTTTCTTTCTTCCTGATTCAATTTTGGTAGGTTGTCTGTTTCCAGTAATTCATCCATTTCCTCTAGGTTTTTCTACAGGAAATTGTTAGTATATAGTTGCTCATAATGGTCTCTGAGATCTTTTGTATTTCTGTAGTTATCAGTTGTGATGTCTTCTTTTTCATTTTTGAATTTGTTTTTTTGAATCTTTTCTTTCTTGGTTTGTCTAGTTAGTGACTTACCAATTTTGTTCATCTTTTTGAAGAACCAACTTTTCATTTTGCTGCCAATTCATATATATTATTTTAGTTTGTATGTCATTTAATTCTGCTTTGACCTTTATTGCTCCTTTTCTTCTGCTAATTTAGGGTTTGGTTTGTTCTCGCTTTTCCAGTTCCTTGGGGTGCATTGTTTGATTTTTTTATTTGAAATATTTCTTTTTCTGACATGGATGTTTATTGCTATGAATTTCTCTCTTAGGACTGTTTTTTCTGTATTCCACAGGTTTTGGTCTGTTGTGTTTCCATTTTCATAGGCTTCGATAAATTATTTTATTCTCATCTTAGGTTTTTTCATTGACTCATTGGTTGCTCGAGAGCATGTATAATTTCCAAAGTACCTCTTGTTTTGTTTTGTTTTTTTCCCTTGAGTCAGAGTCACACTCTGTTGCCCAGGCTGAAGTGCAGTGGCATGATCATGGCTACTGCATCCTCGACCTGCTGGGCTCAAGTGATTCTTCCTCCTCAGCCTTTCAAGTAGCTGGGACTACAGGCACACACCACTACCCTAGCTAATTTTTTTTATTTATTGTAGAGATGAGCTCTCACCATGTTGCCCAGACTGTTCTCAAACTCCTAGGCTCAGGCAATCCTCTCTCCTTGCATCTTAAAGTGCTAGGATTACAGGCATGAACCACTGCACCCACCTTTCTCCTGGTATTTATTTCTAAATTTACTCAGTCATAGTCTGAGAAGATACTTGTTATAATTTTAACTTAAAAAAATTGTTGATACTTGTTTGCGACCTAAGGAAATCAATGTATATTCTGAAGTTGTTGGATAAAATATTCTGTAAATGTGTTAGTTCCATTTGGCCTAAAGACCAGCTTAAGTCTTGTGTCTTCGTTTTCTGTTTAGATGATCTGTCTAAAGATGAGAGTTAGATGATCTGTCTAAAGATGAGAGTGAGGGGTTGAATTTCCCACTATGATTGTATTGGAGTCTATCCCTTTTTTAGATCTACTAATATTTACTTTATGAGTCTAGGTGCTACAGTGTTGAGTGTATACATATATATATTTTTTCAGAATTGTTACATCCTCTTAGTGATGAATCACTTTATCGTTATGTAATAACCTTGTTTGAATTTTATTAATGGTTTTAACTTAAAACCTGTCTTATCTGACACAAGTTAGCTACTTCTGTTCACTTTTGGTTTTTATTTGTGTGGATATCTTTCCCCATCCCTGTACTTTAAATCTATATGTATCTTTATAGGTAAAGTGCATTTCTTATAAAGAACAAGACTGTAACAGTTATGTTTTTATTATCTAGTCATTCAGTATATATCTTTCAAGTGGAAAATTTAATTCATTTACATTCAGGGTTATTATTGATATGTGAGATTTTGTTCCTGTCACACTGTTAATTGTTTTCTGGTTGCTTTGTATATTCTGGTTGTTTTGTATAGTCTTTCCTCCTTTTTTCTCTTTTTGATTTTCCTTGTTTTGTGCCTGTTTTCTGTGGTGGTAACATTTAAGTCATCACCCTTCCTCAATTGTGTATTTGCTTTACCTGTGAGTTTTATATTTTTCATGTGTTTTCATGATGGTAGCTGTCATTCTTTCACTTCCAGGTTTAAAATTCCCTTGAACATTTCTTGTAAGGTAGGTCTAGTGGTCATAAATTTCCCCAGCATTTACCTGTCTGGAAAAAAACTTTATGTCTTTATATATAAAAGATAATTTTGCTGAATATAGTATCTTTGGGTGTGAGTTATTATTTTCTTTCAGCACTTTGAATACATCCTCCCATTTTATCCTTGGCTTCTAAGGTTTCTGATGAGAAGTCCACTGTTTGTCTGATGGGAGCTTCTTCATAGGTGACTAGATGTTTTATATTCCTGTTCTAGATTTTTCTCTCTCTCTCTTTTTTTTTTTTTGACTTTATACAGTTTGACTATATTGTGCTGTAAAGAAGACCTTTTTGAAATGCCTATTTGTAGGTCTTTGAGCTTCCTATATATGGATTTCTAAACTTCTTGTTGGACGTGAGAAATTTTCATCTTTTGTTGTTATTGTAGTTGTTAAATAGTTTCCAAACTCTTTCATTCTCTGTTTTGGGGATATCAATAATTCATGTATTTGGTCACTTTATGGTTTTTTTATATGTCACAAAAATTTTCATTTTTTTATTATTTTTTCTAAATTTTTGTCTTGCTGGTTATTTCAAAAGACCTGTCTTTAAGTTGTGAGATTTTCTTTTCTGATTGGTCTAGTCTATTATTGAAGCTTTTGACAGTATTTTGCTTTTCATTAAAGAATTCTTCAGTTCTAAAATTTCTTTTTGGCTCTTTTAAATGATATCTATCTTATCTATCTTTATCATGAATTTATCATTCTTAGTTTGAATTGTTTATCTGATTTCTTTAAATTGTTTTTTAGAGTTCTCTGAGCTTGTTTAGTATCAAAATTTTGAATTTTTTTCTGAGATATCATGGCTTTTTTCAAGTTGAAATTTGTTGCTGGGGAATTTTTGTGTTCCTTTGGAGGTGTCATATTTCCTTACTTTTATGTTTCCTGTGTCCTTACATTGATATTTTCACATTTGGTATAACGGTTGCCTTTTCTTTTTTTTCAGAGTCTCACTCTGTTCCCTAGGCTGGGGTGCAATGGTATGCTTATAGCCACCACAGCCTCAACTTGCTGGGCTCAGGCAATTCTTACTCTTCAGTCTTCCAAGCACCTAGAACTACAGATGCATGCCTCCACATCTAGCTAATTTTTAAATTTATTGTAGAGGTGAGGTCTCACCAAGTTGTCCAGGCTGGTCTTGAACTCCTGGGTTCAGACAATTCTCTCACCTCCACTTCCCAATGTGCTGGGATTACAGGCGTGAACTACTGCACCTGGCTTTAGTTTTTTGTTTGTTTGTTTTTAATTTCTTTGTGAGGCAGAATTTTTTTTCCTGAAGATGTATCAGCAGTGTTGGTTGGGGAGGGCCCTTTGACTTTAGCTCTGGGTGCATGCAGCAGGATAGTTTTTGTATGATTTCTTTAGCTGCAAACATCATCAGTAGTATCTGTGATTTCCTCAGTGGTTTAATGTGCAGTTATTAGTGGAGGTTATGGTGAAATTTTGCTGGAGGACAGGGATGCAAATGGAGCGATCTTTGGGCTCCACTGGTGGTGGCAGTGGGCTGAGCGTTCCTGATCTTGGGCCCTAGGGTAGTGTATACTGGCACTGGTGTTAGCAAGAAAATGTGGACTGATTCTTGGTTCTCCAGGTGACTTACTCAGATGCTGGCAGCGGTAGCAGTGAGTGATGCAGGTGAACAGGTTCTCAGGTCCTTGGGCAGCCAACATGGTGTGGATATGTTGGTGTTAGCAGTGGCTGCATTGCAGGGTCGTCATTCACAGCCTTAAACATGCAGCTCTCATGATCTTTTGCTTTCTGTGGCAGCAGTGCCACAGTACTGCACAAAGAGGGAGAAGGATACTGCACTTTTCATGTGAGCCTGGGTGTGAAGGCCACACCATCAGTGGGGAAGTAGGTGTCACTTACAGCTCCAGACAGGCAGCTTTCCAGCTCATCCAGCCTAGCCTCGCATGCCAGCAAACAGTGACTGTTCCTGCAGCGGTGTGTGTGTGTGTGGGGGGGGAACAGAGTCCCACTTCCTACGCGTGAGCCTACTCATACAGGCCACTTGACTGGTGGGAGGTTCTCTCATTCACTGCTTATGAGGCTGAGCACAGAGTTTGTGCAACTACTGAGAAGGAGGGTCATTTCTCAATCCCTTACAGGGAGCTCTGGGGTTCTGAGAAGTGCTTGGCTTGGTTTTCTTTGTTTTAGGGACTGCCTTTTTGGTGCACCGCACTGTCCTTTTCCGAGGGACTAGTATTCTCTGTTAGGCAAGAGTACTAGGGGAACCTACAGCAACTTTGGATATAGCCATTGCTGTACTGCTGTAGCCCTCTGGGTGGACACTGAAGACTGTTAGTGGGTTCTCACGGAATGTGGAAATGCGGGGACTTTGTTTCCCAGGGCAGGATAGAGTGTCATGATAGCTGCAGTGCCCACCATTACTTTTCACAACGGTGCCCAGCTGCAGCCACTTAGGTCTTGGGGGCTGAGTGACCCAGCACAAGTTCCTGGACTGTTGCAGTGGCCTCACAGGATCTTCAGGGTTTATATGGATAAAATAGCTCTACCACAGGTCAGGGTTTATATGGATAAGTGTCAGGGTTTATATGGATAAAATAGCTCTACCACAGTTTGAATTTCAGAAGTTTGTGGTGGGGATGCGGACCACTAAAGTTCTCTTGCTTACACTTTCTCCACAATATTGAGCCCCTCTCAGCTCTGGGTTGATTTCAGCCAAACTGGCAGCTCACTTCCTTCTTCTGTGCCTCAGGTGTTTTCTGTGACTTCTCTGTTGAACTCTACTGTTCTATCTTAGATATTCTCTTTGAGTTATGGTAATCTACTCATTCTTTTGGTTCTTTTGTCTGGAAAGGGCAGTATCCAATGTCTCTGGTCAGCCATCTGAAATTGAGATCAGATCACTGATCTTTTATGTTACTGTTGTAATTGTTTTGGGTGTCACAAATCACACTCATATAAGATGGTAAACATAATTGATAAAAGTTGTATGTATACTTACTTTTCCACCAGTTGGCTGTTCCCTTATTTCTCTCCCTCTCCTCAGGCATCCCAATTCCCTGAGACAGGACAATATTGTAATTAGGCCAATAAATAACCCTACAATGACCTCTAAGTGTTCAAAGTTAAAAGAAGAGTTACATATCTCTTGTTTTAAATCAAAAGCTATAAATGATTAAGCTTAGTCAAAAGTGAAAATAGGCTGAAGGCTGGTCTCTCGTGTCACATATTAGCTACTTTGTGAATACAAAGAAAAAGTTCTTAAAGAAAATTAAAGGTGTTGCTTCAAGGAGCACATAAATGATAAGAAAGCAAAACAGTCTTATTGCTGATTGGGTAAAGTTTGAGTGGTCTTCATAGAAGATCAAACCAGCCATAACATTCCCTTAAGCCAAAGACTAATCCAGAGCAAGGACTTTAACTCTCTTTAATTCTGTAAAGACTAAGAGAGGTAAGGCAGCTGCAGAAGAAATGTTTGAAGCTAGATGAGGTTGGTTCATGAGGTTTGAGGAAAGAAGCTGGCCATAACATAAAAGTTCCTGGTAAAGCAGCAAATGGTGATGGAGAAACTACGGCAAGTTATCCAGAAGATCTAGCTAAGGTCACTGATGAAGGTGGCTACACTAAGCAACAGATTTTCAGTTTAGACAAAACAGACTTTTATTGGAAGAAGACACCATCTAGGATTTTCATAACTACAGAGAAGTCAACGCTGTGCTTCAAAGCTTCAGAGAACAGGCTTATTCTCTTGCTAGGGGATAATGCAACTGGTCATATTAGGCTGAAACTAGGGTTCATTTATCATTCTGGGGAGAAGAGAACCTATTCAGTAAATGGTGCTGGGAAAAAAGAAAAAAAAACAAACAACCCCATTATAAAATGGGCAAAAGACATGAACAGACACTTCACAAAGGAACATCCGAGCAACCAACAGACATATGAAGAAATGTTCAACTTCACTAATCATCAGGGAGATGCAAATCAAAACCACACTGAGATACCACCTAACTCCAGTCAGAATGGCAATTATCAACAACACAAAAAATAACAGCTGCTGGAGAGGGTGTGGTGAAAAGGGAACACTTCTACACTGTTGGTGGGAGTGTAAACTAGTGCAACCTCTGTGGAAAGCAGTGTAGCCATTCCTAAAAGCTCTAAATATCTACCTCCCATACGACCCCACAATCCCCCTAATGGGAATATATCCGGAAGAACACAAATCACTCTACAGAAAAGACACCTGCACACGTATGTTTATCGCAGTATTGTTCACAATAGCAAGAACCTGGAAGCAACCATGCTGCCCATCAAAAGAAGATTGGATTAGAAAAATATGGTAAATATACATGATGGAATACTACGCAGCCATAAAAAAAACAAAATCATGAATTTTGCAGCAACCTGGATGGAACTAGAGTCTATAATACTGAGTGATCTCTTACAAAAACAAAGGTCCGAGTATCAAATGTTTTCACTCATATAATGGACCTTGAACATCCAATCTAATACTATAAGAAAATGACTGACAGTAGTGGGAAACTATGGGGGAGGGAGGGAGTTGGGATTAACAAGCAAATATCTGTCTGGGGATGGGGAAGCACCTCTAACCAATAGGGTGCCTGAATGAAACGTATTTGTATACCTAACCCTTAACTGTACCCCATAACATCATAATAAAAAAATATTGATTATTAAAAAAAGGAAGAAAATCTTAGAGCACTTCAGAATGATGCTAAATGTAATCTGCCTATAATCTATAAATGGAAAAACAAAGTATGAATGAAAGCACATCTGTTTACAGCATGGTTTATTGAATATTTTAAGCTCACTGTTGAGATCTACTGCTCAGAAAATAAGATTTTTTTCAAAATATTGTAACTCATTGACAGTGTACCTAGTCACCTAAGAAGTCTGATGGAGCTAAAGAAGAAGATAAATTTTATTTTATGCCTGCTAATACACCATTCATTCTGCAGCCCACAGATAAAGGAGTAACTTTGACTTTCAACTCTTATAATTTAAGAAATAAATTTTGTAAGGTTACAACAGTTATAGAGAGTGATCTCTCTTATGGATATGGACAAGGCAAATTGAAAATCTTCTTCATCATTTTAGATGCCATTAAGCATACTTGTGATTCACAGAAGGTGGTCAAAATATCAACACTAACAAGAATTTAAAATAATTTGATTCCAATATTCATCAATGATTTTGAAGAGTTTATGGTTTCAGTGGAAGAAGTAACTGCAGATGTGGTGGAAATAGCACAAGAACTAGAATCAGAAGTGGAGTCTGAAGATGTGATCAAATGACTGCAATATCATGATATTACTTGAATAGATAAAGAGTTGCTTTTTATTAATGAGCAAATAAGGTGATTTTTTGAGGTAAAATCTACTTCCAGTGAAGACTTTGTGAACATTGTTGAAATAACTACAAAGTATTTAGAATATTATGCAAAATAATTGATAAAGAAGCAGCAGAGCTTGAAACAAGTTTTACTATGAGCTTAAAATAAGTTTTACTGTGAGCAAATTGCTACCAAACAGCATTACATTTTACAGAAGAAGAAGGAAAAAAAACACATACCTTGCCTAGGCCGATTCCAGAAGAGTTTTTCCTAGGTGTTCTAAGATTTTATGGCTTAAAATCTGACATTTATGTCTTTAATCCATCTGGAGTTAATTTTTGTGTATGGGGAGAGATAGGGATCAAGTTTCATTTTTCTGCATGTAGCTATCCAATTTTCTTCGCACCGTTTGTTGATAGATGTTATTTCCCTACTATGTTTTTGTCTGCTTTGCCAAAGGTCAGTTGGTTGTAGATATTTAGGTTTATTTCTGGATTCTCTATTCTGTTCCATTGGTCCATGTGTCTGCTCTTTTACAAGTATCATGCTGTTTTGTTTACAAAAGTCTTGTAGTATAATTTGAAGTCAGGTAATGTGATGCCTTCAGCTTTGTTCTGTTTGCTTACAATTTTTTATTTGGCTATTCTGACTTTTTTGGCTCTCTATGAATTTTAGGATTTTTAAAACTCTGAAAAATGACGGTAGTTGATAGGGATTGCATTGCATCTATAGAGTACTTTGGGCATATGATGATTTTACTAATGTTGATTCTTCCTATCCATGAACATGGGATGTTTCTCCATTTGTGTCCTCTGCAATTTCTTTCATCGGAGTTGTAATTCTCCTTGTAGAGATCTTTCACTTGCTTGGTTAAATATATTCCTAGGTATCTTAGTTTTTTGACTACAGTTATAAATGGAATTAAGTTCTTGATTTGATTCTCAGCTTGGTTGTTATTGGTGTATAGCAGTGCTACCTATTTATGTATATTTATTTTGTCCTGAAACTTTACCAAACTCATTTATCAAGTCCAGGAGTCTTTTGGAGGGGTCATTAGGGTTCTCTTTCTATAAGACCATATTGTAGGCATGTAGAGAAAATTTGATTTCTTCTTTTTCAATTTGGAAACTCTTTACTTCTTTTTCTTGACTGATTGATCTGGCTAGGACTTCTAGTACTATATGGAATAGTAGTGGTAAAAGTGAGCACCCTTGCTGTGTTCCAGTTCTGAGAGGAAATGTGTTAAACATTTTTCCATTCAGGGTGACATTAATTATGGGTTTGTCATATATAGCGTTAATTATTTTGAGGAATGTTCCCTCTATGCTTATTTTGCTGAAGATTTTTATCATGAAGGAACACTGGATTTTATCACTTTTTTCTAAATCTATTGAAATGATCTTCTTTTTTTTAAATTATTTTTATGTAGTTTAGGGGTCTCCAACCCCTGAGTGACGGACTGGTACTGTTCCATGGTCTGTTAGGAACAGGGCCACACAGCAGGAGGTGAGTGGCAGGCAAGCAGAACTCTGTGTTCTGTCATATCAGTGGCACCATTAGAGTCTCTTGGGAGTCAGAATCCTATTGTAAACTGCATGTGCAAGGGATGTAGGATGTGTAGTTCTTATGAGAATCTAATATCTGATGACCATGCCCCTCAATCCATGGAAAAATTGTCTTGCACAAAACCAGTTCCTGAAGGCAAAATGGTTGGGGACCACTGAAGTAGTGGATCACATTTATTGTCTTGTGTATATCAAACCACCCTTGTATCCCTGAGATATACACTTGGTCGTGGTACTTTTTTGTTGTTGTTGTTGTTTTAATGTGCTGTTGAATTTGGTTTGCTAATGTTTTGTTGAAGACTTTTGTATCTGTGTTCATAAGGGATATTGTTCTGTAGTTTTCTTTTTTTGTTTTGTCTTTTCCTGGCTTTGGTAACAGAGTAATACTGGCCTCAGAATGAGTTGAGAAGGATTCCCTTCTTTTCAATCTTGTGGAATAGCTTCAGTAACATTGGTACCAGTTATTTTTTGAAGGTTTGGTAGAATTCAGCTATAAGTCCATCAGGTCCTGGACTTTTCTTTGTTGGGAGACATCTAATTACTGTTTCAATCTCACTACTCATTATTCATCTGTTCAGGGCTTCTATTTTTTCCTGATACGAGGTTGGGAGAAGGAGTGTATGTTTCCAAGAGCTTATCAATTTCTTCTAGATTGTCTAGTTTGTTTGCTTAGAGGTGTTCATAATAGTCTTGGATGATATTTTGAATTTTCATTATATCAGTTGTAATGTCTCCTTTTTCATTTCTGATTGAGCTAGTTTGAGTTTTCTCTCTTCATTTCTTAACTAATCTGGCCAGTGGTCTATCAATTTGGTTTATCTTTTCAAAGAACCAACATTTTCTTTCATTGATCCTTTGTATTTTAAAATTTCAATTTCATTTAATTCTGCTCTGATCATCATAATTTCTTCTTCTGCTAGTTTTGGATGTGGTTTGTTTATGTTTTTCTAGTTCTTTGATGGCGATGCTAGGTTGTTGATATGCAGTCTTTCAGTCTTATTAGTGTAGGCCTTAAGAGTTACAAATTTTCCTCTGAGCACAGCTTTTACTGTATCCCAGAGGTTTTGATAACTTGTTTCGTTTTTGCCATTAGTTTCAAAGAACTTTAAAATTTCCATCTTGATTTCATTGTTGATTCAAGGATCATTCAGGATCAAATTGTTTATCTTCCATATTTTTGTTTGGTTTTGCATTCCTCTTGGAGTTAATCTGTGGTCTGAGAAGGTGCTTGATATAATTTTGATTTTTTTGAATTTATTGAGACTTGATTTGTGGTCCTTCATATGATCTATCTTGGAGAATGTTCTATGTACTTATGAGAACAATGCATATTCTGTAGTTTTGCAATAGAGTGTTCTGTAGATATCTGTTAATTCCATTTCTTTTAGACTCCTGTTTAATTCCAATGTTTCCTTGTTGACTTTTTGCCTTGATGATCTGTCTATTGCTGTCAGTGGAGTGGTGAAGTTTCCCATTATTATTGTATTGTCTATCTCTTATTTTTAGGTCTAGTAGAATTTGTTTTATAAAGCTTGGGACTCTGATGTTAGGTGCATATATATTTAAATTTGTTATGTCTTCTCATTGGGGGTTGGTCTCTTTATCATTATATAATAGCCAACTTTGTCTTCTTTTACTGTTGTTAATTTAAAGTGTGTCTTATCTGATATGAGAATGGCTACTCCTGCTTGTTTTTGGTTTCCATTTGCATGGAATACCTTTCCCTACCCCTTTACCTAGAGTCTATAGGAATCTTTGAGTTAAGTGGGTCACTTGAAGGCAGTAGATATTTGTTGGTGTGTGTGTGTGTGTGTGTGTGTGTGTGTGTGTGTGTGTGTGTGTGTGTTTTAATCAATTCTGCAAATCTATATTTTTTTAGTGGGGCATTGAGACCATTTTCACTAAGAGTTAATAATTATATGTAAGGTACTATTAAATTAATTATACTAGTTGTTATCTGGTTGCTTTTTTTTGTTTATTTTCTCTATTGTGTTGGTGTTATATGAGGCCTGTGAACTATCATTTCTATCATTTTTCAGCTGGTGTATTATGGCCTTTTGTTATAGTATTTAGAACTCCTTAGAGTATTTCATGTAGAGTCAGTATATTGGTACAAAAATTCCACCAGTGTTTGATTGTCTGTGAAGGACATCATTTCTCCTTTATTTATAAAACTTAGTTTTGTGGGCTACCAGATTCTTGACTGATTGTTTTCCTGTTTGAGGAGACAGAAGATGGGGCCTCAATCCATTCTGGATTATAGTGTTTTTCTGTAAAGTATGCTGTTAGTCTGATAGTTTTATCTGGTGAGTTATTTGATGCTTTTGTCCTACTTCTCTTAAAATTATTTCCTTCACATTAACTTTACATAGCCAGATGACTGTATGCCTCGGGGATGACACTTTTGCAATAAATCTTCTGGGAGTCTTTGGGTTTCTTGTATCTGGATGTTCAGATCTCTGGTAAGGCCAGGGAAATTTTCTTCCATTATTCCCTCAAATAGGTTTTCCAAACCTGTTGCTTTCTTCTCTTACTTGGGAATGCCTATGATCCTTAGGTTTGGACATTTTATATAATCCCACATTTCTTGCAAACTTTGTTCCATTATTTTGATTTTTCTTTATCGACTGATTGCATTAATTCAAAAGTTTTATCTTCAAGTTCTGAGATCCTTTCCTTTGAATGTTCTAGTCTACCTTTAAAACTTTCCACTGCATTTTGTACTTCCCTAAATGCTTCTTTCATTTCCAGAATTTTAGCTTGTTATTTTATTTTATTTTTATTTTTATTTTTTTGGTTTAAGGTGTCTATCTGTTTGGAGAATTTTTTATTTATGTCCTGAAATTTTATAAATTTCCTTATGTTGATTTTCAATCTTCTCCTGAAGTTCATTGATTAATTTTATAATCAACCTTTTGAATTCTATGTCTGGAACTTCAAAATTTTCATTTTGGTGAGGGTTAGTTGCTGAAGAGTTGATGTTGATGTCTTTTGTGTGGTATTGGATAACTCTGTTTTATCAGATTGTCAGAATTAGTTTTCAGATTCCTTCTTATTTGGGCAGATGGTTTCTTATTTTTTGAGGTTGGCAGGGAGCTGACATAGGCACTTAAGGATTTCTTTGGTTATATATAGCTTTGGTACAGTGAGCTTCTCAATTGCTAGCCCTGTGCTGTGTACCTATACTGGCTCACAGCATTCTAATTGGTGGAGTGACTTGGAAACTGTTGTTAGCTGGTGTTTGAGATTGTGCCTTCCCCAAAACTGAGGTACTGTACCCAGTATGGTTGGTGGTACTGTTGCCCTCCAGCCAGGAGGTGGTGCTTATGGAAGAAAGCTGGCTGCAATGGTGACTGTAGGGTTTCTCCTAGGTGAATGTTGCTCCAAGGAAGTTTCCAGTCAGCCCAGGCCAAAGTTCTCTGTTTTGAATCTTTGGGGTCAGAGCAGGGGAATGAGCTGAAGCACCCTGCAAGTGTGCACACTTAGCTATCCCAGTGGGAATTAGGAGGAAGTTCAGGTTACTGAGGTGTTGCTGTTGTGCAGAGTAGGCACAGAAGAGTTCACATGGGGTGTGAGAGATTGCTATGGCAACATATTTCACTTAGCCTTTGTCTTAGCCTCAGGCAATCTGCGATATGAATGCCAAGGTACAGCCGACCTCAGGGTCTCAGGTGTTCTCAGGTGTTCCCAGGCAGCCCACCCAGCCAGGAACTGTCTACAGCTGTGCAGTTTGCCCCGGGGGCCCATTACCTCCCAAACTGGTTGGAAAGCAGACACTCTACCCTGTAAGGTTGAGTTCCTGAGAAATGGTGGCTAGCACTGCTCAAGGTTTTTTCCCTGCATCACTCCATGGCAGGGCACAGCTGTGGAGAAGGCAATTTCCTCTGAGAGACTGGGGTCCCACAAGGCCCACTAAGTTCTGCCAGTTCTCAGCAGGAGCACTGACCTCCCACATTCTCATCACTCAGCTCCACAGTGTCTGGAGGCTGTGGTGGGCTGTGGTGGTGCAGGCAAGAGCCCAGGCAGTTCTAGCCCAGGTCAGTGGATTTTTTTCTTCTTCTTTACTTTAAGTGGTAGTAATCAGTTTTTACTGCTGGATGTGTTCCTCTTTGGGTGCAAGGAAGCTCTATCTTTGTTTACTCTGTAGGAGGAATCCACTCTAGCTGCCTCGTGTTGGTCATCTTAATCCCTTCTTCCTGATATAGCAAATTTCATTGTTGTTTTATTTTAAGAAATTGCTAAAGTTACCCCAAACTTCAGCAACCACCACCCTGATCAATTGGCAGACATCAATGGCATCAAACAGATGTTGACTCACCAGAGGCTAAGATGATTGTTAACATTTTTTGTTTTAGCAGCGAAGGTTTTTAGACTAAAGTAAATACTACGTTTTAGCCATTATCCTATTGCACACTAAGAGATTATTGTATAGTGTATACATAACTTTTATATGCACTGAGAAGGCAAAAGTTTTGTGACTCATTATTGTGATGTTTGCTGTATTGTAATGGTGTGGAACTGAACTCACAGTATCTCTGAGGTGTGCCTGTATATGACATCTCAGTCAGTTCTGATGAAAACTCTAGAAGGTTGGGAAAATGACACTTCCATTTTATATATTTATAGAACTGATATCCTAAGGGACAATACCTTGTCTGAACATACTGAGCCATGAATAAATGATTTGAGATTTAAACCAAAAGTATATGCTTTTTCAAGGAGTTGTTTCCTTGTGGGAATAAGAAAATTAGAAAATTCTCGGAGGAAGGTCACCTTTGAGAAAGAAAGATATGGAAGCTCCGAAAGCTAGTAAGGAGGGATTTATTGGTTTGTCCATTTGTGGTTCGCAAGGAAAATGTCTAGATTACAGTCTTTTGCTTGGTATTTTGGTCCAGAATAACACTTTTTAGTTGTATTGGACCTTAATAGGACATGTCATATCAGAGCATTACAAGGATTTTAGTCAGATTGGTCTGTAACAATCATTTAGCCCAGCCTTTCTCACCTTCGATATCAGGAGACCAAGATTCTAAAACAGACAAGGAAAGAGTTGTTGAAGATTTGATAAATGTCAGACACAATTAGCTATTTGATAGACACAAACACTTGGAAACAAATATAAGGTTAAAAATTAATTATGTATTTTGATTCTCAGTTTTTCTCTTCATCTTATCACTTCATAAAAATTATATCTTAATAATAATACCACCTTATACTTGCATAAAACAATACATTTTCAGACTGCTTGAACATATTTTATCTCATTTAAACTTCACTGTCATCATTAGATATTAGGCAGGGCATTTATTGTTGTGTCTGTTTATTGATGGAAAATGCTGAACATCACTGTAGCTGAGTGGCTTGCTTACAACTAGTAAGTGAAAAGCAGGAAAAGAGCTGAGTTTTTGGGATCCTAATTCAGTATATTCCAAAGACTACAACCCCAGCTCTATTCTATTCTGGGATAGCAGTACAGGAGATGAAAAAGATGAAATGACTGGAAATCTGGCCGCCTGACACTCAGGCCCAGTTCTGCCATTAGTATTTGAATAGTAAATAGCTTCTTCCTTTGAAGTTTTCTTATTTGAAAAATGAGGAAATTAGATTGGGTAATATCTAAACTGCATTCTATTTTGAATATTAGTCTTGCTAATATTAAGTCATGTGACTTCAAGAATACATAAAAAATCAGAATTGAAGCCGGGCTCGGTGGCTCAGCCTGTAATCCCTCGCCTTTGGGAGGCTGAGGTGAGTGAATTGCCTGAGCCCGCAGGTTCGAGATCCGCCTGGGCAGGCGAGACCTCATCTCTACAATAAATCAAAAAATCAGCCGGGTGTGGTAGTGCATGCCTGTAATTCCGGCTATTTGGAAGGATGAGGCGGAAGGATCACCGGAGCCCAGCAGGTCGAGGCTGCGGTGGCCGGGAGCGGCCACTGCACTCCAGTCTGGGCGACAGAGTGAGACTCCAACTAAAAAAAAAAGAAAAAAAATCAGAATTGAATGAAGGAAAACTTCTACATTTTTAAAAAATTGCTCTTGTGTTCAGATTTAACATGGGAAGAACATTAAAAAATTAGCTTCGGATTTTATGTTGGGTTATGCTCCAGTATTTTATGTTGTGTTAACCTATGGTTCATTCCTACCTGAAAGTTGTCAGATGTTGGAAGGAAGGAAGTTGTGATAAAAAAGAAAGTTGGATCCTACAACTCAACAACAAACAACCCAATTAAGAAACAAGCAAAGGATTTGAATAGACATTTCTCCAAAGATAATGTACAAATGACTAACAAACATATCAAAAGATACTCAGCCTCACTAATCATTAGAAAAATTCAAATTGAAACCAGTGAGTTATCACCTTACTCCTATTAGGATGGTTACTATTAAATAAAAGCAACATTGTAAAACAGAAAAAAAGTGTCACTGAGGTTGTAAAGAAATCGAAACCTTTGTGCACTGTTGTGAGGAATATAAAGTGAAGCTGCTATGAATACTACTATATTGGTTCCTCACGAATTTAAAAATACAATTACCATATAATCCAGCAATTCCACTTCTGGACATATAACTAAAAGAATTAAAGAAAGATTTCAAAGGGATATTTGTATACCCATGTTCATAGCAGGTTTATTCACAATAGCCCAAATCTAGAAGCAACCAACATGTCTGTTGATATATGACTAGGTGAACAAAATGTTGTGCATACATACAATGGGATACTACTCAGCCTTAAGAAGGAAGAACATTCTGATACGTGTGGCAGTGTGAATGAATCTTAAGGACATTATGCTAAGTGAGATACTCCAATCATAAATACAATATGATATGGTGTCTAGAGCAGTCAAATTCATAGAAACAGAAAGTGAAATGGTGATTATCAGTAGCTGGGAGGAAGGGGAGGCATGGGTAGCTGTTTAATGGGTTTGAAGTTTTACCTTTATGGGATGAAAAAGTTCTGGAGACTGGTTGCACAACAATGGAAATATACATAACCTGTTGAACTTAGAAATAGTTAAGATGATAAATTTTATGTTTTTTTAACACACATTTGAAAATAGGACAAAGCTGTTTATTCAATCTTCATATATATGTAAATATAAAAATTAATATATAATATATAAATAAAATATAAACAGAAATCAAATAATGTATAAATGTGTAACATATTTAAAAACTTGCAGTCAGCTTTCTGTGATTATATAAGCATCTTTCTGCTTAATAGCAAGGAAGTGCACCACACTTTCTTGTGGGTCCTCTATGTTCTGCAATTGTACACCATACTAAAATATCTCTATGCAGCAAATTAACCATTGCAATTTAACTGATGACTTCCTCTACTCTTATTTTTTTAAAAAAGATGTTCTTTTAACTTTCTTTTTCACACTTAATCTAAAGCTTCAGTTTTCATCTATGTTAACAAGTGCTTGTAGATCATTATGGAGGAAATATTGGCAAAACAAGGCTCTGGAATCAGACAAACTGGATTACATTTATTTCTGCCATTCTCTAGCTTTGTAAATCTGGGAAAGCCACTTAACCTGTCTAAGACTCAGGTGTAAAGTGGAGGTGCTATCGTTGCCTGATGGGTTTGTGAGGATTATACAAGATAACATCTGAAACATGCTTCTTAGCATGGGCCTTAGAATGTGGTATGTACTTGATAAGTATGCTATTATTATTATTAGACATGTCAAGGTGGTTATGCTCAAAAATTGATTCTCTAGGCTTCTAATTTAAGAGAGATATATCAATTTTATGACTAGATTAGAAAACACATAAATGTGAAAATTTTGAAAACAGGAATTTTGAAGCATAGAGCCTACTTAAAAGCCCACTGATGTGGTAAGGAAAAATAGAATTATTATTGTGATGAAGAGCTCATTTCACAAGAAACAAGACTCTTTATTAAAATATGTATACAACAAGGTGAGTGGTGATATCTTCTTTTTTAACAGTAAGATTATTTATCTGTTTTAATTATGTAAGACAAGTCTTTCCAGAAGTAAAGACAGAATGAATGAACTCTTATCATCTTTCAAATCCTGTATTGCTATAATTCTTCAAAAAAAAGCATTGCTGACACTAAGCCAATAGTAACTCTAAGTTCATGAATCTTTTAAATATAGGTAAGTTTTTAGGCAATAATATAGACATAGTTGAAAGCCTTAGGCCCTATGTACTCAAGAGAAAATTGTGTCCCATTAATTTTTAATAAACTAAACAGTGCTATTTCCATGAAGAAATAAGGTATGCTAAATAAGAGTGACAGGAATTCCAAGGGGAAGGGCTGAAAAAAGACAGTTTTTGGCACTTTCATCTTTCAATGGAGCTGAAGGAAAAAAATGTCGGAGTTTATAGTAAGAGTAGCAGATTTTATTACATCAAAACTGGGAAGCTTCTGATTTGGGTATTTTGCATAAATTTACATCATAATTTGGAAGCTCTATCTGCAAATATTTAAAAGAGGCTTAATTAATTAATATAAATTTTTGTTGTATTTAATTTCAATATTCTATTTATGTATACAAAACAAAGATTATACTTCAAAAACCAATTTTGTCAAATGTCAGAAATGTTACATTGCCAAGGTCAAAAGTAGAGAAGAGATTTCAAATGAAGTAAAATCATGGATGTCTACAATGACAGAGAGAAGATAAAGAAAGAGATATGGATATTTTTCTTTTCTCTGATCTCTAACTCAACCATCTCTCTCCCTCCTCCTCCTCCAAATCTAAACCCCTCCTCCTGGTGTAATTTCTACCTACATTATCTTATTCTTTCAAACCCATCCTCAGAAGGGATACTTATATTATTTTAAGCAGTAAAAAACAAAACCAAAAATCTGTCTTGTTCTCTCAGTTTAAATATGCTTTTAATTATTTGAGAGGGAGAGAAGAAAGACAAAACACCTAGGGAAACAAAAAGCCCATCAGGACTTGAAGCAGCTTGAAGAAAAGGAAGGGGCAAGGGACAGACAAAACTGAAGGAAGGCTTTCATTGAATGGACTCACAAATAAATCACAAGTTCCTCAAAATCTGGAATCTTGAGGAAAAGAAGTTGTTGTGGCTAGAGTAACTTCAGTTTATTTACTATTTATTTCTTTCTTTATTTCTTTATTTATTTATTGAGTTGGAGTCTTACTCTGTTGCCTAGGCTGGAGTGCAGTGGCATGCTCACGGCCACCCCAGCATCTACCTGCTAGGCTCTGGCGATCCTTCCACTTCAGCCTTCCAAGTAGCTGGAACTACAGGTACACACTACTTCCCCTGGTTAATTTTTTTTTTTTTAGTTGTAGAGACGAGGTCTCACCAAGTTGCCCAGGTTTGTCTCAAACCCACGGGCTCAAATAATCCACTTGCCTTGGCCTCCCAAAGTGCTGAAATGGAGACAAAACTAACAAAAGAATCAATATGCTTTTAAGTATAAGTTTTGAGAAGGTATTTCTATAAAAACGGAGATCACTCAAAGAGTGTTGCTGGCAGCTCCTCACAGGACTAAACTTTGCAAGGGAGGCTCACCTTCCAGAAAGGCTAAGGTAGAGTGAGGGCTTCTCCACAAAAGTGGCAGATAAAGGTAGAACTTGAGTTACCTAACGTCTTTTTGGAAAGCTAGGATGTGGTCAAAAAAATGGAAATATTACTGGAGTTAAAGGAAGTATATCCACTCATTACCAAGAAAAGATTATGATGAATACTCTTCCAGGCAAAAAGATATGAACTTAGGTCACAATGAGGTCAGGATTCATTATATTCCTAGTTTCCTGAGTGGGGAATAAACATTTTTATCTAGGTGTTGTCATCATTTAAGAGCCATTCTTTGTTCTACCAAACAAAGAGATATTACCAAAGAGATAGAAATATAAATTATTAATATTTTGCTACTATTTTGATTAAAAAGTGTTTTATAGAATGACCTACCATTCATATTTGACTAGGACCAAAGAGTTTTCCAGAACTCATAAGTTTCAGTTCCAAAACCTCGGCAGTCATGGGCAAACCAGGACAGTTGATCACCCATCACCTAGTTTAAGGGGTGAAAAAATGTATTTGATCTCTTGATTCTTCACTTGACATTTATTAAGTATATATAACTTAAATGCTTCATGGGTTACATGAATGTGTCAGTCAGCTCTCACAAATGAAATAGAAAGACATGCAAATTAAGATTTTTTTTTAAGGGAGCCAAAAAAACCTTTGACATATTGTGGTTCTCCACGTTGCAGCTCTGGCTTACAGCAACTTATAGTGCCAGGGGCTGTTCTAGATGCCAACGATTCAAAGATGAAGTGGATAATAATACTGACTGCCATCAAGGTATTTAGTCTGGTAGGAATAATGAGACACCAGAATGCAAGGAACCACATTTACTTGGCATAAAGCTCCTGAATTTCCAGCAAGAATTGATCTCTAGAAGTCAAGGGACATATTCTAGTCTGGATTTGTCTATTACATAATTCATTGTATGACTTTAGTTAAATCATTTAATTTCCCTTGGTCTCAATTTCTCCATCTCCAAGATTAAATGGCTAACATAGGGAATTCATACCTTTTTAAAAGCATATGTTTTTATGGGTCTTATGTCCAGGCACTTCAAATAGAGTTTTAAGGGAATCAATTTTCTAATAAAAATTTATCATTGTAAGCCGGGCTCGGTGGCTCAGCCTGTAATACCGCGCCTTTGGGAGGCTGAGGTGAGTGGATGGCCTGAGCCCGCGGGTTCGAGACCCGCCTGGGCAGCGAGACCTCATCTCTACAATAAATCAAAAAATCAGCCGGGCGTGGTAGCGCATGCCTGTAATTCCGGCTACTGGGAAGGCTGAGGCGGAAGGATCGCCGGAGCCCAGCAGGTCGAGGCTGCGGTGGCCGGGAGCGGCCACTGCACTCCAGTCTGGGCGACCGAGTGAGACTCCAACTCAAAAAAAAAAAAAAAAAAAAAAAAGTACTTGGACTTCAGTGAGGTGCTGAAGCCAGCTAATTCTGTATATCTCTTCCCAATTCCATGTTCAATACTCTATGCTTAATATAAAAGAATAATATTTTCCCTTAATTCCTTTAAAATGCATATGGTTATTAATTAAAAAATGAGAAAACTGTGTTGTGGGATTTGCAACATACGTAGTAGATTATTTACTGTAAATGGTGATGAAGAATTAAATCAAATTATATAGTTGCAATATTTCTACATTTTTACACAAAGCTGAACATTAGTAACTTCATGTAGGCTGTGGAAAGTTAAGGATTGTATTGTAATATGCAGGGCCAGGGCCAACACTACAAAATGCAACAAGAATATAGCTAAAAACACAACAGGTAAATTAAAATGGAGTTGTAAAAAGATTGAGTTAATCCAAAAGAAGTAATAAAAGGAAGAATAAGGAAACAATCAAACAAACAAAAAAATAGAGTTGACAAAAGTGAAAAAATAATTATAGATTTAAATTCCAGTGTACAAATTACATTAAATGTTAACTATCTAAATACAATTATTAAAGACAGGTGTACAGAATGGGCTAAAAATGCAAAACTGTACTATATTGTAATTTACATGAAATGAACCTTCAATATAAAACACAGATATAGTGAAAGCAAATATATGGAAATATATATACTATGCAAACATTAAGCATAAGGAAACTAGAGTATATAGTATATAATAATCAAGACAAAGACAAAAAAATTTTTTATTCTAGCTACACTGACTTAGCAGGAATTTTGCTAAATTGGGCGATGCAAAGCAGACACATAAGCCCAAAGGTCAAGACCTAGTTGGGGAGAGGATCAGAGGAGCCTGAAATTTGGTCAAGGAGTTACTCTTTGTCAGGAACTGAGAGCTTCATCCCACTCTGCGCATAACAGGGACCGCTCTGGGGTCCATCCGTCCCCCTCACCACACCTGCATCTTCCAACTCCTGACCCCATGGCTGCCCAGCTTGAGATGACCGGATTTTCCCACAACCTAGTCTGGCAACATTCCACAACATTCCTGACATCACCCACACATGACACAGAAAGACACCAGTTCGTTAGGACAGGGACTATGCTTGGCATGGTTCGCCAATATCCATCACCAAAACATTTCTTAACGGTAGTGAAATCATTAAGAAGAAATAACATTTTTTTTTTTTTAGTTGGAGTCTCTCACTCTGTCACCCAGGCTGGAGTGCAGTGGCACGCTCTAGACTCATGGCCACCACAGCCTCGACCTGCTGAGCTCAAGCCTCAGTCTTCCAAGTAGCTGGAACTACAGGCATGCACCACCATACCCAGCTAATTTTTGATTTATTGTAGAGATGATGTCTCGCCAAGTTGCCCAGGCTGGTCTCAAACCTGTGGGTTCAGGCAATCCTCTCACCTAGGCCTCCCAAAGTGCTGGGATTATAGGCGCGAGCCACCGCGCCTGGCCTACATTCTCTCTCTATCTCTTTTTTAAATTACAAAGATGTGGGGTACAATTCAGGGTTAGGAATACAAACACTGATTATGCAGATACCCTTGTTGATGAGGTATGCCCCTCCCTCCCTTAGCAGTTTCCCTCAACTGCCAATCCCACCCCCCTCCCCTGACAGTTTCCCATTTCTGCCAATTGCTTTCTTATAGTATTATAATTGTTCAAGATCCACTTATGAGTGAGAACATATGATATTTTCTTCTTTGTTTCTGTGATAGATCACTGAGTATGATCGAGTCCAAATCCATCCAAACTGTTGCGAAGTCCATATATTTGTCCTTCTTCATATGTACTAATAACAGAACTTAAAATATATTAAACAAAAATGGACAATGATTTCCTCTTTTGTTGCCTATTCTTTTGGTGTTGTAGTCATAAAATGGATGTCATTTCCATTTGATGTCACATTGAAGACAAAAATTATAAAGATTTCACCCTATATTCTCTTCTAGACGTACTACAATTTAAGGTCTCATGTTTAAGTCTTTAATGCATTTTGAGTTGACTTTTTGTGTATGGTATAAGATGTGTCCAGCTTCATTCTTTTACATGTGGATATTCAATTTCCCAACACCATTCATTGATTATTCTATCCTTTTTTCATTGTCTATTCTTGGCACCCTTGAAAAAAACTAGAAGACTGCAGGTGACCCTTGAATAACATAGGTTCGAATGGCACAGGTCCATTTCTGCACAAATTTTCTTCTGCTCCTGCTATCCCTGAGACAGCAAAACCAATTCCTTCTCCTCCTCCTCAGCCTGCTCAGTGTGAAGATGATGAGAATGAAGACATTTTTGATGATCCATTTCCACTTAATTTAAATACATAGTCTCTTTCCTATGATTTTCTTTTAAATTACTTTATTGTAAGAACTCAGCATTAGTGGGAATCTGCCGGGGGAGAGGGGGCACATCTCATCAACAAGGGTCTCTACATAATGAACATTTATACATCTAACCCTGAATTGTACCCCACATCTTTAAAATTAAAAATTAAAAAAGAACCTAGTATATAATACTTATAACATACAAAATGTGTATTAATGAACTATTATGTAATTGGTACAGCCTCCAGTCAATAGCAGGCTACGAGTAGTTAAGTTTTTGGAAGTCAAAAATCACCCAGAGATTTTTAACTAAGTGAGAGGTTGACGTCCCAACCTCTGTGTTGTTCAAGGGTCAACTATATATATTTATTTGGATTTATTTATGGATTTATTTCAGAACTCTCTTTTCTGTTACGTTGGTCTTTATATAATATCATACTGTTTTAATTACTGTAGCTTTGAAATATATATTAAAATTAGGAAGCATAACATCTAATGCTTTTTTCCCCCAAAATTATTTTGTTATTTAGGGTCTTTTGTGGTTCCATATGAATTTAAAAATTTTCTTTCTACTTATATAAGAAATAGTATTGAAATTTTGAGAGGGATTTTATTGTATCTGTAAATTGCTTTGGGTGATGTGGACATTTTAACAATATTAAGTCTTATAATTCATGAACCTCGGAGATCTTTCCATTTTATAAAGGCAAAAACAAAGAAGTGGGACTGCGTTAAACTAAAAATATTCTATACAGCAGGAGAAACAATCAATAGAGTGAAAAGACAACCTATGAAATGTGAAAAAATAGTTGCAAACCATATATCTGATAAGCGATTAATTTGCAAATCATCTAAGAAACTCCTACAACTTAATAGCAAAAGGGCTAATAACCTGATTAAAAAATGGGCTAAGGACTAGAATAGACACTTCTCCAAAGAAGACATCCAAATGGTCCACAGGCATGTAAAAAACATGCTAAATACCATTAATTATCAGAGAACTATAATTAAAGCCACAGTGAGATATCATCTGTTACGTTTGCTACTCTCTTGGTCCACTGAAGCTACTATAACAAACTACCACAATCTGGCTAGCTTATAAATAACAGAAATTTACTTCCCACAATTCTGGAGGCTACAAAGTCCCAGATCGAGGTGCCAGCAGATCTGGTGTTTGATTAGGAACTGCTTTTCAGTTTATGGATGGTGCCTTCTTTCTCTGTCCTCACATGGTGAAAAGGGGGCAGGCTAGCTCTCTGGGTCCCTCATTGGTGTTAATTCCATTCCCTCATGACCCAATAACCACTTAGAGACCCCCCTTCCAATACCATCTAATATTATATGTAAGGATTTAACATACGAATTGGAGGGGGGACTAAATATTCACACTATAGCAACTATTAGCACAAAAAACATAATATAATAAGTGTTAGCAAGGCTGTGAACTAAAAAAAAAAAAAAAACCAAACATATGCTGGAAAGGATGTGGGGAAAAGGGAACACTTCTACACTGCATGGTTGTGAACTCAAAAAAACAACATATGCTGGAATGGATGTGGGGGAAAGGAAGTGTAAACTAGTACAACCTCTGTGGAAAACAGTTTGACTATTTCTAAAAGATTTAAAAATTGACCTTCCATATGACTCCATAATCCCCCTACTAGAAATATAACCAGAGGAACTCAAATCACTCTATGAAAAAGATACCTGCACATGCATGTTTATTGCAGCATTATTTACAATAGCAAAAACATAGAACCAACCGTGCTGCCCATCCAAAGAGGACTGGATAAAAAAATGTGGAACATTTACACAATGGAATATTTCATAGCCATAAAGAAGGACAAAGTTATGAACTTCACAGCACTTGGATGGACTGGAGGCTTTATTACTGAGTGATCTATCACAGAAACAAAGAACTGAGTACCACATGTTCTCACTCATAAGAGGACCTTGAACAATTATCATAATACTATAAGAAAGGGATTTGCAGTAGTTGGAGAAATTGAATCTCTAGTAGGAATGCAAACTGGTGCAGCTGCTGTGGCAAACTGTATGAAGTTGTCTAAAAAAAATTAAAAATAGACTTGCCATGTGATTCAGCAATTTATTACTATTTATTCAAAAGAATCGAAATCAGAATCTGGAAGAGATATTAGCACTCCCGTGTATACTGCAGTACTACTCAAAATAGCCAAGCTTCAGAAACAGCCTAAATGTTCACTGGTGGATGAATGGGTATTTTAAAAAGTTATATATGAGAGTGTGCCACATAATGACATCTTAGTCAACTACAAACCACATATACATCAGTGGTCCCACAGATTATAATAGAGCTGACTCACCCAAAGTAACTTCCAGTCCTGCAAGCTCCATTTCTGGTAAGTACTCTACATAGGTATACCATTTTTAAAAACCTTTTTTACTGTATTTTTACTATATCTTTTCTATGTTTAGATATACAAACACAATTGTGCTACAATTGTCTACAGCAGGCAGTATAGTAACATGGTATACCCATTTACAGCCTAAGAGCAATAAGCTTTACCATATAGCTGAGATGTGTAGTAGGTTGTACTATTTGGATGTGTGCAAATATATTCTATGATGTTTGTATAACAACATAATCTAAGAATGAATTTTTCAGAATGTATCTTTGCCATTAAATGACACATGACTGATATATATACAATGGAATATTATTCAGCCTTAAAAATGGGGAAATATTGCAATCTACAACAACATGAATGAACCTTGGGAACATTATGCGAAGTGAAATAAGCTAGTCACAGAAATACATATACAGCATTGTTTCACTAATTACAGGTATTTAAAATAGTGAAACTAGTAGAAGCAAAGAATAGAATTGTGGTTGCTGGGGGTAGGGGAAACAGGGAGTCTCTAATACACAGGCATACAGTCCTAGTTATGCGAAATTAATACCTTCTGGAGATCTGCTATACAAGATTGTGCCTATCAGTAACAACATTGTACTGTATACTTCAAAATCTGTTAAGATGCAAGATTTTTTTGAGTACTCTTAGTACAACAAAACTTTTTTAAAAGTTTACAGAAGGGAGAAATATGTAATTTCTCAATCACTTGATTTTAATATCTCCATCTCAGCAATTAAAAGACCAGATAGACAAAAAAAAAAATTAGTAAATACATAGAGGACTTGAACAACATTATCAACTACTTTGGCTGATATTTATAAAAATGAAGGGATATAATCTAGGCATTCTGAATTTGGTTATTCATATTATTAAAAATAATTACAGAATTTAAACATATTTTTCCTTTCTAGAGACATTAGTAAATGTATGACTTTTCATATATAGAATACATTTTGGTTCCCTTCTTATTTGTAGTTTCACCTTAAGAAGACAGAATTTCTCAATTTTTAGTTCTTTAGGTTCAGTGCTTCTTCTTCCTGTCTTCTATTTGCCCTAACAAAAGATTTTTAAATATTTTGCTTTGTACTAACATTTTCCTGTGCATGCATGCATGTGCATGTGTGTGCGTGCATGTATACACACACACACACACACAGGCACACACAGACTCATTTATTTGGTTAGAAGAAATATCAAGAAACAAATTTATTTATCCTATTCATTTCCTGGGTTCCTCTCTCTCTCTCCCTCTCTCTCTCTCTCTCCCTCCCTCCCTCTTTTCCTTTCTTCCTCCTTCCCTCCCGCCCTCTCTCAATCAATCATCTGTCAATCATCTATGTCATCTTAGTGTGTCCGTAGTTTATATTGGTTCTGGTGTGGCTCGCTTAACTGACAATGATTTGGCTCACCCCAGAGTATAGTCAGTGATGGTTCTAATAGCCATCAGTGATTTTTTTTTGACTAATTTGTAGTATACATAACCAGTAGGGCATTTTTATCCACTATGCCCACTGCCACTATTGAGTAACAGGTTGTGGATTAAATTTAGCTGAGCATGTAATTACATAATCCAGATTTGATCCCACCAAAACAATGACATAAAATAGAGGTATTATAAATAATTTTTGCCAAAAAATAGAGATCAAAATTACCATATGTACTTGAAGTATATTTGGATCATATTAAGATATACAGTAGACACTTTGCTGTGTATATGGTTATATTATTATTAATTGAAATTACAATAAAACAGAAGTCAATACTTTGTCTTGCACAACCAAGGCAAAAACAATAACAACCAATCTTAGAAATTCACAATTTTGAAATCAGACACATTTTATTATTTATGGCTAGTTTTGTCATATAGTATGAGCAAGCCCATAACCTGGGCTCTGTTGTAATTAGCAAAGCAGTTACACAGGAATTCTTCTGGGTGTAATAAACACCAAAACCACATTTTCCAAGAGGTTGTCTCTGACCATTTCAGATCCTTTAATCCTAGCCCTTATTTGGGATGTTTGCTACCTGTGAGTTAGAGAATAATTAGTAGCTCTCTGATTGACTCAGGTATATTTAATTTTCTCTAGATCCCATGAGATCAGGTATCATGACTTCCACTACTTTCTCATCTTCTGTACTGCCCCGTATAGTCAGATTTTCTTTCTTTTTTTTTTTTAAAGTGAGAAAGCAAGATTTATTAGAGAACAGAAAAGCTTCCACAGTGGGAGGGGACCTGAAGGGGTTGCAGAGAGCCAGATTTTCAATCATCTATTAATAAAGATATACGGACTCTTGGATTAATTTTTAATGCTTTTTTTCTCTAGTATTTTGTTAGTAATTGTGTGTTTGGAAAGGTAATTGTCCCTTGAAAATGATGGTTAGAGAGTGGGGAAAATATAGGGCGGTGTGTGTGTTATGTAAACCTTTTACCCAGTAAACAAGCCAAGCCTTGTGTTCTTTGTCTATGTTTGAATTTCAGCACATTTTGAATGGGTGTCAGTGATCTATGTTTTTTTCAGAGTGGTTTTGTACCAAAAGTACAAAATAAGTACTTTTGTATTATTGTCCTAAAAATTCACAGTTCCAGCAATGGGATATTAACCCTGCTGAGAGTACTTCTGAAAGAAAGTTGAACAATTCGGGATTTCATTTCAACAACTGCTTCAAAAGACAAATGGCAACAGAATGCAAACTCTGCTGTTATATTTCAAAGACTATTTGGTTATTAGACTAAAGGAAAGTTCACTGAATATTAGCAAATGGGAATTCAGTGGGAATGTTTGCAAACCAGAGAACATGTCAACATTATTAAAATCAAGGTCATGTCTCTCCGATTGATCTTGTCTCTCCGATTGATCTTGCCTCTCCGATAGACTGGATATCAGGTCATTCAAATATTCGTACACTACAGAGCTGTTAGAGGAGCTGATAGTGGGGTAGGAAGCATTACACAGAAAATGCATGCTTATTAGGAAAATTTTATATGAATTATCAAAACCATGCATATATGCTTATAGCTTAGTAAACAGTGCATCCTTGAGACAATTTGAATGGCCTTATTTAAGTGTTTTATATGTTTGTCATGTTTCACCTCACCACAAGAGCAATATATGTCTAATTATTTACCTTGTTGAGAGCTGAATTGTTTGGAAAAGAAAAAGTGTTCCTGGAGTTGACCTAAGTATAATTAAGTGTTTTTCCTACAAAGAGCCTCGCTGTAGGGCAAGTGTTTCAGACCTCTCTTCGTAACTGGGCTTCTCACCTAAGAGTCAGTGGAATGGTGGGTAAGAAGAGTCAAGACACCAGGATGTTGATGGAGAGTTCTGTGTTATAGTCTCAGCACAAACTTCTCATAGTTTCTCTAGCCCATGGCTGTAGTTTGCTAAGGAAAAATGGAAATGATCACTGGTGATACAGTCTGGATATTTGTCCCCTCCAAATCTCATGTTGAAATGTGATTCCCAATGTTGGAGGTGGGGCTTAGTGGGAGGTGATAGGATCATGAAGGCAGATCCCTTGTAAATGGGTTGATGCAGTTCTCATGATAATGAGTAACTTTTCAATCTATTGATCTATTAGTTCATGCAAGAGTTGGTTGTTTAAAAGAGCCTGGCACCTCCCTTCTCTTTCTTACTTTAGCTCTCACCATGTGACATGCCTGCTTCCCTTCCCTTATAAGATTCCTGAGGCCTCACCAGAAGAAGATGCTGGCACTATGCTAATTTGTACAGCCTACTGAACTGTGAGTCAAATAATCTTTTTTGTTTGTAAACTACCGACCTTCAGGCATTCCTCAATAGCAACACAAAACAGATGAATACAATTAGTTAAACATTTTTTGTTTCTTTTATAAGACTGAAATCTTGGGGTGAAAGTCCTGTCTTTAAGCCACTTACAACAGGTTGCAGACAGTCATTAGGCAAAATTTTCTCTGTTAGATATTTTAAAAATACAGAAATTTCACCAAAATGTCATGATTTCTTTTTTTTTTTTAACTCTAAAATCTGGAGGCACTGAACCTTTTTTCCCACATAATTATATGGGTTTGGAGGAGAGTAACATGTTGCTTCCACAGTCTCTCTATTGTTTTATATCTTAATTGTTGCATTTATTACTTTATTTAAATGATCTTCCTGTTCCCCTACATGCATCTGAGTGTGTGAACGCTTATTTAGTACATCAACTTACCTCTTTTTAATACATATTTACTTAACATTATTTCTTTTTATTGTAGATTGTGATTATAGATTTTATTTTCTATCTGATATTTGTGATTGTATGATAAAAACTGCTTGTTAGCTCAAAGTCTCAAATAAGTCATCTTTTCTGGCAAATTAAATTCACGATATTGGAATCCAAATTTTTTTAAAAAATAAGCAAGAATAAAACGTAGTGCATGAAAGCTAACTTTCTATTTATTTATTTAGATTAAATAAGTAAAATGTTCTTAACAGATTGTACATGTCAGATTTAGTTTGAAATTTGTCTTTCTGTTCCCTTTTTCTTAATGTGAAGTTGGTGATATGGGTAAGGATCCTGAGGAATATGGTACTTATTTTTAAAAGATGTAGGACTTTTAAATTACCTGGGAAATTGACATAATTTTTCTTAAACCAAAAAAAACCCCCCCAAAATCATAAAATCAGTTGCTATATTATTCTAAAGGAAGTTTATATTCATAAGAGCTACAGTAAATCCTTACCTTTATCTTACACTTTTAAGAGTGATTTACAGATGCCATTTACCTTTTTTTGCTTAAAACCTTCCAGGAGATATGCAGATATGTAAATACATTTACATATTGTAAATGCAGGTCTTGAAGCTGTAAATGTTAAGGGACTTTCCCAAGGTTACAACAGGATCTGTGTACTAGATCTCAAGATCCAGCTTTCAGAGAATTATAAACACATTTCAATGTGATATTTGTTTAAAATGTTTTGAAACTCATTTCAAAATGACTGTGCCCAGAATAATATTCATTTTCAGCAAATTTAGAAGGCTAAAGATTCCTGAGTGTTATCTAATCTTTAAAAGTCTCTATTATATGATACATATGACATTCCTGCTAGGGGAGTGGGAAGTCACAGTCTTAAGCATCAAATTATAATGTGTCTACCTCTCATGGATTACTGTGGATTAAACAGATCATGTATCACTGCAATGTAGGGTGTACTAACTTGGCATCATTGACATTTTAGACCAGATAATTCCTTTTTACTAGGAATTATTGTGTTCATTGTAGTGTGTTTAGCAACATCCTTGATCTCTACCTGCTAGATGCCAGTAGCAGCTCCCCAGTTTTGACAAGAAAATGTCTCCAAATATTGCCAAATCCCCTGGGGGGCAAAATCGCTTTCTGTTGAGAATCACTGTCATAATTTGACTGACTGCCCCAGTACAGTGAAACTGGCAATCTGAAGATTCGTTACTGTGTCCTCAATAACGTACATATTGACTCTAGAGTCTGGAAGGATAAGGTTAGAATGAGGTTTCTAGCACCTTATTTGAACATAGAATTGGTGACAATAGCACCTTTCCCTGACTTTTTAGGGCAACAACTAATCTTGATGAGAGAAGGAAAAATTCTCTGTGTAAGATATAAAAAGTCTTCTTTGTGCCATAGGGATGGCTAACATGTCTAGAGATACTAGAACTATAATCAGGCAGACTTTTTAGAAGAAAAATCTTATTTTTGCAGATTTGAGCAAAAAACAAAACTTGGCTGAAATAACTTATCTAGAGGAATTCTCATAATTCCTGTAGAGTAGCAATACTGGAAATAAAAATAATAACTAGAGCTCTGATTTTTTTTGTCTACTTATTAGAAGTTGATTTTTTAAAAAATCTTTGCCAAATAAGATTAAGAAACCATCTTCTAGTTCTGCCAAAATTTCACTGATTTTGTTGTTCAGGCTCTACTGAACTTTTGGTGTTCCATTTTGGTTTTGCCCATGAATCTTTTCATTAGACCAAAACTTTTTATTATTAATAGGACAAAATTCCCAGCATCCACCCAAAGTTATTTAGCAATTATAATACTCAGACAAGACTTTCTTTAGCATTCTCTGCCAAATTCCTGGTCTCAGTAACTCATACCTCTAGAAATGTCTATGTTGTGCATTTTTGTCCTTGCTATAACTTTGGGTGGAGCTTCTAAGCCTACTTCTTTGACAGGAGGACTAACTGCCAGGTTTAGGATTGATCTACAAATGTAAATAAGCCTTGATCATACATTCTTAAAGGTATATATTAATAATCTAATTTTACAGATGAAGAAGTTGAAACACTGAGATGTTAGGTAACTTGCCCATGTTGTAACAATTAGGGATGTAGCTGGGATTCAACTCAAGGATTCAACTGATGCCAAAGACTGTGTTCCATCATACTTCAATGCCTTTCTGTCTTGTTGTCTTCCCTCCTACAAAAGGAGGTAGCAGCACTCTTTTACAGACTCTTATGCACTTTTCACAGTTACATATATTATATATATGTATATAATTACACATATATCACACACATGCATATATATACACACATATTTTTAGTTAAGTATAATTGGGAGTTGGTGGGCAATAGAATAATATTCAGTATTGATGCAAGAGAGAAAAGTCACAAAAGAAAAGGATCTTAAGTATAAAACAATGTTTGAGAAGGAAGCCGATCCATTATTTTATTCATGCATGCATCCATCTATTTGTCCAATCATGTATTCATTCATTCAACACATGTCTATTAAGTGTAGTAAGTGCTAGCCAATGTTCAACTGGACTGACATGGTTCATTGATCTCACAGGGCGAAATATATAGACCGAGATAAAGAGAAGAACCAGATGCGGTCCCATCTGTGGGGTAAAATGAAAGATGTTTAAACCCTGACTGTGATGTCATTCAGAAAGAAAGGGGAGAGAAACTTATACCTATCTTACAGATGTGCATGAACTCAATTTTTGCTCCCAGCACAGCTTTCACACCTCCACAGTCCTACTAGTAGTTACGAAGCTATTCATATACTGGTGCTGCGAAATGTCTAATGTCCTCTTATGACACAGATATTCATGGCGTCAAAAGAACAAAAAGAATGTGACCAAGATTCAACCAGAAACACCAGTCCACTTAATAGGCCCTCATTTGACATTGTTAATTTCTGTACTGAGGCCAATCCATGTATGTTTCTAGAAAAATCTGATTTAAAAAATTTAGTCTTTTAATTGTAAGAAACATAGAAATAGAATTCATTTTAATCTGGAAATGTTATTTTAGGAACTCCTAGACCAAATGGGAAGAATTTATAGCACAGTAAAACAAATAGTCATGGAATGTTTTGATATGTTATTAAAGTGGGTTGCATAATAAAGCATACTTTGATTGCAATTGGATATAAAAATGTGTGGGACTAACATGTAATTTTTCATAAATCCCCTTAATAATTTTGAGGGGTTTACAAATACCATTAGCATTAAGTGATTGGGCTACTCTAGCCTGGGAATTCACAATAACTAACTTGCTGCTAGTAATCCAGTTGTTTTCTCTACACGGTGGAAATATTCATTAAATTGCCAACACAAGCCGGTGTGGCATCTCGAGCCTGTAATCTCAGCACTTTGCGAGGCTAAGGCAAAAGGATTGTCTGAGCCTGTGGGTTCAAGACCAGCCTGGGCAACTTGGCGAGACTTCACTTCTACAATAAATCAAAAAGTTAGCCGGGTGTGGTAGCACCTGCCTGTAGTTCTGGCTACTTGAAAGGCTGGAGTTGAAGAATCGCTGGAGCCCAGAAGATGGACGCTGGGGTGGCTGTGAGCATGCTGCCACTGAACTCCAGCCTGGACAACAGAGTGAGACTCCAACTCAAAAAAAAAAAAAAAAAGAAAGCAAGGAAAGAAAAAAAGTCAACCTGCTTCCCTCAGAGTGAGGTATTGGTTTTGTCTGTGTTCAAGCTTCTTGGGCCTTGTTTGCCCTAGAGGGATGGCAGATGGGTCACAGGGTGGGGAGGGAGGCTGCAATGGTGACACATAGTTTCCCTCCATGACAGGTAAGCCTTTCAAACGGAAGCTGGTGAATGATTCAAGTTAACTTCATTTACAAGTTAGTTCTATCGGAATCATTCTGTAACTGGGATGTCCCCAGGCTTCGTTGATTGGCCTGTACATGAGGCCAGATTATTAATAACGTTGCAGACTTGATGACTCACTGACCCTAATTTCAATGCAAGGTCTCGGGCCTCTGCAATATCCCTCCTTCCCAAGACTTTCTAGCAGCCTCCTGAATATGTCCCACATGTGCTCTTCAGAAGGCCACTACTGACTTCCCATCCAGCCTCCACTAAGCCCTTCTGTCTCTGCCAACCACCACCCATGCGTGTGTTATTACAAGCTGCATCAGTTTCCTCTTGGTGCCATAATAAATTACCACTAACTTCACAGTTTAAACTAATACACAGTTTAAACTTATTTTATCATTCTGGAGGTCAGAAGTGTAAAATGGGTCTTATGGGGCTAAAAGCAATATGCGGTGGAGCTGTGTTCCTTCTGGGGACTTAAGGGGAGAAGCTATTTCTTTGCATTTGACAGTTTCCCAAGGATGCCTGCATTCCTTGGCTCCTGGATCCTTCTTCCCTCTTTCAAATATATCACTACAACCTTTGCTTTCATTATCTCATAGTCACATCTTTTTCTGACTCCAATACTTTTGCCCCTTTTAAATTTTTTGTTTGTTTATCTTAGCATCTCACTGGAGTGCAGTGGCATGATCATTGCTCACTGCAGCCTCGACCTCCTAGACTTAGGGAGTCCTTCGCTTCAACCTCCTGAGGAGCTGGGACTACAGATGTCAGCCACCATACCCAGACCTGCCTCTTTTTTATAAGTACCCTCGTCATTACACTGGACCCTCTTAGCTGTAGTCGAGGGTTGTCTCCCCACCTCCACATCTTCAGTTAAATCACATCTGTAATATTCTTTTACCATGTAAGTTAACATTCACAGGTTCTGGGAATTAGGATGTGGAAATCTTTTGGAGGTCGCTATTCAGTTCACTACACAAGCTATCTTCCCAGACACAGAGGTCGCCCTTTGAAGTACCACCCCCCATGCCTTGTAACTCTTACAACGCAGGAGAGGCACTAGGTGTCACACGAAAGAGAGAGTGGTGGGAAACAGGCACCCTCCCACCCTATGTCACACCTCAGGAACACATGCTTCAGAGTCCCCATGAGAAAATTCTTTCAGCTCCTAATTTTTGTCCTCTCAGTGAAGAACTCTGAGTTCATAGGCCTGTGCTGGGCTGTTCATCACACTGTCCTCTCCACTCTTTGTACCTCCTTCCTGCATTGAACAGACCCACCTAAAGCTTCCTCCTGGTTGATTCTGTGGTGAGAGTCAACTCCCTGTGCACAGTCAACTCCATCCTTACTACCGTGCCTAAATCTTCTCCCAGGCCAATATCCTCCCGAGAATTTATTCAAGACTTCACCAACCCATCTTCATTCATTTCTGAAAAAAGTACAGCACTGAATGGAAAACCATTACATTAAAAATATTCACATTAAATTTAATGGAAAATGGGGATGCATCCCATCTCAATTTGCCCCTTCCTAAGATATTGAGAGCACAGGATACCGAGCTCATCCTTTATGGCATTCACAGTACTCACATCCCAATACCTCACAATATGTGATGAGAAGGACCAGCAGTGGGGCAAGGATCTGGATGTATGAAGGAAGCCACTGTAAAAGCTGGATAACTTTATAAGGGTAATGTTTAAAATTCTGAAAAAAAAAATTCCCGAAAAAAGCCTACTTGACTCCAGTTTAGAAACATTTCTTGCTCATATAATTCATTGATATAATAATTATGCACCTCAATGGCACTATCTTTCAGTAGGTTCTTTGCTACCTCTGGTAGGCATATTTAATGAGCACAGTTCTAACCAAAATGAGGTATGTAATAAAATCTGAACCAAAAAGTCAAATATCACTTTTTATATTTATATATACCTATTTATTTATTTAATGGAGTTTTGGGTGAAAACTAGATATATCAAGATAAAAAGGAGTGTTGAAAAAGTGGTGGAACTTTTCAAAAACCAATATTTACTTTG
The DNA here is from genome assembly GCF_000164805.1 of Carlito syrichta. Taxonomy (NCBI): domain Eukaryota; kingdom Metazoa; phylum Chordata; class Mammalia; order Primates; family Tarsiidae; genus Carlito; species Carlito syrichta. The sequence goes on from NW_007260372.1 coordinate 109,993, forward strand.
CTACATGAAGAAAGTCTACATTTATCAAACACTTTTTTAATGCCAAGCTCAAGGGTATTAAGACAAAGGAAACAAAATTCCTATAATGAGGAGGATCACCACTTAGTGAAAGAGATCAGAAAATGTTAAAACCATAATAGAAACAAATCAAACATTAATATGGCTATCATGGGATGAATTGCTGAACAATTTATATTTTTTCCCTCAACATATTGATTTTAAATATCCTACAATGAACCTGCATAACTTCTAAAGTAGAAACATTTATAATTTATTATTCTTTTATCTAATTGGTGCAAGTTAACAACAAGCTATAATTAACCCACTGGGTACATCCAGCACTCATCTCAAATTAGAAGTTAACTCAGACCTCAGAATTTGCATTTTATAATTATAAGCCACATCTCTAACTTAAAGCTGCTATGTCATATCTTTAGTCCAGACCTAACCCTCAAAATCTTTAGGCTTTCCTGAAGGGGAGATAATTCTGGCTCATAGGTTCTGATAAAACTCCTTAGTAATCCTTAAGGGAATTACAGAACTTCTGAGTTTGGAAAAACCTTAGAGCTTAAAAGTAACTTACTATAATTACTAGGAAAATGGAGGTCTGGATCAGTGATATGAGCTTGGTGGTAATGTGAATTATTGGCAAGTCTCTGGGCAGAAACTACTCATGCACTTCACTTAAATAAAGAGCCACTTGGGCTTCGTAGGACCCACTCCAGGAGTTTCTGACATGCCTGGCACCACCTAACCTGGGATCTGAATTAATGGAACAACCAAAATCACACGACTTCTTTTCTGTAATTCCACATCTGCCTTCAACTCTGCTCCCAAGGCAAGCTCCCCCCAGGTTGGGAGATAAAACCTAGTCTATGGGGCGCCCCTCAAATTTGGCTCTTCTTTTGGCTTTCTGTGCAGGCCAGCCACCTTTGGTAGTGACTGCGTCTTTCTGATGTCCCATCGAGCAGCAAGTCTTTTTTTTTTTTTTTTTTTGAGTTGGCGTCTCACTCTGTCGCCTAGACTGGAGTGCAGCGGCCGCTCCCGGCCACCGCAGCCTCGACCTGCCGGGCTCCGGCGATCCTTCCGCCTCCGCCTTCCAAGTAGCTGGAACTACAGGCGCATGCTACCACGCCCGGCTCATTTTTGATTTATTGTAGAGATGAGGTCTCGCCAAGTTGCCCAGGCGGGTCTTGAACCCGTGGGCTCAGGCCATCCACTCACCTCAGCCTCCCATAGCACGGGATTACAGGTTGAGCCACCGAGCCCGGTTCAGCAAGTCTTATACTTGGCTGCTCAATTCATATTTTCTCAGCACAGATCACCTTGGTCTGTGGTTTAAAAGTAGGCCTTGCCTAATATTCTACATCTCTTTCCAGTCTAGGTTTACTTCTAGGTCTGGCTTCTTCTGGTTTCCCAAAGATACTAGTGAAACAAACAAAAGCATAAGTCTTGAGATGCCTTTTCCTCCTCTACTTTGCTCCCTGTAACATTTGGGGCTGGGGTACTCTTTCCTCCATGGTGTGCAACGCTTCTAACTTCCTCCTTCCAAGTTAAGGGCGATAAGTAGGGCACTCCAGAACTTCCTCCTTGGAAGGTTTCACAGCTTAATCACTTGAGGGTAAGTTTGAAAGTCAAAGAAACCTGTGTTAAAATCCCAGCTCACGCAATTTCTTGGTATGTAGCTTTGTGATCTTAGGCAAAAACTTTACTTCCACCATCTTTAAAATGAAGATAATGATAGCACAAGTTTATGGAGCACAGTCATTTACATGATGCAGTGCCTGGCATGTAGTAACAGCCCAACAAACAGTAGCCTTGAGTGTCTTTTTCTTCATGTACTCCTCAAATACCACACTAGACTCTCATTTTTAGGATCCATGTTCTAACATTCAATGTGCATATTCATTGGCTTCACCAAATAATGTTGCAACTGGTCATTAGATTTTGATATTTATGATATCACATTGGTATCATCGTCTGGTTTTAAGATTAGTTTTAAGATTTTGAAGTAATTTTTCTTAATATTGCTAGGATTCAAAGAGAGAAGTTATTTAAATAGGCATCTCTTCATCATCTTTCCTAAATTATTTTTCTATTTCTGATATACTATTTTAAACCTTTTCTCTGAATGTAGGTGCCAATTTTGCTTTTAAGAAAACATGATAATAAAAACTACCTGGGTGTGAAGAAAAAATGTAGAGTTTGTCATCTTATTTTATTTAAGATGGACAACCAAATTGATTTTTTTTTCTTCTTCATTTTTTAATCTTTGAAGTCCTACACAGGTCAAAACCCATGATTCATTTTTTTTTCTTAGCTTTCTGGCTGTAATGCAATGATTTACTTTGCATTACTTTACTATTTACTTATTTTATCAATTCTCGCATTTCTTCTCATGTGATAAAATAAAACCCCAATGTGATTTTTTTTTCTTTTCTCTGAACAGGAAATAGCCACTTAGCTCCATTTCTGGTGGTTTTGCCTGTACCGGAACGTCCTGTACCTATTACAAACCTTGGACTGTCAGGAAAAGATGTACTAACTTGAGTATTTTGAACAATGGAAATTGAACAGAATATAGAATATCGGACATTTTAAACCAAACTCTATTTTCTGGACAAAGACAATATGGCTAAAATGTTTCATAGCACAAATCAGCCTAGATTCTTTGAAAATCACTAAAATGATTAAAATAATCATGTGTACTGACAAGAACAAACTCTTTGCTTTACAATGAGTTCTTGTCTTATTTTCAGAGTCTTATTTCAAGATTACTGGTCAATCTAGTTTTTACCGGCATTAACCTTCCTGCAAAATGAGATCCTTTAAGTTGGTCTTTCAATTGACTGGCTGACATAAAAGTCATCCATTCTGAGACTTAATCAGGTAAAAAACGGACTGTCTTCTCTGGGTCACGTTACCTCGTCTGGTAGAATTTGTTTGAAACAAGGCCTTTAATGCTGATCATACAGATCACATTGCCCTGAGTTCATGGCTTCCTTAACTCCTTGCTTTCTGAAATCTTTATTTGCTTCGCTTTTCTTTGTTTCTGTCTTTCCCCATCACCTTGTTCAGGGAAGGTGAGCACTAACTCTATTGAGTGCATTTGTTGCCATGGTGAAGAAAATAGTACAATTCCACAGTTAATAAAGAGTATCAGGGTGAGGAAGATATTTCTTCCAAGCTCGCATGATTTTCATTTCATTACAGTGGAACTAAAGAGCATTGACAGGCCTGTCGAAGCAAAATCTTATGTTAGATGTAGTTCATAATGTCATGCTATTCACTCAGAATATAGTACTTTCCATTGAAAAATTATTCTAAATGCTTGCACTGGAAGAATGTTTTAAAAGGGGCTTCATGTGGTCATTTTTTTCCAACTAAAAAGGAATTGACATTCTACAGATTTCCATTTTGAAAACTGAAAAGTCACAGAATAATACTGTTGCAAAAATTCCCTATTAATTCATGCTCTAAAAAATGATTTGTGGTTTTTCTTAAAGGAAAATGTCTTCATTTTTAGCTGTCCTATCCAAACTTGCATGTAAAACACACGAAGGACCCTACATTTCACAGTACAAAAGGTAATACATTTTTAGTGATTTATGTGGTTCTAACAAGAGAATTTGTCCTCTTACCCTTCTCTCTCATTCCTTTCCATATCTTCTACTTATTTCTCCTACTCACCCAACCTCCCTTTGTATGGACATATATGAATAGATCCAAAAGGGCCAAGTGTGTCAGGATTTTTTACTGGAAAGGAGACATGAGAGCAGCTAAGGTCTAAGAGTAGATCTTAATGTCTTTGCCCCATGAATTTTTTAGTTGTTAGGTAATTCAAAATATCACAGCTGAATATCTTATGAGAACTCATGTCAACTTCACAATCTTTCATTAAAAGGGAAAACTTTCTTAATTGCAATTTTTTCTACTCATCCAAGTCCAATATACTATAATGAAATGCACTTCTGTGAGCACTCAATTGTTTCAGTAAAGAAAGACTACATAAATATTTTTTTAAACCTAGATGGATGAAAAATGAGAATATTTGAAAATAGCAAATTTCCAACTTTTAACTCCCTTGTTAAGGTGCCCAGTCCTTCTGAACACTGAGATTATTAGAACTACAAATAAAGTAGAATAAAGGGTTGAAGTGACTTTGGTTGAAGTCTGCTGATAGAAAACATAAAGGTAGGTTATGTAAGGATTTTTCTAATTATAGTTCAAATAATGAAAAAAGTGGAAAAAGAAAGATGAATGCATGCATGTAAGGGCTTCTTTAGAGGAAAGAAAGTTACCTTTAAAAATGAATGGTTGCCATTTTGTCAAGACATTATTTTAGAATAGGCACTATGGAGACGAACTTGTGGGAAAATATTATAAGTAATAATTGCAAAGCACTCATGACATTATGCACTTTATACAATTATTCTTGTACAATCCTTGTTTATTATCAGCCCAAGAAGGTAAGTATCAATGTGCACATTTTTGCAAAGAGAAGAGAAATCTTTTTCTCAAACTCCTAGAATAAAAGAACCCTTGAAGTGAGCTGTATGGAATGCCAGACCTTATCTTCTGCCTCTTGCTGACAAGGAAAGTAAAAGTTTCTAGTATTTTGGAAAAGGTGGCATTGGGAGAGAAATTGTAAAGAGAGTAAATTCATAGATTTGGCCTAGTTAATTCAACTTTGTCATTCCTTACAAAACAAAAGAGCCATTTGGATGGTCACATAACCAGAGAATTTTAGTTTTTCAGCTGGATTTTGCAAGTATTTCTTACAATAACTCTCCAAACCTTACAGCATCCCTCCCATTTAATCACAACCTCTTACTGTATTTTTCCATTTGATAGACAATCATGTGTTTCCCTTCGTTAAAAAACATCAATCTGAGCACTTTTAAAGATTACATCAAACTTGATGAGAGAACGACTGCACTTTAAGATACAGGAAGCATGAAAAATATGGATCTAAATGTGGACTCCAGTCAAACTAACAAATATAAATGCATTTGAGACTCATGGAATGAAGCATCACACAAATGTAATTCAATATGTATTGCTTTGCAGACGAGGTCCAAAGATTCAGTATGATGTTGACTCTAAGGCTGGTTGAGGACCACAACCACTGGATTCTACAACAGAAATTTGCATTCACAGCTGGAGACTACTAATAAACTTGCAGGACTAAGAACTTCCAGTGAATTTTGTCTTGTCTTCTAGGCAGCATGTTATTCAATTAGCAGTAGGCTAATAATTTTGTTTTGTTTTGAAGCTGTCAGTTTTGGGGTAAAATCATACTCTAGAATAAAAAGAAGCAATGGTTTACCACCGATTTCATATTCACCTTCTAGAGCATTCATACAATAGTGAACACCTTCATTCCTTCAGTCATTTATTTTGGGGGCAAAAGGGAGGAAACAAGGTCTCACTATGTTGCACAGGCTGGTCTTGAACTCCTGAGTTTAGGCTGTCCTCCCTCCTCGGCCTCTCAAAGTGCTGGGATTGTAGGACATGAGTCATAGTGCCTGGTCTATTCATTCTTTAATTGAAAAATATTTATTGTATGTATGCTGTTTACTAGGCATTAAGTAGGGAACAAAGTATGCAGTTTTTATGTTTTGATACTGAATATTATATTTTAGCAGTCCCCAACCTTTTTGGCATCAGGGACCAGTTTTGTGGGAGACAATTTTTCCATAGATGGGGGCGATGTGCAGTCAAACCTCACTGTTAATGTTAATCTGTATTTGCAGCTGCTCCCTAGTGCTGGCTTCACCACCTCAAATAATCAGGCATTCGCTTCTCATAAGGAACATGCAGCCTAGATCCCTTGCATGCACAGTTCACAATAGAGTTTGCACTCCTATGAGAATCTAAATAGTGCAGCTGATCCCACAGAAGGCAGAGCTCAGACGGTAATGCAAGCAATGGGGAACAGTTGTAAATACAGATGAAGCCTCACTTACTAACCCTCTGCTCACCTCCTGCTGTGCAGACTGGTTCCTAACAGGCCACAAACCAGGACCGGTTTGTTGGGCCCTGAGGTTGGGGACCCCTGTTATAGCTCGTAAGAGTCTAAAACAAGGGAACAAAATTCCAGAACAGTATCTGGAGGTGGTTTTCAAAGCAGTAATTCTTCAGGATGCTCCCCTTCTGCTAAAGGGCTCCGGGGCCAAAACTATTTGGTTGACATTGCACATTGAAGTCCTACCTTGAAGGGAATTTCAGTGAACACTCATGTAGCAAAGACTGAGAAACCCAAAGCACTTTTTTTTTTAACCCAGTAGCACTGCTTAACATCTCTGTGTGAAACATTCTAGGTGAGATGTCAGCTTTGAGAAGGCCTACTTAGGAACATTAATTCAGCAGGTCAAAGATGTGAGAAGAACAAACAAGCAGATGCCCAGTTCTGGAATAGCTAGCAGAAGAGTAGAAAAATCTTTGAAATATGTCATAACTCTGCCACTGAGAGATCAAACATATATTTATTTGGAATAAAATTAACTATAGTGGAGGGCATGGCTATGTATGCTCTGAAGCTATAGAAACTAACTTCCTTTTTTCCTTCCTGTTTGTTTAGGAAAGATATGTAGGGTGCTATGATTTCGTCACTGATAATTCTTTCAAAAAAGGTGTGTGAATAATAAACTTTTTCAGGTTTTCATGTCTAAAAATATCTTATTTTACCTTTGCAAGCTTAGGATAATTAGACTGTGGAGAGAATTCTAGATTCAAAGTGATGCTCCATCATAACATTGTACATGTTGTTACACTGTCTTCTAGCATCTGGTATTGGTGATGAGAAATCTGGAACTCTTTTTTGTCTCCCCCCCGACTCTCTCCTTCCTTTCCTTTCTCCCTCCCTTCTTCCCTTCCTCCCTCCTCTCCTTTCTTTTTGCTTTTTTTCCTTTTAGAATTTTCTGGTCTCCTTTCCCCAATGATTACATCTTTTAATAAAATCCGTCTTTTGTTTCGTTTTCACCATGTCTCTTTTACTTTGATCAATCTTGCCAGAGTTTTGTGTTATTTACTATCTTAAAAAATGGTTAGACTATCCAAAAAGCCAATAACGTGTAAAAAATACTCCTCATCATTAATAAGCATAAAAATGCAAATTTATTTAAAATTATGTATTATGATACAGCTGTTCGACTGACAAAATCTGGGCAATGCCGAGTGTTGACAAGAATAAGGAGAGACTGGTGACCTCAAGCTCTGCTGATGATAGTGTAGGCTGGGGATGGCCCTTTGGGGAACAATGCAGAAGAGGGCAGAGTTAGCACACCTGTACCCATAATGCAGCAATTTTACATCTGGTTGTACACCGACCCACACATAATCTTTTTTTTTGAGTTGGAGTCTCACTCTGTCACCCAGACTGGAGTGCAGTGGCCGCTCCCGGCCACCGCAGCCTCCACCTGCTGGGCTCCGGCGATCCTTCTGCCTCAGCCTTCCGAGTAGCCGCAGTTACAGGCATGCGCTACCACGCCCGGCTGATTTTTTATTTATTGATTGATTGTAGAGATGGAGGTCTCACTGCCCAGGCGGTGTCCAACCCGCAGGCTCAGGCAATCCACTCACCTCAGCCTCCCAAAGGCGCGGGATTACAGGCTGAGCCACCGAGCCCGGCTAGAAACTTTTATAGATGATAGATGTGTGTGTGTGTGTGTGTGTGTGTGTGTGTGTGTGTGTGTGTGTGTGTGTGTGTGTGTGTATGAGAGAGAGAGAGAGAGAATGTATGAAAGGGAGAGAGAGAGCGCCCACAGGGACTGTATGAAGATTTTCATTGGGCTGGTATTTGGGTGGAAGGAGAGTAACTTGCGAACATAGACTGATAAATGTGGTGGACCCACATTCACAGAGAATCATATAAACAACAGAACATACATTAAACAGAACAGAATGGTCACCATGGTTATTAGGGTAAAGGGATCTGGGTGTGAGCAAAGGAGAAAGCATTAAACCAATCAATCAAACAAAAAAACCCTAAAGCTTCCATTTTTGTTAATTCCTGATATTTTTTTTCCCCCATGCTTGGAGGGTTGTGTCCAGACATTCTACATTCTATTTAAATGATACTGTTCAGCAGTGACTTCACTTACCTCTTCCTGTTCTCTCTCTCTCATCTACTATCAGTCATAGATAGATTTCCCTCTTCCCTCCTTTCCCTATCTCATCTCTACCTATCTCTTTTTGCTCCTTTGTCTCTGTCTCTCTCAGTGCTTCATGTCACTGATTTCTGAAGTGCCTTTATAAATTTTCCTTTTTGTCTATTTGTACTTATTCTCTTACCTTTTTTAATTTCTTGAGATGAAGGCTCAATTTATATATTTTTAATATGTGTTCCCTCATGTAGGTGTTCAAAGCTCACTTCCTTGCTTGCTCTCTCCCATTGCTTATAGTAAGACCATCTGCCTTTTAATTCTAGATTCCTATAAAATATTTTATATATGATATATTGAAAACAGGCAAAATCATAAACTTTACTACGTCTGTATGTAAAATAATGTCTGAACAGCAGAAAATACACTAATGAAGAGTAAATTATTAAACTGGAATATCAATAAGATGACTTCTCTCAATGCATTGATAATAAGTAAAGAGATGAATAATATGGGATAAAATTTAATAGGTAAAAATTCAGGAGTTCCATTTTTTTCTGAAAAAAAATGAGGAAAATAAAACATATGCCTTCCAAACACTCTTGCACAACTGGTGAGAGTGTAAAGTTATGGCTGCCAGTCTGGAAGTGATCCAGAAATAATTTTAAAATTGTGTCTGGGCACAATCAATGACCTAGTGTAGTTGCCAGCCCCCAAGATGACACCTAGTGATTCCTTCCTGCTGTTATTTACATCCTTGTCTAATCCCCTCCCACGTTGTACCAGGTAAGGTGACTAATTTCCCAAGTGTGTTTGAAACTTAGCCAATTTTAAAACCTAAAAGTCACATTCTAAAACCTGAGAAATCTTTCAATTCCAGGCAAACCAAGATAGTTGGTTACCCTAGTATCATGGTGGGTCTTTATGACCAACTGAATGCAGCAGAAGTGACAGATTTTGTATAGATTTCTAGAAAATCTATACAAATATGCCTTCTGAGAGTAGGCACTGTAGCTTCCATCATGGACACTCTCTCATGGCTTGGGGTCTCTCTCTGACCACTACTCACTCTGGGGGAATCAAGCTCCCATTGTGAGGAACTTTATGGAGAGGCCCAAGAGGCAAAGAATTGAAACCTCTGGAAAACAGCCATGCATGTAATTTAGACAGGGATTCCTCCTCAGCCTAATGTCAGGATAACTTTGGTATCCGATGATAGTTAGACTGCAACTTTATGGAGATTCTGTGCCGAAACCACTCGACTTACTTGTCACCGGATTCCAGAACTACCGAAACTCTGAGATTTAAAAAAAAAAGTTTGATGTTTTAGGCTACTAAGTTTGGGGTAATTTGTTACATAGCAGTACATAAGTAATATACTAGGGATGTCAGCTCATGGGGACATATCCCAGGAACATTCTTGAACAGGTGCCTAAGCATGTTCCCTGAGGCACTATTTATGTGCAAATAGATGGTGAATAGATTTTCATCAGTAGCAGAATGAAATAAGGAAAATATAGAAGATTCAAATAATATAGCACTATCATATTCTGGAAGAAATGAAAAATATTGGATAAATATTTCTTCAAAATTGTGCAAAAATGTTACATAAGTAATCATCATTATTCATAACAATATTTAGCAAGAGATAGAAACATGGCTTAGAAAAAACTAGCATTTATTTAAAATTGAAAACAGTTTAATATTTATTTTATAAATGATCACAAAAATGCAAATAAATGTGCTTCTTAATAATGAGAGAGAATTGGGAGGCTGAGGTGAGTGGATTGCCTGAGTCCGCAGGTTCGAGACCCGCATGGGCAGCGAGACCTCATCTCTACAATAAATCAAAAAAATCAGCCGGGCATGGTAGCGCATGCCTGTAATTCCAGCTACTTGGAAGGCTGAGGCGGAAGGATCGCCGGAGCCCAG
>NW_007260372.1:120049-138505 GCF_000164805.1 Carlito syrichta
GGCTGTGGTGGCCGGGAGCAGCCACTGCACTCCAGTCTGGGTGACAGAGGGAGACTCCAACTCAAAAAAATAATGAGAGAGGAGAAAAAGAAAAATATATTAAACTAAAATAGAGAAATGAAACATGGACTATACAAAGACCTTTGACAATACCTTCCCATGAACTGAGGAGTATGCAAACTCTATTATAACTGAGCTCCAAAAATACTTCAGCGTAGCACACAAAAATGTGAATCAATGTCACAACTTCACTTATGAACATAAATTCAAAAAATTCTAAATACAAAATTAAAAAACTAATCTAGCTAGGTATTAAAATAATGCATCATAGTAGAGTATGATTTATTCTAAGAATGAATACAATTCAATGTTAGATAATATACTATTTTAATTATTACATTAACAGATTAGAGAAAAATATAAGGCAATTAAATTTTATACATTTAAAAGAAACACTTTAATATCTACTTTTCAATCGGTCTAGCTAATAAAGTTTCATATATATGGAATTTCCTCTATCTTATAAAGGGCATTTTCTAGAAATATATACAAAACAACATGCTTACTTTTGATAGATCAGACATTTGTATATTAGAATTTGTAAAAATAAACTTTGATTTCTAATAATTTGATAGCTTATAACCATTCTCATGAAAGTCAGAAATGTGATAAGAATATTTGGTTTCAGTGATAATAGTTGAGATTCTGGCTAATGCAATAAAACTAAGGTAAAGAAATAAGACACATAAAGTTTTATCTTAAAAAGACAACACTCATTATTTTCATAGGATAATTTACCTAGAAAATCCAAGAGAATTAAAGGAAAATCTTTAAGTACTAATAACATAGGTAAATCTACAAAAAAAAAATAGCTTTTCCAAATATCAGAAATAGCCAGTTTGAAAATATAATGGAAACATGACTGTCTCATCATGATTTTTTTAAAAAAGCAATTACAATAGCAACAAAATTATAACTGTGAAGCAATAAAGCCAAGAAGAAATATGAAAAACCTATATGGATATAAGTTATAAAATTTTACTGAAGCATATAATAGATTCATGTTCTGATTGGAAAGACCTTGCATAATGGTTCTTTCCAAATTAATCTATGTAGTAAGTGCATTCCTTCAAAAATCAGATTAGGATGATGTATCATAATGGAATTTCATAGATTACATTTTTAAAAAAGGAAAATACATAGGAAGGAAAAACGTGTAAGGATAGTCATGAAAGCTATGTATTTACATAATATATGCAAATATTAACTTTAAATTTATTTCATAATAAGAATTAAAGACATAATTATAGTTAAAGGTCTTTTCTTAGGACTAGCATAGTCTCAACTATGATAACAAAAATAGTAGAGGTCTTGTACAGAAACAGGCAAATAAACCATAGATACAGAACCAAAGGCAGCAAGTATAGAAGTGGCATATGTAGATTAATTTTTAGTTTATAATAAAGACCATTTTAAATTGGTACAGAAAAGTTAGCCTGCAAATTGTTCAATTGTTTTGAACAATTAGCAATCCACTCTAAAGTCATTTCCAGACCTTACATTATTCACAAAGATGAATTCTAGATCATTTAAATAGCTAAGCATAAATAACCCCGAATTATCAAAAGTGTTTGTGAAAAATATGTTTATAACTTTTATGTGGTAAAAACGTTCATATAAAAGACACGAAAGCTATAAAGGAAAAAGAATTGATTTATTTATATATTCAGTTTTCAAATTTTCAAGTAGATATCATGAAGATAACTCAGTGTTTAGAAGTATAGGCTTTGGAGCCAGATTTCCTGGGTTCTGGATTTGCTACTTGGTTATATGGCCTTGGGCAAATTATGTAATTAATCCACACCTCAGATTTATATCTGTAAAATAGAGATAATAATAGTACCTTTTCCATAGGACCATTGTGAGTCATAAATAAGTTAAAAGTAAAGTACCTAGGACAGTACCTGGCTCATAGTAAATACTAATAGGTGTTTGCTACAATTAAAAAGACAAGTTAAAAAAAAAAATTACATGTTGAGCACATATAGGATCAAGATTCAGGATAAATAAAAAGCGCCAACAAGTAATTAAGAAAAAAAATCCTGGTAGAAATATGAGTAAATAATATGAACACAATTCACCGAAGAAAAAAGTATATGACCATCTATACTTACACTGAAAATAAGAGAAATGCAATAGAAAAGTGCTTAAAATGGCAATACAAAAGATTTACATTATCAAGTGTTGCCAAAGATATGGAGAAATGTTAGCAGGAATATACATTGATGAAACATTTTGAAAGACAACTTGGTAGTATCTGTAAAATGTAAATGATATTCCATTATTTATAGCAATTCCACTTGTAGAAATATATGTCCTAGAAATATGCCCATATGTACAAAGATTTTCTGCAACAGAGAAAGAATTCTATGTGTCCTAAGTGTCCATTCCCATGGTGAGGATTTGATAAAGTATTTTTCATTCATGCAGTAAGAATGATACTCTTCTTTTTTTTTTTTTTTACTTCTTTGAGAAAATGCCACACTGCTTTCCACAGAGGTTGAACTAGCTTACATTCCCACCAACAGTGTAATAGTGTTCCCTTTCCTCTACAATCTCACCAACACCTGTTATTTTTTTTTTTTTATTAATGTCAATCATACTGAACAGTGTAAGGTGGTATCTCATTGTAGTTTTGATTTCCATTTCTTTTTTTTTTTTTTTTTTGAGTTGGAGTCTCACTATTGTCGCCCAGGCTGGAGTGTAGTGGCACGCTCATGGCCACCGCAGCCTTGACCTACTGGGCTTAGGCGATCCTTCCGCCTCAACCTTCCAAGTAACTGGAACTACAGACGCACGCCACCATGCCCGGCTAGTTTTTGTGATTTATTATAGAGACGAAGTCTCACCAAGTTGCCCAGGCTGGTCTCGAACCCCTGGGCTCAGGCAATCCTCTCACCTTGGCCTCTCAAAGTGCTTGGATTACAGGCTGAGCCACCGCGCCCAGCTGATGCAACTCTTACAAGACAATAAGGAAGTCACACACACACACTCACACACTGATGTGGAAAAAAATGCTTTAAGTTCTATTATTAAGTTATGAACATTCTTATTTTGAAATAAATTTAATGTTAATATTTGCATATATTATGTAAATACATAGAAAATTAATTGATACCTGTCTCCTCAAACTCGACACTGCCAATTGCCAGAAATTGAAGGACGCGTGTGGGGAGAAGTGTTGTTTACTGTGGCTAGAGGGGTGGAGATTATAATTTTTTAAAATAATAATAAAGAAGGATAGAGAAAGCACACATAACAAGACATGCTTTCTTCTCTCAATGAGTTCATAATATAGAATGGGTGATTTAAAAAGTTATCAAATGTTTTTATGCAAGCATTTGTCTACATCTGGAGTTCTACCTGTCAATTTAGAATTCCCATGAGAATCAAATAAGATAATACATATAAAGGGCTTAAAAAATGTCTGACACATGTAAATCCCTCATAAGTATTTGCAAATACATATATATATTTAAATTTTATTGTGAAGAATAGAAGATGCAATCACGCTATTGTTAAGAGCTGACATTTTCCACCCGTGTGTCAGTCCAATTCCATGGCACTCACCATCTGATTCCTTCCTTGTTCGTGTGCTTACTTCTGTACAATCTGTTTCTGCCCACTGCAATGAAACTCAGCAACTGCTGGGAGTTATTTTGTACCAAACTGTTTCCTTACTGCTTGGAGCAGGACTTGGCACACAGTATGAACTCAACAAATTTTCATTGAATCATAAATCCTTTCTGCCAGTGCTTATCTCTTGTACTGATTAATGTATTTTTCCTTATGGTAAAACTTGAGCAATAATTTCTAACTACTTCCCTAGCAAACATTTCAAAAATAGTGGTGTGAGTACTATGCTTTCTAGTATCTTGACTTGCTGAAAGCAATGTTTGACCAAATTCAACAGTTATCAAAAGGCAAGCTTCTTTAGCTGTTTTGCTGAAACAATAAAGAAATGAATGTTTGGGACAGAGGTAAACTAAAATGTCTATCCTAATGGGAATGAGTAACAGGATTCTGGTCCCCAAAATTCCAAAGCAGCATCTGTGCTTGCCAAAGGCAGGAAGGCATCACTGAGGAAAAGATATTTGCCTTCAGCTTTCCAAAATAAACTATCTAGAGTGACCAGGGGACATATGAAAATATCAATTGGCAGTGTTTATTTAAATTAATGCCAGAAGGTTTGACTTTTATCTTCCCTTGGAAAAAATTCTGTTGTCAAAGTAGGCTGTGTGTAGGGAAAAAACAAATGTGTGTTAAGAAAATGGTTTCTACAGATTAATTTCCTCCTGCAAAAAGTATGAAAATCTATTCTTTTTTTATTTTTAATGAGACAAGGTCTCATTCTGTCACCCAGGTTGGCATGCAGTGATGTGATCTCAGCTCACTGAAGCCTCAGCCTCTTGGATTTAAGTGGTCTTTCATCTCAGCCTCGTGATTAGCTGGGACTACAAGCAGGTACCACCTAATTTTTAATCTTTCTTTCTTTCTTTCTTCCTTCCTTTCTCTCTCTCTCTCTCTCTCTCTCTCTCACCCACCTCTCCCTCTCTCCCTCTCTTCCTCTCTCTCTCTCTTTCCTCCCTCCCTCCCTCCCTTCCTCCTTCCTTTTCCTTTCTTTCTCAGTGTTGCCTAGTTGGTCTCAAACTCCTGGGCTTAAGGAATTTTTCTGCCTTGGCCTCCCAAAGTGCTGGGATTACATACATGAGCCACTACACCCAGCACGTGGGTTGAATTCTAGACAACATTGTTGGTGGTTTGTGTGTTATTAGGACTTTGAGACTACTGATTGCAAAATCTTGGCATCTGTCATTACAAAGATGATACAATTGAAGACAGCTTCATGTGCAAACATGCCATCTACCTCTTTCTCTGGGTGCATTCATCTTTTACTCAGTAATTAATTAAAACCTTTTGTATGTCAGGATATTCATTCTTTATTACTCATCTTGTAAATACTTTTAAAAAACTTGTTTTCTGTCTTAAAATTCACATACTAAATGATGTCTACTTTTCATACATAATGTTTCCATTTTTATGTAGTCAAATCATGTAATTTTTGATCTTGTTGTTCTAGTTTCTGGCTTGATCTTCATGTTGAGAAAGACTATTCCAAAAAAATAATTAAAGTAATGAGTTGTATTCCCTTCTATTGATTTCATGTTTTTATTATTATAATTAAACATTTGATAGATCTAGAGTTTGCTTTAGTGTACAATGGAGGTAGTGACCAAATTTTTTTCAGAATGGTTTTTAGATCTTTTCATTAATGAATATATTGCAAAAAATTTACATTTCATCTTTTATATTTACTAAATTAGCATGTACACTTGAATCTTTTTATGAACTATTAGTTCATTTACTTGATCTCTTTGTCAAGTGTACTATTTTAATACCTATTAGAAAACAATCCTTTATTTTCAGAATTTTCCTAGCTGTTTTTTACATGTTTATTCTTCCAGATGTGCTTTTGAAAATCATTTAAAATTTTTATGGCTACATTCTCATTGTCAAACATTTAAAAGAGAATATGAAATAAAACATAAAAATCTCTTACTTCTTCCCTAGTCTGTTCTTCTCCCCAGAAGTAATAATGGCTAATATTTCTGAGTGTATGTTTTCAGAACACTTTCTATTCATTTACTTAAACATATATGCTTATGTACATATTGAATCATAAATCAACGGAATTATACAGTTATTATTGTTTTGAGTTTTTCTTACTTTATATTTTTGATAGGGATGTCAATGTCAACATATAGTGGTTTTCTTCATTGATATGTATTTTATTAAGATACACACACATATTTATCAACCCTCAAGTGATATTCATTTATATTGTCTGTCTCTCTCTCTCTCTCTCTCTCTCTCTCTCTCTCTCTCTCACGTTCTTTTTTGACATGACAAGGCTCCTCATCTTGTAGTCATCATTGTACAAAAAAATTTTTTTCAGTGTTTTCTTTGGGTTCTTAGAAGTAGAATTAGTGAGTCATGAACACTTGTTAAAATGCCAGGTTGCCTTCCAAAAAGTCTTTACACATTTGCACTCCCCTGAAAAATACATGGGATTGCCTGTTTCTCCATTTGCGCAGCAGTTTTTGAAAATCATTTGCTAACATATGGCTTCGATTTTGAATTTTTTTTTGATTGAGAGTCTCACTCCATCACCCAGGCTGGAGTGCAGTGGCAGGCTCCCAGCCACCCCAGCGTTGACCTGCTGGGCTCCAGCAATCCTTCTGCCTCAGCCTTCCAAGTAGCCGAAATTACAGGTGCACACTACCATGCCCAGCTAATTTTTTTATTTATTGGAGAGATGAGGTCTTGCCAAGTTGCCCAGGCTGGTCTTGAACCCGTGGGCTCAGGCAATCCCCTCACCTCAGCCTCCCAAAATGCTGGGATTACAGACTTGAGCCACCGCACCTGGCCTATTTTGAATTTTTTATAGGAGAGAATCAAAGACTAGTTGATGCTTCAGAATCCCATTAATTGAGACGATTAGATTGAAGTATGTCATTCTGATGTACAAAAGTAACTAATAGCAAAACAAAAAATAGAATGAATATACTTCAAGTTACTAGGCCGAGGTATATTTTAGCAAATGCAGATAGTGTAACAAGAATAGAATATAAAAATATTTTAATATCAGAAGAAGAAAAAGCAAAAAATCAATAAGATAAAGTTTCTTCATCTTAATGTGAATAAGACACTCACCTAATAAAAAAAGTACATTGAAACAAACAGAAACCAATACACACATTCAGTAATTCAGAAAAGATAACAAAATCACAAAGCTATACCTGGCAAAAATAAAATTGAATTCAAGATGAACAGTATTAAATAACATTAAAAGATTTCTTTATTGCAATAAAACGATGATACACAAAATATAAAACTCCACTATTAACCTTTTACAACAAAAAATACAGCACTGAAATGTATGAAGTAAAAATCATTGGCAATACAAGTTTATAATACTAATGAGAGACATGAATACCTTTTCTGAATTCTTTACAGATTGAGTAGATTAAAAACTAAAAATTAATTTGAAGAAGATCCAAATATACCATTGGAATTTCTATATATTACATATAAAGTATTCATGTATAATTATATATTATATATAATATAATGATATTATATCTATCCATAGAGATATTTCATATTTATTATTTGTAAGACTGATATTGCTGGTTGTTCACCCACCCAGCAACAATCCACTCTTCTTTCTAGTGAACAGAAAGCCAGTTTGGGTGTCTTTAATAACAACAGGGTATGAACCATGATGAGTTGAAGCTTGCAATCTGATTTCCATTTACTAGTTAATTGGTGGGTGGGTGAAACCAAAGAGAAAACACTTTGAAGCTTCTAGGAAATGTTTTTATTTCAGACATAAGACTTGTAAGAACCCTTCTTTTTCCCTTCCTGCTTTTGGACATTTTCATGACATAAAATGACACTTGGAATTGCTATAATCAATTGTCTTGAGTTTATGAGAACAGACACTGCCAATATAGGACATGGACAGAGCATGAAGAAGGAAAGAGACTGTGTCCTTGATGACATCATTAAACTGCAGAACAGAACCAACTCTGGAAATCTCTACTCCTGGACCTCTTCAGTAATACAGTATTATTGTTTAAACTACTTTCAACCAGTTCTTTTAATACATGCAGTTGACACAAATAGAGGTTAACTTCTCAGACCACAGACCAATACATGTGGAAATAAATTTTAAAAAGAGGGGAAAAAGCAATTTTATTTTATATATTTTTTATTTTAAAGACGTGGAGTACAATTCACTGTTAGGTACATAAGTGGTCATTGTACAGGTAAAGTGTGAGTACCCTTATTGATATTATGTGCTCCCCTCCCCTGGCAGTGTCTCACTATTGCCAATCTCTTTCTTATGATATAACAATGTTCAGGGTCTGTTTATGAGTGAGTATATGTGGTACTCAGATCTTTGTTTCTGTGATAAATCACTGAGTATTATAGACTAATTCCATCAAGTTGCTGCAAAGTTCATAATTTTTTCTTTATGGCTGCATAATATTCCATCATGCAAATGTACCCCATTTTATTTATCCAGTCCACTTTTGATGGTCAGCATGATTGGTTCCATGTTTTTGCTGTTGTGCATAATGCTGCAAGAACATACATGTGGAGGTATCTTTTTTGTAGAGTGACTTGACTTCCTCTGGGTATATTCCCAGGAAGGGGATTCCTGGGTCATATGGAAAGTCGATACTAGGTCTTTTAGAAATCACCACACCGTTTTCCACAGGGATTTTACTAGTTCATGTTCCCCAAACAGTGTAGAAATATTCCCTTTTCCCCACATCCTCTCCAGCATCTGTTGTTTTTGAGTTACTGATGATGGCCATCCTGACTGGAATTAGGTGGTATTTCATTGTGGTTTTAATTTGCATTTCTTTGATGACTAGTGAGGCTGAGCATTTTTTCATGTATCTGTTGCCTGCTCCTATGTCTTCTACCGAGGTGTCTAGTCATATCTTTTGCCCATTTTTTAAGAAATAGGGTTGTTTATTTTTTTCTTTCATCATGTTTGGGTTCCTTGTAGATTCTGGGTGTTAGACCTTTGTCAGATTTACAGTTGGCAAATTTTTTTCCCATTCTGGGCTCTCTCCCCACTCTTTTGATGGTTTCTTTTGCTTTACAGAAACTTTACAGTTTGACAAAATCCCACTTGTCTATCTTATGTTTTATGGCATTCACCTTGTGAGAATTGATCAGGAATTGGTTGCTTATTCCAATTACCATTTCCTATGTTTTCTTCTTGAATTCTTATAGTTTGAGGTTTTACATGTAGATCTTTGATCCATTTAGAGTTCATTTTTGTGTATGGTGACAGGTAGGGGTCCTGTTTCAGTCTTCTGCATGTGGTCAGCCATTTTTCCTAGTACGATTTACTGGATAGGTTTTCCTCTCCCTGTTGGTTGTTGGTGGAGGCTTTGTCAAAGATGAGTTGGTTGAGAAAATGAGGTTTTGCTTCCAGAATAAAAAAAGAATTTTACATTTTAAAACTTTCTCTTAATGAATTCTTAATTCAAAGGTAACTTCAACTGCTATGATGTCTAGTAAATAACAATAGTAAAAACATTCCATATCAAAACCTGTGAGATGAGACTAAATTATAAAAACATGAAATGTCCAAGAAGTTTGAAAAAAAACACAAGATGAGCTCAAGGACAGCAGAATAGAGTCAATGATGGAGAATTGAAGAAAAGAAAATAAACTGATAAATTGCTTAAAATGTCAAAGTAAACATTTGTTAGCATAATCAAACATTGTGCATAATAATATTATATAGTTACCTTTTTCTACTGTCTCTAATTGTAGTACTTAATCATAACTATGTACTTTTTGTTTTTTCTCTTTAGTCAGATTGTATTCTTTAAATTAATTTTAACAAATACTTGCATGGGTGATCACTATATGTGAGTCTGTGATAGCTAATTTTATGTAATTTAACTGGGTTAAAAATTGTCTAGATAGTTGGTCAAATGCTGTTTCCATGTGTGTCTGTGTAGTTGTCTTCAGAAGAATTTAGCATTTGAATCAGTAAGCTGACTAAAGAAGATCTGCCTTCACCAATGAGAGTGGGCATCATTTAATCTGTAGGGGGCCTGAGTAGAACAGACACGTGGAAGAAGGGTGAATTCTTTCTCTCCTTGAGCTGGAACACTGATCTTCTCCTTTCCTTGGGCATCCTGGTTCTCAGGCCTAAGGACTTCGGGATTTTATACCAGGGATCCTACCTCCCATTCTTAGACCTTCAGTCTCAGTTTGGGCGTTATGCCACCAGCTCCCCTAGTTCTCAGGCCTTTGAACTCAGATTGAATTCCATCACCAGCTTTCCTGGGTTTTCAGATTGCAGATCATGGGACTTGTCAGTCTCCATAATTGCATGAGTCAATCTACATAGTTAATATCTCTGTCTCTATCATCTCTGTCTCTATCTCTATCATTTCTTTTTAGGCATAGATATTCTTGCTAGTTCTAGTTCTCTGGAGAACCAGGACTAAAATAGAGAGTTCTTGCTAATTTGAAAATACATTTCTTAATAAAAATGTAGGAATGCGTTTCTAGATTAATTTCTAGATGACATCCCCTTTACAAAGGAAAAACGTGTAAATGCATGATTATCTTTAGTGATGTAGTATTTGTCAACCATAGCTATGGGTTAAAAATCACTTTTCAAAAATAGAGATGTGTGCATTCCAGCCTGGCATAATTAAATTTCAATTACTAGTGATGGGCCTCAGATGAATCTATCATGCCATTGAAAAATAAAGTTAGATATCATTGGCTGTTATAACCTGTTCATCTGCTTAAAGGTGGAAGAGGTGTGCTTGAGGGTGACTGAATCCCAGGAAACTGGAGTCGAGAAATTGGAACAATATGAGGGGTACCCCCAAAACACCCTGTTATTATTTTTTGGAGGGTGGTCCCCTTGTAGTACAGGTTCCCCCTGCTAGGTAAGTGTTCTAGGAACCCATTGGCATCAGTGTACCAGCTAGCGTTGTTGTGATAGGCTGCATTTGACTTCAGTTATTTTATTTTTGGAGATTCTTTCAATGTATTTGTCCATTTCATGATGGGTGATTTGCAAGCACACCTGTCCACACCAAGTAATGTTCAACAGTTTTTGACCAAGAACAGTATGACCCTGTGTCCCCACTCTCCTTATTTTTCTGATCTTGCCTCAACTGACTTTTTTTTTTTGGTTTCCAGGTGAAAAAAGTCATCAAAAGGAAAAATGTTGCCAATGTCGAAGAGGTGAGAACAAAAAAAAATGGCAGAAATACTAAAAGGCATCAAAATTGATAAATTCAAAAACTGAGCAGTGGGAAAAGTGTCTCAGGTGTATTTCAGGAGAGTACTTTGAAGATTGAGTGAAGTTGAACATGTAAGAATAAATACACAATTTTTCAATAAATAAATTGTAAGCTTTTTTGGGTCTCTCCTCATATATCTTCTCTATTCATTGAAACACTAGCACTGGGGCCACTTTCACAGAGTAGCTACAGAGAAACTCTATGGTATTTTGTTATTTGTAGCCATCCGTTGCCTTCAAACACAGTTAACTCTCCTTTGACAAACTTACTCCTATACCCCGAATTTACATTTTAGTAGTAGCTACCATTAACAGACTTTTAGTATTTCTATGTTAGAAGACTGAGGCATCAAAGAGTTTAATTGCCCAGGGTATGCAGAAAGGGTGGAGTCTGTAAATGAGAAGGATATAACATATCAGACATTGTTAGGTGTTTTTAGCACATGGTATCATTGTTTATATCCTAATTATCCTTTGAGAAAATGTGGATAAAAATTATCAGTTCTCTACTCAGCATTCACTCCCTATCATTTTACTTCCTATGAGTTTTCAGAATTTTTTAAAAGGAAGCATTATTTCCCCAATCCAACCCTTAGTTCCAATATTTATCAAAAATCTCCCTCTACTTGACAAAGCAATTAGTTTACGGATGGACAGGAAACCAGAAACAAGTCAGGCAGTCCACAGCCTTTTTCTGACTCTACTGATTGTTTCAGATCGATCTAGTCAGGGCAAATTTCAAGGCTTTTTTTTTTGCGTGTTTGTGGAAAGCAATGCTCTCTCTCTCTCTCTCTCTCTCTTTCTCTCTCTCTCTCTTACTCTCCTACTATATATGAATAAGGAGCGAATAACCCTTCTTTCTTCCAGTAGGCATACTATGACTATCACAGAAACTAGCATAAGGACAAAGACTAAGCACAAAAATTAAAGGAGAAACAAGAGAAAAAGAGAGACAGAGAGTGCACACACACGCAAATGAGTGCATTCTGATTGAACTATGGCTGATATTTCCTATTTACTGCATTTGAACTATGCTTGACTTTTGCCACATCAAAATGAGCCAATGCATTTCCTTTACTGCTTAAATTTTAAGTTAGATTTTTCTCTCCCTGGCAACTGAAAGTGTCATAATTTATAGAAGAGGAAATCATCTGAGGCCACACTGCATTGTCCAATACAGCAGCCACTAGCAGCTGCAATTTAACTTAAATTAATTAGAATAACTAAAATTAAAAATTCAAGACCGGGCTTGGTGGCTTACACCTGTAATCCCAGTACTTTGGGAGGGCGAGGTGGGAGAATCACTTGAGCCCAGGAGTTTGAGACCAACCTAGGTAACAATAGTGAGGCCTCTCTTCTACAAAAATAAAAAATAAAATTAGTCAGGTGTAGTGGTACATGCCGGTAGTCACAGCTACTTGGAAGGCTGAGGCAAGAGGGATCTCCTGAGCCCAGGAGGTTGAGGCTGCCGTGAGCCATAATTGAGACTCTGACTCAAAAAAATAAAACAATGCCGTACTTCTTTTAAAAAACAGTTTTTCACTTGCTCTAGCCAGATGTCAAGTACTCACTAGCCACATGAGACTAACGACTATCTTACTGGACAGCACAGATGTAGAATTTGTCCAGTTGCACAGAAAAGTCTACAGGTGAGGGATTTTCAGTAATCTGTCCTTAGTTACACAACTGTTGAGGTGCAGAGCGATTATTTGAACCCAGGTTTTAGATGCCTAGAGGAGTGTCCTATAGCACTTCATTAAGCCCCTGTGAGCGGGTGTGCTGACAGCATGTATTAACTAATGAAATAGGGCCATTTGTTTCATGTTTGCATCTGGTTTTGTAAACAAGGCATAAAGAAATGTACCGTAAGACATAGTTACTCATGACCTGCCTTGCCTCAGTTATACTATGTAAATCCTTACCCATGCTGGTTTTAACCTGAGCTTCTATTATTTTTATTACCAATATTAGTATTTTGTTTTTCAAATTTGTATGAATGGTTAAACCTTTTTCTAACACTTTCATTGTTACTGCTTTAATTTTTCTCAATATTCTTCAGGGGTTTTCTTTCCCTCGTGAATCTGCTATATGTCTGTCTTGGTCTTTTTATTTTCAAACACTTGCACATCAGGAAGCTTTCCCCAAGGTATCTGAGCTCTCCTCTTGACAGAAACTGTGACATGAACAGAAAAATAGTACAAACTCCTCCATGCATGTCTGAAAATGAATTTGACAAAGCTTATTAATACCAGTAGCCTTCTGGCCATTTGAAAATCCAAGCATTCTGTTCATCGGCAGTAAAGCTTATTTCTTCTTGATTTTCTTTTTAATAAATAACCTATTGAACGTTTAAAGTGCTTGCTAGTTATCAAATTTAGAATTAATTGCACTGCATTTCTCTAGGCAGATTAATAAAGCTGCCTATTTCAGCAGAATTCTATCTTAATGGATATTTTGTAGTACTATTGGAAATAATACTGAACATAAATGAAATAAAGACTTAGTTTCAAGCATGACTAAGTTCAGAGTCATGTTAACTAATAGGTAATATGAGATTTTAATTTTTGAATCTTATTTTTATTATAATAGTATAATCATATTTTTATTATAATAGTATAGTCTAGTTGCTTTTGAATACATATAAAATGAGGACACATATGTTGTGTCAAAAATTCTTTTCTAAATCATTTTATTATGCAAATTGTATACATATTCTATCAGCTTTTGTTCTATGTGATTTTTATGCTTTGATAAAAGATACAAAATTTTTATTATAGCAAATTATATTAGGCACTGATATTCAAGTATAGAAAGTAGCATTAATCCTGGATTTTACTATGCTGTGTTATTTTGGTATCATTACTAAATTGCTTCATTGGAACTGGTGCTTCGATAACAGAGAGCTCAATTAAGGTTAATTAGCAGAAAGGACTTGACATCTATGATTAATAACCCAACTGCTACACAAATGCACTGAGGTTTTTGAACCATGTATCTAGCACCAGGTGTGATCTTGCTGGAGTAATTGAAATAATAAAGTGTTTTCTTTCTACATGCTTATTCAGCAGAAATAATCCCTAAGTGAATGTTAGTTATATTTAAGATGATTCTGTCATCTATTTTAGAATAATAATTTTTGCCTCCCGTTATATTATCACAGTGAAAGTTACAAGGATGTATCAGAATCATTGTTGTGAAAAAGATTTTGTGTGTGTGTGTGTGTGTGTGTGTGTGTGTGTGTGTGTGTGTGTTTCCACGACCAAAAAAAGATGATAAATGTTTAAGGTAATAGATATGCTAAGTACCCTGATTTGATCTTTACACAATGTATACATGTATCAAAACTTCACATTGCACCCTTACATATGTATAATTATGTGTTAAAAATTTTAAAATGTATATTAGTTAAAAAATAAAAAAAAAGAAGATCCAGGTCCTACATCTATAAACTAAAAGCAAATCTTTTTAAAATGTAGTATGCAATCCCCTTGTCTACCTTGTTTACTATTGTGTGCTTGTAACTTAGAAGACTGTCTGCCACATTTAGGTGCTCAATAAATAGCTATTAAATGAATGAATGACACAAGATGTTTGAACCATGCCATCTTCTAGATATAATTATAATGGTTTCTGTAGCAGTCCTACTGTGTGGTATAATTGTATTCATCATACTTAACAAATAGGAAAATAGCTTCTTTTTTGGAACCATTTTTTCTGGAATAATAAAGTCTATACTACGAAATTTTAAAAGAAATAATGCTTAACATGCATGTGAAAAGATTGAACTTTTGAAAGCATAACACCAGTATGAGTTGTGATTAGGCTCCATTTTGCTTCATCAGTCTACGTTTTTTAGCACTTGAGGACATCGGTAAAAGATGTTTTGCTGAAGAAAGATTATAACTAGAGATGCTAGTATGGAGAAAACAGATGCTTAGTGGGATAAAAATGCAAATACAAAGGTGATAAATGTGTTTTGTTGTGATCAAATGAAAGTATTTATTCACTAAACCTGTAAAAAAGTTTTCCAGCGCCAACACTGAAATATATACACCTCAACCAGGCTGATAGTACAATGTATCAGAAAAACTGTAAAGAGTGTTTTTTACCAGAATTTTGCTACTAAGAATAAGAATGCTTTACTAACAAAACCTAAGAAATAAATAAACAACCAAAAGTCAGACTCAATAGTGCTTAAAAATGTCTCCCAGAAGTTATACTTTCTGCCTGTTACCCCATGCTGTTCCAAGGTGGATTCTGCTCTTGTCTTGTGGGTCTGAGCTCCACCTCTTCAGTGAAGTCTTTCCTTGGGCTTCCATGCTAGAGGCTATCACCATCTCAAGTAGCACTTGGTGACAAGCCCAGTGTTTTTTAGAGGGGACAAAGCCATTTGTCTTAAATAATTAGCATGGTTTCTCTATGTTGCTTGAAGAACTACCCTGTTTATCTCATTGCCTGTTTCATTTCTTTAACTAAATTGTATGTTTCAAAGGCAGAAACTATAACTCATATGGTTATGTTGTCCCTTTCAAGTCATAACAGGGTTTTTACATTATAGCTACCAATAAATACATGCTCAATTTATTTGAGAACTCAACTCAAAAGCACAACATTAGAGCAAAGAGGGATACTACAATTGTCACCATATTTCAACATGTTGAATTTAATGCCTTCAGGAAGGATATGCAGGCTTCATTCACCAGAGACCCCACCACTTTTGTCTGACCCTGGCTATGTCCACATTTGCTTGGTCCCTGAGGCATTTGCAACTGTCACTCTGGATTGACACCCTTAAGGGATTGTGCTCCAGAGGCCTTCAGTGAGTTGTCTGAAATGACAGTGAATTACCTTAATGACACTGCTAGACTTGACCTGTAGACCTTATTTTAAAATTTATTTATTTTTCAGAGCTCTTTCCATCTTGATATGTTGGCTTCTCAAGTGACTTTTAGCCTAAAGGTTGCTTTTATATGCCAGCCTGCTTCCTGCACCCAAATTCAGTTGTAATAAAAGTCAAAGTCAACTGGTTCAAGATGAGAGGTTACAGGGTTATTTGAACATGCACAGTCAACACTGTAAATTGTGACATAAATATTGTTTATTATAGATATAATTTGGTATGTTAATCTTCCAAAGACATTTTTATGGTAAGGCAGAAGAATTAATATGAACTTCTAGCCATTTCTTGAGGAAGCAGATGTGGTCTTTATCTGTTCACTGCTATGTTACTATGCAGAGAAAGGGAGATAAATGAGGTGTTATGTCAGTGACACAGTTAATGTGTTTATGAAAAATAAAAATATGGGAGTAAATGTTCTTAAATGGAAAAAAATATGTAAACTGAAAGAGAATTTAAAAAAAAAAAAACCAGGATTCTGGCCTAAAAAGAAGAGAAATGAAGCAATTTTAGAGCTCTCTATTTTTAGCAGAAGATCAGTCAGTGGGGGAAAGTTGCAACTAATACAGTCCTGAAGAACACTTCACATCTTGAAGAAGTTGGAAGGAATCCAGACAAACCGCAAAGAATACATGAGGCAAGGGAAGAGGGGAGCTAAAGTGGACAGGTGGACTTTCTCTGCATAGAAACTTTGAAACATAATGAGCATTATGAAATGGACTACCTATATTTTATATACAAGCATCCCAATTGAGGCACTCTTTGCTGTTACACAGAGATATTATATTTTCCTACATTTATACAAAATATCAACTTCCCACCATGCATGGTGACACACACCTGTCATCCCAGCACTTTGGGGGACTAAGGTGGGAGGATCACTTGAGGCCAGGAGTGGAGACCAGCATAGGCAACATAGCAAGACCTCATCTCTTAAAAAAAATATATGGAGAACTCCCCCCCCAAAGAACGAGAATTCATTTATTAAAAATTGTGTATTTACTCTTACATGCTTAATTTCAGTCACCTTCAAAGTGCTCTCCGTTTGATGCAATGCACCTATCAAGACACTTTTCCTCAAAACAGGCAATTTGGATGACTTTTAGTGATTCTGCTGGTTTTTGTTTCACCTCTTCTACACTAGCAAAACGTTTCCTTTAGAGGACTTTTTTCTTCTGGGGAAACAAAATATAGTCACTCGGAGAGAGATGGGTGAATTAGGGAGGATGGGGCATAGGGTTCATGCCGTTTTGGTAAAACAAAAACAACTGCTGAACACTCAGCGTGATGTGAACAGATGTGCTTGTAAGCCACCCATTATTAAATAGGCAAACATACTGAATCTCCAAAATAGGCAAACATACTGAAATAGGCAAACATACTGAATCTCCAATTTTTTGAATCTCCAAAAAATAAATAAATAACTGAAGTCAAATGCAAACTCTCACAACAATTCTAGCTGGTATACTGATGCCCTTGGGTTCCTAGAACACTTTCATAGCAGGGGAAGCCTGTACTGTAAAAGACCTGCCCTCCAGAAGATAATTCCAGTGTTTGGGGCCTCCCCCATACACTATATGTATGATGTATGTGTTATATACATATAAAAGTATACATATTATATATATCAGCCCTACTATCCCATACCCATAGACCTGCTTTATTTTTTAAATATATATATAATATATATAATTTTAAAGTTGAAGGGTACAATTCAGGCTTAGGTATACAAGTAGGCATCGTACAGGTAAAGTTTGAGCCTCTGGTCCCCACTTTGCCTGGTTTGAAATCAGGTACCCTTATTGATATTATGTCCCAGCTCCTCTCCTACCCTGGCAGTACCCTGCTACTGCCAATATATATATTATATAATATATATACTGTAAGATATAGAACACTATATATCTTATAGTGTTATGGTAAATGTTCAGAGTCCACTTATGAGTGAGAATACATGGTACCTGTACTTTGATTCTGGGATGGATCACTGAATATTATTGACTCTAAATTCATCCAAATTGCTGTGAAGTCCATAGGTTTGTCCTTCTTTATGGCTTTGTAATATTCCATTGTGTGTATGTATCACATTTTAAAAATTGTTTTAATAGCAGTTATCACCACTTGACGTTTATTTGTGTATTGTCTAAATTTCCCCACTAGAAAATAATCTCCATTCCAGCACAGTTTGCTGTTATGCCTAGAACCATGCCTGACACATGGAAGTTGCTTAATAAGTATTTGCTGAAAAAAATGTGCATTTAGGTATAGATGTATTCTTCACTTATTTTATAATCTTACTATATAATATTTGTCTTTTTGAAATCTAGACAAAATATTTGCTATGATTTAAATGCTTCCCCTGAATTTCATGTGTTGGGAACTTAATCCTTAATATGGCAGTATTCAATGATGGGGCCTTTAAGAGGCAATGGGATCACAAGGGTTCTGCACTCATGAATGAAGTAATCCATTTGTGAAATAATGAATGAAAGAGTTATCATGGGAGTGAGACTGATGACTTTATGAAGGGGATCTCCAAAAAACCTGAAATCATCTTTTAGAGGGTAGGCACCTTGTAATACACTCAGATTGTTTTCAGATTAAACCATCAACCCAAGTTTTTATGTGGAAGTTTTGA
>NW_007260372.1:138525-141260 GCF_000164805.1 Carlito syrichta
CCCCCCCCAAAGAACGAGAATTCATTTATTAAAAATTGTGTATTTACTCTTACATGCTTAATTTCAGTCACCTTCAAAGTGCTCTCCGTTTGATGCAATGCACCTATCAAGACACTTTTCCTCAAAACAGGCAATTTGGATGACTTTTAGTGATTCTGCTGGTTTTTGTTTCACCTCTTCTACACTAGCAAAACGTTTCCTTTAGAGGACTTTTTTCTTCTGGGGAAACAAAATATAGTCACTCGGAGAGGGATGGGTGAATTAGGGAGGATGGGGCATAGGGTTCATGCCGTTTTGGTAAAACAAAAACAACTGCTGAACACTCAGCGTGATGTGAACAGATGTGCTTGTAAGCCACCCATTATTAAATAGGCAAACATACTGAAAGAATCTCCAAAAAATAAATAAATAACTGAAGTCAAATGCAAACTCTCACAACAATTCTAGCTGGTATACTGATGCCCTTGGGTTCCTAGAACACTTTCATAGCAGGGGAAGCCTGTACTGTAAGAGACCTGCCCTCCAGAAGATAATTCCAGTGTTTGGGGCCTCCCCCATACACTATATGTATGATGTATGTGTTATATACATATAAAAGTATACATATTATATATATCAGCCCCACTATCCCGTACCCATAGACCTGCTTTATTTTATATATATATATAATTTTAAAGTTGAAGGGTACAATTCAGGATTAGGTATACAAGTAGGCATCGTACAGGTAAAGTTTGAGCCTCTGGTCCCCACTTTGCCTGGTTTGAAATCAGGTACCCTTATTGATATTATGTCCCAGCTCCTCTCCTACCCTGGCAGTACCCTGCTACTGCCAATATATATATTATATAATATATATACTATAAGATATATAACACTATATATCTTATAGTGTTATGGTAAATGTTCAGAGTTCACTTATGAGTGAGAATACATGGTACCTGTACTTTGATTCTGGGATGGATCACTGAATATTATTGACTCTAAATTCATCCAAATTGCTGTGAAGTTCATAGGTTTGTCCTTCTTTATGGCTTTGTAATATTCCATTGTGTGTATGTATCACATTTTAAAAATTGTTTTAATAGCAGTTATCACCACCTGACGTTTATTTGTGTATTGTCTAAATTTCCCCACTAGAAAATAATCTCCATTCCAGCACAGTTTGCTGTTATGCCTAGAGCCATGCCTGACACATGGAAGTTGCTTAATAAGTATTTGCTGAAAAAAATGT
This sequence comes from Carlito syrichta, assembly GCF_000164805.1. NCBI lineage: Eukaryota > Metazoa > Chordata > Mammalia > Primates > Tarsiidae > Carlito > Carlito syrichta. The sequence continues at coordinate 139,757 of NW_007260372.1, forward strand.
GCATTTAGGTATAGATGTATTCTTCACTTATTCACTTATTCTTCACTTAAATCCTTAATATGGCAGTATTCAATGATGGGGCCTTTAAGAGGCAATGTGATCACAAGGGTTCTGCACTCATGAATGAAGTAATCCATTTGTGAACTAATGAATGAATGAGTTATCATGGGAGTGAGACTGATGACTTTATGAAGGGGATCTCCAAAAAACCTGAAATCATCTTTTAGAGGGTAGGCACCTTGTAATACACTCAGATTGCTTTCTTCCAGATAAAACCATCAACCCAAGTTTTTATGTGGAAGTTTTGAGAAGGTAGTGTCATGATTTGTGGATGAAACATCCCATGATATGGCAAGCAGGTGACTGGTTCTTCCACCATGACAATGCACCTGCCTACACCATGATGAGTGTTCGCTGTTTTTTACCAAAGCTGCATAACCCCCATGCCCCACCTCCCTATTCACCTAATCTCACCCCAAGCAACTTTTTTTTGTTGTTTCTCTGGATGAAAAAAGTTCTCAAAGGGAAACATTTTGCTCATGTGAAAGAGGTTAAACAAAAACAGCAGAAGCACTAAAAGGCGTCTAGATTGACAAGTTCAAAAACTGTTTTGAGCAATGGAAAATGTCTCAGTAGGTGTATTGCATCAAACAGAGAGTACTTTGAAGGTGACTAAAGTGTTAACATGTAAGAATAAATACAGATTTTTTCACAATTAAATTCTGGGTTTCTTGGTCCCCCACCCCACCATGTATAAGAAGAGAAGGAGAGATGTGAGCTTGCTTATAGCACATCCAGCCCCCGGTCATGTGATGACCTGAGCTTCCTCAAGACTCTGTTGAGTCCCCCCCTAGCAAGAAGGTCTCACCAGATGTGGCCTCTTGACCTTAGATTTTTTCAACCTCCACAAGGTATTCTGTTGCAAGCAACAGAAAATAGTCTAATATTGTATAATATATCATTATATATAATATTTTGCTTTGAAATAAAGAAATACATACCCACACACTGTCTTGACCTAAAATGAGTTACTCTGAGCTTTGGGCTTACCTCAGTCTTTTCTTGGATTGACTCCACATCTGGTGACCTGGAACAAAACTGATGACAAGAAGCCCTCAACTCTAGAAAGATAATTGAGAATTTGATATATTAAACTTAATTGTATGTAAAGTGCACTTAGATATTTGAACTGCACATTTTTACTATTTTTTTAAACTACAGGAGGATCAGAATCATGAATGTTGGACATATGAGACAATTCAGCAAGCAAAACCACTAGCTTAGCACTGAGTGAAATGGATTCTTTTTTATTTTTATTTTAAAATTGTGGGGTACAATTCAGGGTTAAGTATACAAACATTCTTTGTGCAGTTACCCTTGTTGATGAGGTGAGCTCCCCCATCCCCAGGCAGATTTTGACTACTGTCAATCCCACCTCCCAGGCCCCCTTCCCGAAATGGATTCTTTTTTTTTTTTGAGTTGGAGTCTCACTCTGTCGCCCAGA
>NW_007260372.1:141280-149380 GCF_000164805.1 Carlito syrichta
TCCACTCACCTCAGCCTCCCAAAGGCGCGGGATTATAGGCTGAGCCACCGAGCCAGGCTTCCGAAATGGATTCTTAAAATTCATACAGGTGTGTGTAAGCATGTGAATTGGGTGCACAGATACAAACACAAAATGGGGGGTATGATTTCCTTGAACTTTCTTAACAGGACGTATCTTGTATCTTTTGTAGATATCTTTAGCAGTTTTCAAACATATCTCAGTTGCCTCAACAAAGTAGAATTCTAAATCTGGAAGGGACTTAAATCATCATCTGATCTCATACTTTTCTTTTTCCTTCTTTTTTTTGGCCCTAGAAATCTTAGCTTAGAAAAAAAAATTCTTACAAGGAACTCAAATACAAACAAATAGAAATGGATTGTGAGCCCCAGACACCTATTCAGTCAACATCTCCTAGTCTGTAGAAATCTCTTCCAAAGGTGCATGTGACCTCATAGGATATAACACTTCAGTACTATCATCTCACCATCTTATGTTCCATCTTTGCCTTGACCCTCTTTAATTCCCCTATTTGGACATATCGGTTCATTGCAAAATTCTACCTTAAGTGGCATTGGAATCCATTCTTTTCTGTTCACTCTTGAGCCCTAGTTCTATCAATTATCAGAAAAACTAGAAAGTACAATTCCACATTTGTTGTATCATCGTCATTCATTTCCAATTAAGCATCACATCCTCATTTCTTCAGGCCTTTACAGTGTGAAACAATTTTGAGTTTTCTATCACTCTGATCATTTCTATTTGTATATACTTAGATTTGACATTGGCTTTCCAGGGTCTGGTAACTGGCACTGTGTAAAGTAAAATAGGTGTAGGTGTAGCAAGGCAATCACCTCCCAGCAATGTAACCTGGAATGATCAGCACTATTTTTCATGAATCTGTATATCAGAACCATCCAGCCCCTTGTACTCATGATACTAGTAAGTGATATCTCCATTCTGTTCTTCTCCAGCGAATTTTGGCTTCAAATAGAACTTTTTGAGTGTATCTTATAAGTTTCAAGTTATGAAATCTTGCCTCTTGTTTCAGACTGTTGAGAACTGTTGGCCTCAGATTCTGTTGATGAATGGATGAGATATCCATTTGCATTTTCTGTGATTTGCCCATTAGACAATAATATCATTCTGGAAAAAACCAAAGCCAGAATCCAGCAAGCCATTTCTAAAGACTTTCTTTTAAATTGATATTGACTAATTAGATAACATATAAATTTTTTTATTTTCTAATCAGTTATGAATTCATTTAATTCTGCTATTACCAGTTACAATCCTACATCATGTTCAGTGAATAAATGATAAATGTTTTCTTTTTAAATTTGTTTTAATGATAAACGTTTTCAAGTTGAAATCAAGATACCCTTCAGCTAATTGTTTTTCTCTTATTACAACTTGTGTGTGTGTGTGTTTGTGTGTGTGTTGGAGTCTCACTCTGTCACCCAGGCTGGAGTGCAGTGGCATGCTCACGGCCACCCCAGTGTCAACCTGCAGGCTCCGGTGATTCTTCCACCTCAGTTTTTCAAGTAGCCGAAACTACTGGCGTGTGCTGCCATGCCCACCTAATTTTTGATTTATTGTAGAGACAGATCTCGCCAAGTTGCCTGGTCTGGTCTCGAACTCTCAGGCTTAGGCAATCCATTCGCCTTGGCCTCCCAAGGTGCTGGGATTATAGACTGAGCCACTGAGCCCAGCCTTATTACAACTTTCATAATATTAGCAACAAAAACAAAGATGCCAGTTTTGTCTGTGAGTTCCTTGCTGTCTCCTACTGAGCACATTTTCTTTTAGGATGAGTACAAAAGCAATTTTTAAGCCACCATAGAATTTTGCTCAGAATTAATATCAACTTCACTGCCCTGTTTTTCATGGAATTTTTGTGTATGTTACAATTATTGCTTAATAACAAAAAAGCTTGAAATTAATTCTTATGTTCTCTTTTCTCCCTGAAGAATCCAAAACGCTGATATATTATTTCACCTGTTAACCGTTTTCCTTGAAGGTGATATTTTATACTCATGAAATGCAAGCTGTTAGTTATGGCAAATTTCGCTATAGTCTAGGGTTAGAAAAGTTTCCTCATTTATCTTCAAAGCCCAAGACAATTGTAAAGACCGTTTTTCAGAACAAAATTAGAAGCAATGAGTAATATGAGCAATATCAGGAGAGAATCAGCAATGGTAACAGACTGCTTTTGATGAGAATGTATTTCTTTCAATCTCAAGACAGATCACATGAACAAAAATACCCTTTTAATAACACTCCCCACAGCATTTGCATGTGACACAAGTGTGGTCTGGAGAACCCAACGGTCAAAGGAAATTATGTGATTCCAGCAATATACAGACTGACTCCTGGTTATCTTTTCACAATAAAAATGTTACTGTCTGCTTCATTTCTTTGACATTCAGGAAATTTCACTTCGACTTTGTGGCCACATAAGCCTAAGGTTTCTCCCTCTGATGTTCTTGTGTTTTCTCAAGGGACTATTTGTCAGGTTTCATTTGTAATATCCTGACTTTTGAGGTCAATTGTCTTTGACAACCATTTTAATAATAATACTGATACAAATTTTTTTCTTAGTGCAATTTGACTTGCATTTGTACATTTCATTTTCTAAAGCCAAACAGCCAGCAATGAATTCTTAAATTTTGATTATATCATTGTCAAGGAAGAGAGTGTTAAATTAGAAAGGACGATCCAATGCTAGAAAATGACAGAGAAAAAGGAGTACTTTATTCAACAATAGCTCCTCAAATATGCATGCATTGGATCAGAGATTTCAAATACATTAAGGAAATAATAACTACAGATACCACCTAACTCCAGTCAGGATGGCCATCATCAATAACCCCAAAAACAACAGACACTGGAGAGGATGTGGGTAAAGGGAACGCTTCTACACTGTTGGTGGGAGTGTAAATTAGTACAACCTCTGTGGAAAACAGTGGTGTGATTTGTAAATGATCTAAAAATCAACCCTCCACATGAACCAGCAATCTCCCTTCTGGCAGTATATCCAAAGGAACTCAAATCACTCTATGAAAAAGATACCTGCACTTGCATGTTTATTGTAGCATTATTCACAATAGCAAAAACATGGAACCAACCATGCTGCCCATCAAAAGTGGACTGGATAAAGAAAATGGGTTACATTTACATGATGGAATATTATGCAGCCATAAAGAAAAAACCCCACAAATTTCACAGCAGCTTGGATGGAATTAGAGTCTATAATACTCAGTGATTTATCACAGAAATAAAGATCTGAGTACCACATGTACTCACTCATAAGTAGACCCTGAATATTTTTCATAATATTGTAAGAAAGGGATTGGAAGTACTGAAACACTACTGGGGAGGGGAACACATAGCATCATTAAGGGTACCCAAACTGCACATATATGATGACCACTTATGTATCTAACCCTGAATTGTACCCCACAGCTTTAAAATTGCAAAAAAAAAAAAACAGAATTCTTAGGCTGGGCTTGGGGGCTCATGTCAGTAATCCCAGCATTTTGGAAGGCTGAGGTGGGAGGATGGCTTGAGTTCATGAGTTTGAGACTAGCCTGGGCAACATAACGAGACCTCATTCCTACAAGAATAAAAAATAAAAAAATTAGGCAAGCATGTGTGTGCATGCCTGTAAAGTCAACTACTCAGGAGGCTGAGGTGGGAGGATTGCCTGAGCCCAGAAGGTCAAGGCTGTGGTGAGCTGTGATCATTCCACTAACCTCCAGCCTAGGTGACAGAGTGAGACCTCTGACTCAAAAAAACAAAAACAACAAAAGAATTCCAGGGTGCTTCTTAAAAGTGCAGATCTGAGGTTCTTCTGAGGCCTAACTCTGAGAATGAAGTATTCTTATTAACACACCATCACATTAAAAAAATTATTTTTAAATAAATCATCTTGCAAATGTACTTGGGAAATGATTACTTTTCACAGACACTCACAATTTATTTATTATTTTAACATTTGGAATTAGATATGTTGGAATTTTTTGCAGTAGAATCGTTACAGTCTGGTGACATTGGTGGTCACCTAGGATTTTTTTCCCTGACCCTTCATGGAAGGAAATTGATTGGCAGCAAAATGCCTGGAAGCACCTCAATGATGAGTTGCAGTCATGGCCTGCAGGGTGGGGCCTTTTCTATAGAAAAGGCCAAAGGGTAAATGGTGTGATGAAAGTATGAAGCAGTCTCCCATTAAATGACTGCGATGCTGCCATTTGTTGGGACAACTTCCATCACAGGCCACTTGTGTATTGGAGGCAATCGGCTGGCATTTCTTTACCCCAATATTGTGCTTTGAGTGTTAAGAAATGAGAAAGCCAGACCAGGCACAGTGACCCATGCCTGTAATCCCAGCACTTTTAGAGGCTGAGGTGGGAGGATGACTGGAGACCAGGAGTTTGAGACCAGCCCAGACAACATAGTGAGACCTTAGCCAGGTGTAGTGGCCTATAGTCTCAGCTACTTAGGTGACTGAGGCAGAAGGATTGCCTGAGTCCAGGAGGTTGAGATTGCGGTAACCACGGGTGTGTCCCTGCACTCCAGTCTGGGTGACCAAGTGAGACTCGGACTCAAGAAAAAAAAAAAAGTAAAAAAACCCAGAGAAATTCTGTAGACCTTCTTCTCAAGGTTTCTCAGAATAAAAGGGTAAAATAAAGCATTTGGTTCTATTTGAACAATTTTTAGATGGCAGAAAGCTAACCTCAGACCAGTTATCTCACTCTTTTTCATGGTCAGTGTCTAGAGGCCCTGTACTTCCAGAGAAGTTCTGAAATGCCAAACCTTGAGTTTTGTGTGTCTTCTAGGATTTGAATATTTTTTCTGTGCTTGTCAGAGCTAAGAGGTGCTTCTCAGGATTTTTGGAAGGCTTTAATATAATTTTTTTTGTCTTTTAACTTCCGTCTAAATTAAAGAATGGTCTTTTTTGGTATTTCAGTAGTTTGACATTGCTTTTCATACTTTTTCTCCTGTTGCTCTGACTAATGACAAGCTTGCCTCAAGCTGAAGAATTGTAGATTTAAGTTTTATTGAGAAATGTTGCAGGGAAAATTGCATAATATTGGAAAGCAGATAAGAGGGGGTGGGTGACCAGAGGCCTGGCTTTACTTCTGTCACTTATTAATTGGACAGTCTTTGAGATGACACTTCAGTTCTCAGAGGCTCGGTGTGCTCATTTGTAAAATGAGGAGTTTGGACCAGATCATTTCAAAGGTACCTCCAGGCACAAACATCGGAAAATTATTCTGAGAAGTTAAAAATCAGAAAATCAGCTCTCACCTCAAATCACACCTACTGGGATCGTGATCAGCAGACAGAGAAGGAAAAATATTGCTTTATAAATTAACAACAAGAGTTGAATCTAAACATATGTTGTGTTTCTTTGCCTACACAAAGAGATTTTCAATCATTCCATCCTTTTTTTTCATGTTGTACACCTCTTGATTTCTGAATCTTTTCCCAATTGGACAAAACACTATCATGCCTATTTCCAAAGTAATTTGGTGAGTTTTCCCATTGTTTTCAGTCCATAAGATGCCTTGGATAATTTTCAGCTTGCAAAGGTAGAGGAGATAGGCACAAACTGCAAAGTAACCTAACTATGTAAGTTGAAAGTATAAATGGAAAAACTAAAGCAATCAACATCACAGTGTAGAAAATGTACCCTGTCCTACATTAAAACAAAGAACATTTTGTGGATTGGATTTTCATTGCACTTACTTAACAACTTTCTTTTTTTTTTTTTCCTGAAGAAAAACATAGATGTGCTGATAGGCTATTCTTAGAGGACTACTAAAGTTATTAAAATGTTATGAATATTACAAAAATCTTTGGAAAGGAGAAGTGAATGAGCCCTTCTCTTCACCTCAAGCTCCAATTTATGTATTTGAAAGACAAAAATAATACTGCTATCTTCCTCATGGACTTGTAGAAAGGACTGAAGGTGACAATGCATGTAAAGTCTTCTACCTGGCACGCATTGATGACTTCACTTATGGCTTTCCTGAGCTGGTCATGATGCTTGCTGCCGTATGTGCTTTTAAAAAATTTTGCACATGATGTTTTGAGTGACATTTTAGAACGAAAATTTTTATGCTTATTTTACATGTGAAAAAAACCTGAAGATCAGGAAAGTTAATGTTGTTACCCAACATAACACAATATGAAGTGGTTAAGGTTGGAATTCACTTCAGGTCTTCATGGCTTTTAAGCACGTGATTTTTCTGCTGATAACACTGCATCTTGTTGGACTCAAATACAAAGTGTAACCCTTAAAATGCTCATTTTAATTTTGTAAGAGAACTTGGAATTGGTAAGTCTGCATGAAGAAATCAAATTATTAGTTTGCGTGTGTAAAAAAGTAATTAATATTTATTGAGATTTTGAAAATTTGCTGAGTCATGTCAAAATGAATGTTGCTTTCCAAAGTGATCTTTTTGGGAGGTTGTCCTGTGTACTTCTGCCATTTTCCAGAGTATTTTGAAATTGCCAACTCAACTAGCGATCCAAGTCAATTGGTCTCACTATGTGAGTTACATCTCTTATTTTTTAAAAATAAAATATTATTTTAACCAATTTGTTCATATGCCATATTGACTTCCAGTCATTTCCAAAGAATAAAACCATCCATAAAAGGATCAACAATGATTTTAAATATATGAAAAAGAATATAGATAGGCTTTAAAAACATGTTCACCTGCATGGATCTTAATATCATTTAGAGTAATGACACATTTTGGAATACATTCATGATCACTTAATGACAGGAATGTGCTCTGAGAAATGTATTGTTAGGCGATTTTGCGTGAACATCATAGAATGTACTTACACAAACCTAAATGGTATAGCCTACTGCAGACCTAGGATATATGGTCTAGCCTATTGCTCCTAGGCTACAAATCTACACAACAAGTTACTGTCCTGATCTTGTAGGCAATTGTAACACAATGGAAAGTAAGGCATACTGCATAGACATTGTGAGTTTGGTTCCAGTCTACTACAATAAAGCAAGTATCATAATACAGTGAGTCACACACATTTTCTGATTTTCTAGTGCATTTAAAAATCACATGCATACTTTACTGTAGTCTATTAAGTATGCAATAGCATTATGTTAAAGAATGATGGATATGCCTTGATTTTAAAATACTGCTAAAATGTTAATAATCATTAAAGTCTTCAGCAAGTCATAATCATTTTGCTGATGGAGGGTCTTGCCTCAGTGTTGGTGGCTACTGACTGATTAAAGTGGTAATTACTGAAGGTTAGGGTGAATGTGGCAATTTTTAAAAATAAGACAGTAAAGTTTGCCACACTGATCGACTCTTGCTTTCACAAAATATTTCACTATAACATGAAATGCTGTTCAATAGCACTTTACCCACAATAGAACTTTTTTTCAAATTAGGGTCAATTCTCTCAAACTCTGCCACTGCTTTACCAACTAAGTTTATATAATATTATAAAACCTTTCTTGTCGTTTCAACAGTGTTCACAACATCTTTACTAGGAGTAGGTTGCATCACAATAAAACACTTTATTCATTCATAAGAAACAACTCCTTAGCCGGCTCAGTGTCTCAGCCTGTAATCACGTGCCTTTGGGATGCTGCGGTGAGTGGATTGCCTGAGCCCGCGGGTTTGAGACCCGCCTGGGAAACTTGCAAGACCTCATCTCTACAATAAACCAAAAACTAGCCGGGCGTGGTAGCACGCGCCTGTAGTTCCAGCTACTCAGAAGGCTGAGGGAAGGATCGCCGGAGCCCAGCAGGTCGAGGCTGCGGTGGCCGGGAGCGGCTATTGCACTCCAGTCTGGGCGACAGAGTGAGACTCCAACTCAAAAAAAATGAAGCAACTCCTTATCAATTCAAGTTTTATAATGAGATTGCAGCAATTCAGCTACATCTTCAGACTTCACTTCCAATTCTAATTCTCTTGCTATTTCTACCACATCTATAGTTACTTTCTCCACTGAAAATCATCCATGATAGCCAGAATCAAATTTTCCCAAATTTCTATTAATGTTAATACTGAGACCTCCTCCCATGAATCACAAGTTTTTTTTTTTTTTTTTTGA